>NC_064619.1:129383614-129707156 GCF_023898315.1 Schistocerca nitens | reverse complement strand
ATCTGACACTTTCTTTCTTATGTTAATATACAGGGTGATTCAAAAAGAATACCACAACTTTAAAAATGTGTATTTAATGAAAGAAACATAATATAACCTTCTGTTATACATCATTACAAAGAGTATTTAAAAAGGTTTTTTTTCACTCAAAAACAAGTTCAGAGATGTTCAATATGGCCCCCTCCAGACACTCGAGCAATATCAACCCGATACTCCAACTCGTTCCACACTCTCTGTAGCATATCAGGCGTAACAGTTTGGATAGCTGCTGTTATTTCTCGTTTCAAATCATCAATGGTGGCTGGGAGAGGTGGCCGAAACACCATATCCTTAACATCCTTCATCACTAAACACAATCTTTGAAACGAAAGATTCATCTGTTTCCATTTGAGCAAGGATAAAATCACAGAAATCGATTCTTTTAATCTTATCAGCTGCAGACAGTGCTTGAACCAATTTCAGACGATAAGGTTTCATGACTAACCTTTTTCGTAGGACTCTCCATACAGTTGATTGTGGAATTTGCAGCTCTCTGCTAGCTCTACGAGTCGATTTTCCTGGGCTGCGAACAAATGCTTGCTGGATGCGTGCTACATTTTCATCACTCGTTCTCGGCCGTCCAGAACTTTTCCCTTTGCACAAACACCCATTCTCTGTAAACTGTTTATACCAACGTTTAATACACCACCTATCAGGAGGTTTAACACCATACTTCGTTCGAAATGCACGCTGAACAACTGTCATCGATTCACTTCTGCCGTACTCAATAACACAAAAAGCTTTCTGTTGAGCGGTCGCCATCTTAGCATCAACTGACGCTGACGCCTAGTCAACAGCGCCTCAAGCGAACAAATGTACAACTAAATGAAAATTTATAGCTCCCTTAAATCGCCGACAGATAGTGCTTAGCTCTGCCTTTTGTCGTTGCAGAGTTTTAAATTCCTAAAGTTGTGGTATTCTTTTTGAATCACCCTGTATTTACAATTCAGCTAAATATTTACGTATTCTTATTTAACGACGTTAGGGCATTAATGATGACAACAAGATTCGAAGCGAGTACCTACCAACCGACAAGATGACATATAATCCAGTAAGTAATTTTCGTTCATGAAATGGCAAACTCCGACGAGGCTACATCTTGGTTTTAGAATGAATTTCTGTGAATCATATCGACAATTCAAGCTGACTGAAGGGTTCCAACCGGTGCCGGGGCAGCATGGCTGTGCGCTCTTTGTATATGTGATGCACAGTGCTGCACACCATTTGTAATGTCTATAAGCGAGGGAGAGAAACAACCAATGAAGTGTGTCAATATTGATTTCTGCATTAGAGGAGTAAGAGCTACGGTAGAGGAAGGCCTCTACCATGAGGTAGCGTGGAAATCACTGCTGGGAGTCATTAGCGAAATTGGTGGCTATCAGAAATTTTACTGTCGACTGGCGTAGATTCTTGTACTGAGGTCCTAGCCACGACACGAGAGTTGTTTCAGTGAGGTCGTTTCATTCCTTTTTTGGCAATGTACATCAGTCTTCGAAGATGACGAATAATATTTGAGGCCTATTAACAAGTTTGACTCTTTTCACTGAAGGCAGTGTAAACGCAGTAAGATCCAAATGGGATCTTTCAGCTTGGCGGGATGCTCGAGGCACCAACCACATCGTTTCTAAGAGCTTAATGAGCATCGATAGAAATACAAGCAGCGAGAATAAAAACAGTGAAGCATGTAGCAGAGAACCTGTTTCTTTAATTACAGTCCATGATCACAAAGAAATGTCGTCAGACTATAGATCTCGGTCCACAATGACGTTCTTCAGATCTGATTAAAACATGCGGCACCTTATACTATTACAATAAGAGTAAGACAGCGTGGCATCGACAACGGTAATTAACAAAATTATCTTGGCATCGTTGACAGAAATAATACAATAATATAGTGACAACTAGACCACATTTTCGGGAGAAACACCAAGTGAACAGCGCTACTGTTCAAAGCGAAGCATGTCATCCGCTAGAGATGCTCTGTCAATTACGTGTAGAGGAGGAACGTTATGGACGCAGTGCAGCACAGGAAAGTTGGCGTCTTACGTCGCTGTATGCCGTGAGACAGCAATACACGTCCGATCTAAGCAGGACTGACTGCGTCGACGACCGCAGTTTCGTAGCCTTGCACCATCTCTTGCACGTCTCGATAATAGCTGCAGATGCTTGTGCAGTTTATCGGTAATAGGTATTACACATCACTAGAGGTCGTACAAGGAACTTAGGATAAGGTAACGATTGTGGCGCAAGCCTGTAACAAGACTGTCGGCCTGCCTACAGGAAGATCGCAGCCTTTCCATTCGCCGCGGCACTACAAGAGGCAAGGATGGCCGTCCGTTCGCCTCGGCCGCCTTCTACGCGCGGCTGTAAAGAACCTGGATCCCTCCTGGAGGAAGTGGAGCGACGACAAATCCCCCGCCCCTATTCGGGATTGAAGTGTGAACCTACAACCTCCAGAATCGAAATGTGAAATGTAGTGCACTACCGTCTAAACAACCACGGACGTCATACAAGGAACTTGCTAGATGAAATATTAAAAGCGAAGCACTTTTTCAAGTCACGAAGAAATCTTGACTATTCGCGTTTTCCGACATCCTCCATCAAATTTACTTGATGCTGAATCATTTCTGTCGTATCCACATTACGCACAAAAACGTGTTTTACCATCTGTGAAGGGATTTGGTAAAAATGACTTCTAAAGCAGCCCCGCATCAAGTCCAAAGGAGTCAAAATCAGTGGACATTCAACAGCAAGAATGTGGTTTAACTCGATCTATCTGCTTTTCTTCGAATGTTGCTTCGAGCTGATATCGGACGGGAACGGCAACATGCCCTGGAGCGCTGACATGTTGGTACCAGAAGTCCTCACAGTGGTCTGTGATACACCTACGAAGAATTTCACTAACACTTCTTGCAAAAGAAAACACGGATTCTTCTGAGTCGAGGAAGGTTGTGAGGCTCGATAAAACCACTGATGATGATTCCTTACAATGCAGAGGATATGACTTGACGTCAAATGGTTCAAATGGCTCTGAGCACTATGGGACTAAACATCTTAGGTCATCAGTCCCCTAGAACTAAGAACTACTTAAACCTAACCTAAGGACATCACACACATCCATGACCGAGGCAGGATTCGAACCTGCGACCGTAGCGGTCGCGCGGTTCCAGACTGAAGCGCCTAGAAGCGCTCGGTCACACCGGCCGGCGACTAGACATCAAATGATCGAAATTTGTAAGTAATCTATAATAAAAGAAACCTACATAAGGATTATCAATAGCCTATTACTGCGAGAGCTAAAAATGTGAATGAGTTATACACTGAAGCGCCAAAGAAACTGGTATAGGCATGCATATTCAAATACAGAGATATGCAAACAGGCAAAATATGGCGCTGCGATAGGCATCACCTATACAAAACAACAAGTGTCTGGCGCAGTTGTTACATCGGTTACTGTTGCTACAGTGGTAGGTTATCAACATTTAAGTGAGTTTGACGTGGTGTTATAGTCGGCGGACGAACGGTGGGACACTGCATGTTCGAAGTAGCGATGAAGTGGGGATTTTCTCGTACGACCATTTAACGAGTCTACCGTGAGTATCAAGAATCCGTTAAAACATAAAATCTCCGACAACGCTGCGGCCGGAGAAAGATACTGCAAGAACGGGACCATCGACAACTGAAATGAATCGTTCAACGTGACAGAAGTGCAACCCTTCCGCAAATTGCTGCCGATTTCAATGCTGGACCATCAACGTCAGCGTACGAACCATTCAACGAAACATCATCGATACGGGCTTTCGGAGCCAAAGGCCCACTCGTGTACCCCTGATGACTGCACGACACAAAGCTTTACGCCTCGCCTGGGCTCGTCAACACCGACATTGAATCGTTGATGACTGGATATAGGTTATGTGGTCGAACGAGTCTCGTTTCAAATTGTATCGAGCTAATGGACGTGTACGGGTCTGGAGACAACCCCATGAATCCATCATAGACCCTGCATGTTAGCAGAGGAGTGTTCAGTCTGGTGAGGGCTCTGTAATGGTATGGGGCGTGTGCAGTTGGAGTGATATGGGACCCCTGATACGTCTAGATACGACTCTGACAGGTGACGTACGTAAGCAACCTGTATGACCACCTGCATCGATTCATGTCCATTGTGAATTCTGATTGACTTGGGCAATTCCAGGAGGACAATGCGAACCCCCCACCCCCCACCACCGCCCCCGCCCATCCCCCCCACGTCCAGAACTGTTACAGAGTGGCTCCAGGAGTTTAGGTTTAAATACTTCCGCTGGCCACCAAACTCCCCACATACGAACATTGTTGAGCGTATCCGGGATGCCTTGCAAAGCGCTGTTCTGAAGAGGTCTCCACCCCTTGGTCAGCCCTGCAGGATTCATGGTGTCAGTTTCCTCCAGCACTACTTCAGACATTAGTCGAGTCCATGCCACCTCGTATTGCGGCACTGCTGCGTACTGCCGGCCGGAGTGGCCGAGCGGTTCTAGGCGCTACAGTCCGGAACCGCGCAACCGCTACGGTCGCAGGTTCGAATCCTGCCTCGGGCATGGACGTGTGTGATGTCCTCAGGTTAGTTAGGTTTAAGTAGTTCTAAGTTCTAGGGGACTGATGACCACAGCAGTTAAGTCCCATAGTACTCAGAACCACCACTGCTGCATACTGCGGGGGCCCTACACGATATTAGGCAGGTGTAGTAGTTTCTTTGGCTATTCGGTGTACATCCATCGTAACATAGCATGAATCGTTTGTGGACATATTTTTTCGTAAAACTGTATCTGCTGTTTCCCCCGTGGATTTGCTGTTGTCTTCAGCTGCAGCTTTTCATTGAAGCCTAAGGATCTGTCATGTTTCTGTGTTTTGGCTTTCGATTCAGTACCTCTTCATCAGTTACCTAATCTATTGATTTAGTCTTCAGCAGTGTTCATAGCACCACATTTCAGAAGCTTCTATTCTCTTCTTTTCTGAACTGTTTCCTCTAACTTCCGCAAAAGGCTAGAAATACCTTCACAACAGCATTCCTACATTTAAATTTATAGCTGATGTCAACAAATCTATGTTTTTTTAGAAATATACTTCTTTCTAGTAACCATCTGCATTTTATATCCTCTTTATTTCGGCCATGGATAGCTATTTTTTTCGGCCCAAATAACAAAATTCATCTACTACTTTTAACTCCTCCTTTCTCCTAAACATCCCCTGATTATTTAATTAGACTACATTCCATATTCTTGTTTTATTTTGCTGACATTCCTGTTACAATCTTTTTTCAGTGCAAAGTCCATTCTCTTCAACTGCTCTTCCAAGTCCATTGCGTCTTTGATGCAATTACAATGTCTTCAGCAAATTACAGTTTTTTTCTCTTCGCCCTTTCCAATTATCTGATTCGTTTCGCTTATTACTTGCTCCATGTACAGGTCAGTAACATCGGACCAGTCTTTCCATTCTTCTTTAAGTAATTTGTCAGCGCACTTACAGATGTATAACTGGAACTGTGAATCACAGTATGGACAAGAAATTGTACAATGCGGTAGCCCCCCGTGGCCCACGTGCGTTAAAGAGCTCTAATTGAGTATGGAGACAGTTACTAGTTACTTGTTCCATAGATTATATTAACAGTAATCATTATTAAATAGTACATGTCAACAGAACGAACAATGAACACAAAAAATTTCTGTGTGGTATAGGAGGAGTTGTTAAGGAGAAATATCTGTAATCTACATCAGGAAACACTTCAACTGTTTGCCTGACATATTACTTCCGTCGAAAGATTGTTAAAGAGTTTTATAGTTGCATACTTTACCCCTTTCTGCACATTAACTAGATTCATGAGAGGGTAATGCTGATCATTTTTGTTTCTAGTATTGTACTTATGAATATCTCCGTCAGTCTAACTGAGAAAGATCGTTGATAACAAATTTGTCAAGTGAATAAATGTACTATGTGGGTGCGGTTAAAATTCGCAGCTGCTTAAATACACTCCTGGAAATTGAAATAAGAACACCGTGAATTCATTGTTCCAGGAAGGGGAAACTTTATTGACACATTCCTGGGGTCAGATACATCACATGATCACACTGACAGAAACACAGGCACATAGACACAGGCAACAGAGCATGCACAATGTCGGCACTAGTACAGTGTATATCCACCTTTCGCAGCAATGCAGGCTGCTATTCTCCCATGGAGACGATCGTAGAGATGCTGGATGTAGTCCTGTGGAACGGCTTGCCATGCCATTTCCACCTGGCGCCTCAGTTGGACCAGCGTTCGTGCTGGACGTGCAGACCGCGTGAGACGACGCTTCATCCAGTCCCAAACATGCTCAATGGGGGACAGATCCGGAGATCTTGCTGGCCAGGGTAGTTGACTTACACCTTCTAGAGCACGTTGGGTGACACGGGATACATGCGGACGTGCATTGTCCTGTTGGAACAGCAAGTTCCCTTGCCGGTCTAGGAATGGTAGAACGATGGGTTCGATGACGGTTTGGATGTACCGTGCACTATTCAGTGTCCCCTCGACGATCACCAGTGGTGTACGGCCAGTGTAGGAGATCGCTCCCCACACCATGATGCCGGGTGTTGGCCCTGTGTGCCTCGGTCGTATGCAGTCCTGATTGTGGCGCTCACCTGCACGGCGCCAAACACGCATACGACCATCATTGGCACCGAGGCAGAAGCGACTCTCATCGCTGAAGACGACACGTCTCCATTCGTCCCTCCATTCACGCCTGTCGCGACACCACTGGAGGCGGGCTGCACGATGTTGGGGCGTGAGCGGAAGACGGCCTAACGGTGTGCGGGACCGTAGCCCACCTTCATGGAGACGGTTGCGAATGGTCCTCGCCGATACCCCAGGAGCAACAGTGTCCCTAATTTGCTGGGAAGTGGCGGTGCGGTCCCCTACGGCACTGCGTAGGATCCTACGGTCTTGGCGTGCATCCGTGCGTCGCTGCGGTCCGGTCCCAGGTCGACGGGCACGTGCACCTTCCGCCGACCACTGGCGACAACATCGATGTACTGTGGAGACCTCACGCCCCACGTGTTGAGCAATTCGGCGGTACGTCCACCCGGCCTCCCGCATGCCCACTATACGCCCTCGCTCAAAGTCCGTCAACTGCACATACGGTTCACGTCCACGCTGTCGCGGCATGCTACCAGTGTTAAAGACTGCGATGGAGCTCCGTATGCCACGGCAAACTGGCTGACACTGACGGCGGCGGTGCACAAATGCTGCGCAGCTAGCGCCATTCGACGGCCAACACCACGGGTCCTGGTGTGTCCGCTGTGCCGTGCGTGTGATCATTGCTTGTACAGCCCTCTCGCAGTGTCTGGAGCAAGTATGGTGGGTCTGACACACCGGTGTCAATGTGTTCTTTTTTCCATTTCCAGGAGTGTAGTAGTTTTCGTGATGTATATTTGTAAACCATACATATAATTTTATCCTCTTTTGCTCAATGAACACTTTTAGCCTACTAGGGAGCTTCCCCAGAACATTATCCCATACCACATCAGTGAATGAAAATAAGCAAAATAAGTCAATGTAATCAGTTCTGTATCCTCAAAGTTGTCAGTTATTGTTATGTCAGTAGCAGCAGAATTAAAACGTTTTAACAGGTTTACTACATGGTTTTGTTCATCATCATCATCTTCTTCTTCTTCTTCTTCTTCTTCTTCTTCTTTCCATGTATTAGGTAAATTGCCCGTTGCCGTACTCCAACTCTGTACGGTTTTCCTACATTTATTCTTCCAGTGCTTTTATAATCGAGAGCTTTTAGCGGGGGGCTTTCTCCGCTCGTAAGATCTACATGTTCCTTTAGTTTTCTTCTATTTTGATTTAATTTTTCCTTACATCCTTTCCTGTAACTTGTTTTATGTAAAAACATTGTGAATATTTGATCGTCTCTTTATAAAGCTTAATTGTTCCTCAGATATTAGTTTCTCCATTATATTTTTAGTCTTGCATTCAGGATACTGGCATATAATTTACAGGTTGAATCCAGGGGGAGTATACATCTACAGATAATACATTAATTTAAAAAACTCGGAAGCATACGCAGAATCATGGGAACGCTTTATTAGAAACATAGAGCGTGATTTACAAGGTAGACTAACTATCGCTTATAAAGTAGTGAAATCATTCAACAGACCATAATATCAGAGAGAAGAAACGGGTAGATAACTATAAAAAAATTATGGGACGAGGATACTGTAACTCAGACACTACCTGAACTAAATAAGATAAAAGGTCTGGTCGATGTTGATATGAAAGAACTGACAGAAGCTCTTAAAGCTACAAAGACTAGGAACAGCGCGGGTTTAGATGATAATGCAGACTTTCTCGGCGAATCTCGATGATAAAATCTTCTCGGGCTAACATCCGAGTCAACGTGTCGTTCTCCGGCAAAGTTTCAGCAAATTTCTCACTCCCCAACTTCAGGCGAAGCCTTCGAAGATTTCGCCTGAAGATGCCAAGTAAGAAACTTGCTGAAACGATTCCAGGGAACGACGTACTGATTCGGCTGTCGCCCCGAGAAGATTTTACCGCGGAGTTAGATGTTATTAATATGAAACTGTGGAAATAAGGAAGGCTTCTCCACACGTTTAATCGCTGGAGAAATAAGAAGGTACCAAAGGACTGGCAAGTAATTTCAATCTTTAAAAATTGTGATGAAAATAAATGTGATTTAAATGAAGTAACCATACGATTTTTCCAGTTTAAATTTTCAATTTAAATTTTATGCGCACTAAGAACTTATAACTTTCTACCCTTTCTACTATTTGTTACTAAGAGAAGGTTAGATCTTCTTGACAGCATAAAACTAGATAATCTGTGTATTTTCAAGGCACATCTTGCAAGCATCTCTTTCAGTAGCTGCGAATATTAACCACAGCCTCGCAGTAGTCCATTTGCACAGAATCAGTCACTAACATTTGCAAACACATCATTTACTATTTTATCTGTTGTCGCTTCTGTGCTCGGCTTCACAAAAATGCTTGTATCATCTATAAACAGAACTAATTCTGCCTGCGGGTTCAAATAAGACAGCAGATCGTTAACATAAAGCCTGTGATGGGACCCTGTGGAACTACCACTGTAGCTTCTCCCCAAGAAGATTTTGTGGCGTTCTTCTTTGTGTTACTGAAACATCTCAGGGTAACTTCCTTCTTTCTGTTTCCTTAATAAGAACTAAACCAGTACTATAGACTCACACACTCGCAGACCCGTATAACCATTCTTTCGCTCGATAAGGTATTGTAATTTATCAGTCTAAATAATTATTACATATAATAAATTATATTATTATCAATATTCATTAAATTAACATTAATTATGTATTAATACTGAAATTATTAAGAACTTACAGGTGTAAGGAAAATGTAGCTGTAACCAGTCTATTGATTTTTTTTTCAGTATACATATTAGTGAAAGGTATTGTTACGTTTACTATTACTGTTGCTGCTACTGTTGCTATCACTGTTATTCTTTCGTCTGATATGAGACTGAATTCAGTCTCATTTGTCATTGACTGTAAGTGCTATGAGAAAAAAAATACTAATCTTCTACTACCTTTCTTAAACGTAGTACAAGAGATACCTTAAAACGACCGAATATCAGGCCCATACGGGTATGGAAAAATTGTAGCGATTTTAAGAGGTTAGACATTGTTTGAAATATTTTTAAAAACTGAAAAATAAGTGATTTTAGATTTTTTTCAGAATAGTAAACCACATGAAACTTACGCGACGAACTGTTATTTGCTTCCTCACTCAATAAGGGATATCTCTGGATCTCATACTGGTCCCCAGCAGGGGAAAGATGTTCAATACAAATCAGATATATTTCCAAAACAAGCTACAAATATAGTGTTTGATGCATTGTACAGCTTCCACTCGTTTTTTGCGTAAACTCAACAGGAAAGCTTTCCCGCAGACTACGCAATCCTGTCTTCCCACCCTTCATGAAAGATTGCACATCACCGTATTGTTCTCCTGTGCATACAACGAACATACAGCGTCCCTGAGATAAATAATAGAAATATAAAAATCTACGTAACACTTAGCACTCACGGAGTAGAGGTGATAGTACACCAGTTCGGAGGCATTTATAACAGGCCTCCTATCGGAAGCTGACGGCAGTGGCGGAACAACCAGTAGTATTTAGCGGCGTGGCGTGAGGCGCTTCCGGGAGGAGCACAGGTGTCCGCTCGCCACCATCAGATTGGTGGGGGGCATTGTATGGAAATGCGGCCGCCAGCGCCGCATTGGCCGCCGCTGCCGCCGCAGGGCGGGGTCTACGTCTGCTCTGCTCTGCTGGCTTTCTCCCCGCGGGGCACCGCACGACGGCGCCTGCACAGTGGCCGCCCCCACACACACACCTCTGTACACCCACGCGTAGGCCTAGGCATACTCACGTCTCCAGGTCAGGTATTACCAGGCCAGTACCTCTCTGTCTCCCTTCCTGTCGCAGTTCAAATGAAAGTAAAGAAAGATATAATTGCTTCAGTCTACACTGCACAATCTCACTTTCGTTTCGTCGCATGTCTAACGGTTTCGAAACAAAGTACCATCTACAGGTTACCCCCTGTGGCGTAGTAGTCAAATTTTGCTACACAAGTAGCTGTGTCATTAAGCAATCAGCCGGCCGGAGTGGCTTTGCGGTTCTAGGCGCTACAGTCTGCAACCGCGAGACGGCTACGGTCGCAGGTTCGAATCCTGCCTCGGGCATGGATGTGTGTGATGTCCTTAGGTTAGTTAGGTTCAAGTAGCTCTAAGTTCTAGGGGACTGATGACCTCAGAAGTTGAGTCCCATAGTGCTCAGAGCCATTTGAACCAATTTAAGCAATCACTGTACTACATAATGGGTACCAGTTGACTGAGTTTCATGACTGCGAGCCAGAATATAGCCTGAGTAAATTATTTCGTAACAAAACAGCTACAACGTGATAAAATATACGGGGTTTTAGACAGAAGCTAATGATTTCGTTTCCTGTAAGTCTTGGTCGCTATTCCAATCGACCATGTGACGGAGATATGTAATTCAAGTGCAAGATCCGAGAACATTCTATTTCCTGTAGGCCCCCATAGGAGCTCTTGAGATGCGTAACGTTTTTTACGCTGTACACTGTTCCTTTTACGTCAAAAATCTTTCTCATGACGCTACAGTACGCCTACTTAAAAAAACGTAAGAGAATTCCTCAAGTCCACATCCCTAAGTGCACAGGCCGGCCGCGGTGGTCTCGCGGTTCTAGGCGCGCAGTCCGGAACCGTGCGACTGCTACGGTCGCAGGTTCGAATCCTGCCTCGGGCATGGATGTGTGTGATGTCCTTAGGTTAGTTAGGTTTAAGTAGTTCTAAGTTCTAGGGGACTGATGACCACAGCAGTTGAGTCCCATAGTGCTCAGAGCCATTTGAGCCATTTGAACCTAAGTGCACAGTGAAGTAGTAACGCACGCAGGATCCTGTTTCGACTGTGAAACCAATTACCTAAATAGAGAACGACAGAAAGTGCGTTATACGAGAACAGGAGGTCCCTATTGTTTGCTAGCGTATTTAAGATATCGATACAGAGTTCTCGAAAAGTGTCAGTCCACTGACAGGTTTGTATTTCTCTCTTCAAGTAATATGTAATTTTATTCATCTAAGGAAATGCTTGAGCAAATGTTTCTTTTATGGAACTGTGTCCCTTCTTGGAGTTAAATTACAGGGTGACGATAACTATCAATGTTTACAGGTGGGAAACATGTAACATTACAAAATCTGTGCTGCTGCTACAGTGTAGTATCACCTCCATGATTCGAACTTCACGTAGCGACGAAAGTGAAACTGCTATAGGTAGGTCTGTTAAATAAAGTGAATCACAATAAATAAAAAATGTACTTCATTATGCCGACAGATAAAAGAATAACTGCTCCTAGAGTAAAGTAATTGCCAGTTTGAGAACGAACATTTGTATAAAAAGTCTATTGTTTAACTCAAACAGGTTTTGGAAGCGCGCTTTATTTATATTGCAGAAGTAACACATTGTTTGCCCCTCTGGTAAACATCCACACTCTATATTTTAAGACCAGGTCATCACGCGTAATTGAAAGGTTTTCTTCGTGGTCTCACCCTCTGCGTTCTATTTTTCATGTATCTGTTCTACGTATTTGAACATTCTTTTAATTTTATTCTTTTGTCATAGATGTTAAACTCGCGCAGTATAGGATGTACACTCCTGGAAATTGAAATAAGAACACCGTGAATTCATTGTCCCAGGAAGGGGAAACTTTATTGACACATTCCTGGGGTCAGATGCATCACATGATCACACTGACAGAAACACAGGCACATAGACACAGGCAACAGAGCATGCACAATGTCGGCACTAGTACAGTGTATATCCACCTTTCGCAGCAATGCAGGCTGCTATTCTCCCATGGAGACGATCGTAGAGATGCTGGATGTAGTCCTGTGGAACGGCTTGCCATGCCACTTCCACCTGGCGCCTCAGTTGGACCAGCGTTCCTGCTGGACGTGCAGACCGCGTGAGACGACGCTTCATCCAGTCCCAAACATGCTCAATGGGGGACAGATCCGGAGATCTTGCTGGCCAGGGTAGTTGACTTACACCTTCTAGAGCACGTTGGGTGGCACGGGATACATGCGGACGTGCATTGTCCTGTTGGAACAGCAAGTTTCCTTGCCGGTCTAGGAATGGTAGAACGATGGGTTCGATGACGGTTTGGATGTACCGTGCACTATTCAGTGTCCCCTCGACGATCACCAGTGGTGTACGGCCAGTGTAGGAGATCGCTCCCCACACCATGATGCCGGGTGTTGGCCCTGTGTGCCTCGGTCGTATGCAGTCCTGATTGTGGCGCTCACCTGCACGGCGCCAAACACGCATACGACCATCATTGGCACCAAGGCAGAAGCGACTCTCATCGCTGAAGACGACACGTCTCCATTCGTCCCTCCATTCACGCCTGTCGCGACACCACTGGAGGCGGGCTGCACGATGTTGGGGCGTGAGCGGAAGACGGCCTAACGGTGTGCGGGACCGTAGCCCACCTTCATGGAGACGGTTGCGAATGGTCCTCGCCGATACCCCAGGAGCAACAGTGTCCCTAATTTGCTGGGAAGTGGCGGTGCGGTCCCCTACGGCACTGCGTAGGATCCTACGGTCTTGGCGTGCATCCATGCGTCGCTGCGGTCCGGTCCCAGGTCGACGGGCACGTGCACCTTCCGCCGACCACTGGCGACAATATCGATGTACTATGGAGACCTCACGCCCCACGTGTTGAGCAATTCGGCGGTACGTCCACCCGGCCTCCCGCATGCCCACTATACGCCCTCGCTCAAAGTCCGTCAACTGCACATACGGTTCACGTCCACGCTGTCGCGGCATGCTACCAGTGTTAAAGACTGCGATGGAGCTCCGTATGCCACGGCAAACTGGCTGACACTGACGGCGGCGGTGCACAAATGCTGCGCAGCTAGCGCCATTCGACGGCCAACACCGCGGTTCCTGGTGTGTCCGCTGTGCCGTGCGTGTGATCATTGCTTGTACAGCCCTCTCGCAGTGTCCGGAGCAAGTATGGTGGGTCTGACACACCGGTGTCAATGTGTTCTTTTTTCCATTTCCAGGAGTGTATATTACGCAACTGACTAAACCATTACCACTGTCAGTACCTTACGCTGCCTGTCTTAAACGAATCGGTGACAGCTCTAAGAGCTGGAATCAGCAAATTCGCTTTCTGGAAACAAACTTCCCTGAGCACAAGCAGCATTATCACGGCGCGTATTTGTACTTTTTACTTGTTCAGAAATCTAGAACCCTGTGTAAAATCGAATACGTAATGTTGTATGCGGTAGGATTTAAAGAAAAATGCGTACGTAAATGAATAAAATTAATCTGCACAAAAACAAGTGCTTACGAAAAAGTGCAATCTTGGCATTCCCTGGCGTGAACTTACCTATGGTTTAATGTTGAAGTATTCCGACCGTACTATCGACAACATCGACTGCCGCAAAACTTTTTAATCGCTGCCTATATGCCAAGGTAACTGTGTAGAAAAATACTTTTCAGTTTTAGTTTATTGATACTGAATAAAAAGGCAGACCAACCCCACAGTTGCCTTAAACGTAAACTGCCCAGAAACACCAAATAAATCTTTCGGGCAGACATTACACACTATGAAAGGAATTAATTTTAAATGTACCGCTACAAGCCCACATTACATTATCCGTAAACTCACCGTGCCTCGGATAATCTCTCGGTCATAGAAAGGAGGTAGCTGCATTACCCATTCTGTAGCCAGAGGGGAAAGCGCAGTGTGCAAGTATGCAGCATTGTTCGGCGTCCTGTTTCCAGTTGCCGCACTAGCGAGAAGGGTCCAGTTCTATCGCGCCTCATGCGAGGGCAGGAACAAAGAGTTGTCAGCTCGAGGTTGCTCCGGCCGGCGATTAATTGATCTCGGCCGGCATCGGCGAGCACAAGCACCTGTTGTTGTTCCCGCGAGGCCCCGAGCCGGCGTATACCGCCGCTATCTGGAGTGGCCGCCGCTCCATGTGGAATGTCTCCTCGGTCCACAAATCTCCAGCGGCCTACATCCGCGTGCGTCCGAGGCTCACCTTTCACCTGCCTCTGTGAATGAAACCATTGAGCTTGTAGGTAGCCCGAGTTGCGACACGGTCCACTGGCCAAGAGATACTGCTATACCGTTAGGCGGTCAAAATAGACAACTTTGATGACGATCGGGGGATGCGCGCGTTAAGTCGCATTACCGCAATGCGAACTCTACTGGCACAGCTAAGACGTACTGTATTGTCATTTGAAAATTACTGGAGAAAGAAGTGACTCCGACTTTCTACCTACCAGCAGGGTTATTTAGGAATTTTGCGTAAAAAATCCTCCTTTGCAGCTGTGAAATAATCTTTATGCTGCGGCAGCTGGCTACAAACAAGAAAAACGAAGCCAGCCACTAGATATGTAGTCTGACAAAATCCCTAAAAACGTTTGCGAGGTGCCGCGGTGGAGAAGAGTTTGTACCTCTTTAATTCAGACGAATTTTGCATGAGAACGAGATATGCTCTCTACCCCATCCTTATCTACCAGCTAATTAATTATGCACACAAGGGTAACGGAAGATGATGGTGGCCCCTGCTAGTTGGTAAAATAAGGAGTGCACACTCACAATAATTTAATAAAAATCGTAATCTACTCAGGAAAAAAAGAGAGCTTTATCATAATAAACAAAAGGGGAATGGGATTCTGCATATATCTACGAAATGATTTGCGGTTGTAATATTGCAATTAGATTTATTATACATCAGAACATAAATGCACATGATTGTCGACACACACAGTAAGTTAAAGGATAGGATATACTGAAATATTATGAGAATAAGAGTTGGCTCGAGAACAAGGGGCTCCTACTCTCTGTGATGCAATAGATCGACGATAATGACTGGAGGTCCTAATGAATCAAATATTAATCTCCCGACTATATAGTATCGCAGTTAGCAGTGAGAGCTCAAATGGGATCACATGGTGAAACAAGCAAGGTGGACTTGTAGCAAAGCGAACGCTGGTGCTACTGAGGGATTCAATATAAAATTGATAAGGTCAGTGCTGAAACTGCAGCACGTCGTCGGTAGGCAGCGTCCTGATGATGTAGGCGCCGGCTTCCGCCGCAACTCTGTGTCAACCCCTAGCCGCGAAGGCTGTCCGAGAATTCTAAGTTCTTCCGAAAACGAGCGACCAAGTCGCAAGACCGTCCGACTCCGAGGAAGCTCAGATCCCGAATCCACTGCCCGCGCCACGCAAGAGCGAAGCCAACATTGCTCTACTGCCTACGCTCCTCGAAAACTGCGAATCAGCATTCAGTTCTGATTCCAAATTTCCGCCACACTGTCTCAGAGCATCATTCGCGCCAGTAGCTTCCGTTCCCTCCAATTTCGAGCAGGGCTTTATGACGTCAACTAGCCTCAGTTTAAGTTGACCAGTCATGCCAGTACTATTCAGCTCAGGGCACTGAGCTTGCCATTTGACGGCTACAAAAACAACTTGCCTAGACCACCGGCCTCCCGGCGCCAGACAGTCGCACCCAGCAGGGCACGGTCCACAAGTATTCTCAAAATCAAGAGGACAATGCAGTCAGTCGGTGCCAGGAATCTTCCTTCCGGACGCGCCGGAACGGTAAACACATAAACTGCGGCGACACTCTGATGTCTCGCAGCTCGTTTCGCCCTGCATACAATAGGCGAAACTCGAGCAACGTTAGTCGTTCCGCCAAGCGCTTAGGCCTATTGTACGAACCACTCAGAATTCAGGGAAGTGCAGCCCCCAACCGGAAATGCCATGTGCCGCGTCCTCCGATGCTGGCCTTGCACAAGCCACCCAGGGAAGTAACCCAACATGTTTAGGAATCAAGTGAAAAGTATGTTTTGAGTTCTCAGTACAAATACTCTCATTACAATAACCTTATTCGGTCTGTTACTACCGTGCAATGATATAGAACACTAATAAAATTGATGAAAATGAGAGGCGACATGCAAAAGAGGGCATGAATCCTCTCATGTTTAACGCTGGAAAGTCCTTTGCAGAAACAGTGTTTGCAACAAAACATCTCACCGTTGGCTTTCAGCGCACCGTTGGCTTTGAGAGAACGCAATGATCATAGATTTATAAAATGACGGAGAATTGCATGTTATGTCGGCAATATTCATTTAACAGCTCACCGTAAAGTGAATCTTTTAAAATGAGAATGTTCAAATAAAGTTCATAAATACGGGAAGTATCCATCACCAACGAGGCAGAATACGCTGACATTACAAGAGAAAATGTTAACAATGTTTACTGTAAAAAAAAGTTTCATATCAGCGCACACTCCGCTGCAGAGTGAAAATCTCATTCTGGAAACATCCCCCAGGCTGTGGCTAACCCATGTCTCCGCAATATCCTTTCTTTCAGGAGTGCTAGTTCTGCAAGTTTCGCAGGAGAGCTTCTGTAAAGTTTGGAAAGTAGGAGACGAGGCACTGGCAGAAGTAAAGCTGTGAGGACGGGGAGTGAGTCGTGCTTGGGTAGCTCAGTTGGTAGAGCACTTGCCCGCGAAAGGCAAAGGTCCCGAGTTCGAGTCTCGGTCGGGCACACAGTTTTAATCTGCCAGGAAGTTTCATATCAGCGCACATTCCGCTGCAGAGTGAAAATCTCATTATGTTTACTGTAGTTCGGTTGGTCAGCAAAAATAATTGGTCGGAGTCGAGTTGATGCTTGCTGATCCCGCCATCTAGCATGACGAAGAATTTTCGAAGTCCACACTCAATACTCGCAGAGTAACGCAGTAATGCATCTGGAGGCTTGAATTCATTTTCTCACTGGTTGTATGTGGCGTTTTAATAGTGTGTTAATGCTATAGTTCTCGCAACCACTTTCATTCCTTGCACTTTATACTTTAGATCATGCACAGTTACGCATGGCACGAAATCTTTGTGTGACGGGACGAGGATAATGAATCCACATGTGTTACAGAAACATTTGAGAATAAGTGCTCGAAACCAGCGGTGATAAATAAACAACACTTTCAAAATACAGCCCGTAGAAATGATGTCTTCCCTTTAAGCTGCAACATTTTTTCGCCGTAATCCCAGTTGTCATCACACACCAGTGTAGATGTTTTGCAGTACCTCAGCTCCGTCATAATTCACTGTCGAGTCATAATGACGACACAGCCTGAATAACCATCTTTTCCGACGCGGACCGACGCGAGACGTGCAGAAAGAGAATCAGTGAGGTTCTGGAAGGTACCGACAGGGATCTGAAGTCGTGGCCGTCCCTGTGCCGTGGCCATTTGCCCCAGGTTCCTACGTGGCGTGAAAAGCGCGATCGAAGTGGTCCCACATATTCTCGAATGCGTTTAAATCCGGGAGTTTGATGGCCAAAGGGTACGGTAGACTCGGCATGGTGCTCTTCTAATCAAGCACGTGCTTTGCGAACAGTGTGACACGTTGCACTGTCCTGTCGGCAGATGTCTTCGTGCCGAGGAAAAACGAACCGCATGTAACTGTGTACATGGTTCCCAAGGATAGATGCATACTTGAGTTGATGCATAGGGCCTTCCAGAATGACGAGATCACCCAGGAAATGCCAAGAAAATATTCTCCAGGACACAACGATCCTTCTCCGGCCTGGACCCTTCTGACGATTGTTGCAGGGTGCTTGGTTTCAAACGTTTAACGCCGTACACGCCAACGGGCATCTGCCTGATGAAGCACAAAATGTGACTCATCTGATGAGGGCACCTGTGGACACCCAGCTGCGGTACTGGCGTGCAAATGCCAGCCTTTGTCGCAAGTGAGCAGCAGATGGCATGGGTGACGAATCAGGCGCCTGCTCTGGAGGCCCGTAAGCAGCAACGCTCGCTGAACATTCGCTGAGGAGACAATGCTGGCAATCCCTTGATTCTTCTGGTGGTCAGTTGCTCAGCAACCGCGCGTCTGTTCACCCGTACACATCTCCACAGCCGTTGTTCACCTCTATCATTCAGGGCCTTTTGTGGACCACAGCTGCCTCGGCACCGGCTTTGAATAGCGCCATTTTGCCATCGACGATTTACTTTAATCACGGCGGCGCACGAACAGTTTCGAAACTTAGCCGCTTCGGAAAGGCTTCCACCCTTGGCCCGAAAGCCAACGATCATGCCCTTTTGGACGTCAACGACTACACCGTCGTACGTGTCTCCTCGAAATTCTTTATGTACCCTCCACTACTAGTGCTGCCACCTGCCGTATGAATGGTTTTTCCACGTTTATGTCGAACATAGGTGGTGGTCACATAAATCTGAATGAATCGTCTGGAACATGTAATACTACATAAAGGTTGATGTATTAAGATTTTATTATAATAAAAGAGTCCCTACCGCATAAATATGTTTATTTCTTACAATAAAAAATTTAACATTTGTTATAACCGCTAACTTTCCCATGGAAATAAAGTAAATGTTTCAAAAACACCTAGTTGATATATTGCTGTGTCATATAATAGTGCGTCGTAATCGTTCTACATGAAGACTGTATTGGGAGAGGAATAAAATAGTAAATCACTGAAGCTGAAGTAATACAAAGAAACGATAATAGTGAATACAAATTAACATCATACTCTGAAATAAAATAAAAACTTTTGTTCATTCTCTGTATGATCTAATGAAAGAAATCACATCAAATAAGTATTTCATTGAGATACATCTCAAGAATGCTAATTTTGCAATTTGAAATTAATTCGAAATCGAAAACGATAAAATGAAAAAAGTAGGAGTGCAATAGTCAAAAATTGCTAACGAAATGGTCTCACAACACAACTTTCGTGGTACGAATGATTCTTGAATTTCTGGACATACAGGCTATTGTTTAGGAGGTGATATGATATATCGTTGAATTGATTTTAAGAAACTGACAGAGGCTGGATACCAGGAATTTTAAGATAAGTTCTCTTTAGAGAAGGAGAAATCTACATAATGCTGCAGGAGGAATGCTATGTAGGGTTGATGGAATTCTCTTGGCATATTTGTTTATATTTTTTCTTTGTCCTTCTCCAATTTACATTTCTTATGTTATATATGTATGTAAATTTCCATGTATGTGAGTAGCATACACGTGTATCTTCATTAATATATCTGTAATATATTAGAACAGGACAACTGAAGGAGATGGGGTGAAAAAAGAAGAGGCAAACGAAATGACGTTAAACTGAGGTATCTACAAGCTCGTCTCGAACTATAGTTGTGCAGAATGCTATGATATCTACATCTACATTGATACCCTTGAAATCAAATTTACGTGCCTGGCAGAGGGTTCATAGAACCACCTTCACAATAATGCTCTATTCTTCTAATCTTGAACAGCCCTTGGAAGAAACGAACACCTATATCTTTCCGTGTGAGCTCTGATTAACCTTGTGTTATTGTGATGATCGTTCCTCCCTACGTAGGTCGGCATCAACAAAATATTTTCGCATTCGGAGGAGAAAATTGGTGATTGAAATTTCGTGAGAAGATTCCGCCGCAGCGAAAAACGCATTTGTTTTATTGATATCCATCCTGAATCTTGTATCATTTCATTGACACTCTCTCTCCCATTTCGCGATTATGCAAAACGTGCTGTCCTTTGAACTTTCTCGATTTACAACGTTAAGCCTATCTGGTAAGAATCCCACACCGCGCAGCAGTACTCTAAAAAAAGACGGACAAGCGTAGTGTAGACAGTCTCTTTAGAAGATATGTAACATTTTCTAAGTGTCAAAAGTGGCTCAAATTACTCTGAAGCCTATAGGACTTAACATCTGAGGTCATCAGTCTCCTGGACTTCGAACTACTTAAACCCAACTAACTTAAGGACATCACGCACATCCGAGGTAGGATTCGAACCTGCGACCGTAGCAGTCGCGCGGTTCCGGACTGAAGCACCTAGAACCGCTCGGCCACAGCGGCCGGCGTTCTCTTCCAGGTAATTCATAATATTAGAACACAACATATGCTACAAATTCCTGCTGCATATCGGCGTTAATGCTATGGTTCTGTAATTTAGTGGATTACTCGTACTACCTTCGTTAAATATTGATGTGAGCTATGCAACTTTCCAGTCTTTGGGTACGGATCTTTTGTCGAACGAGCGGTTCTATATGATTGTTAAGTATGGAACTAATGCGTCAGCATACTCTGAAAGGAACCTAATTGATATACAGTCTGGACCAGAAGACTTGCTTTTATTAAGTTATTTAAGTTGCTTCACCACTCTGAGGGTATCTCCTAAGTTACTCACGGTGGCAGGTGTTCTTGATTCGAATTCTGGAATATTTAATTCGTCTTGTTTGGTGAAGAAATTTCGGAAGGCTGTGTTTAGTAACTCTGCTTTGACAGCACTGTCGTCGACAGTATTTCCATATATAAAATGGGATCTTCCGTAAAATTTGGTCTGTACTCAGAGTTTCCTACCTCAATACCACCTCACCACCTCGTAAAATTCTTGAAGCTTTAATTCTCAGTGGGACTGCTTTCGAAATTTTCTTTCGTCGTTTGTGTGGTGTAGTATATCATGTTTTGAGTTACGAAATTTCTGTTCACCAGAGCCCCTATTGCCTGCGTGGCAGCGATCTTTAGCAACCAATACTTATCGTTCTCTTTGCTGTTAGCCTTTTGTTCGTTCGTTATCTATTATCTAATGAAATATTAGAGACTCTGAATCGGTTCTTGGTATAAGCTAGACGTTTCTCTCAATCTGGGCACTGAGTCAATATCCTGTTTATTCATATATTCAAAAATGGTTCAAATGGCTCTCAGCACTATGGGGACTTAATTTCTGAGGTCATCAGTCCCCTAGAACTTAGAACTAATTAAACCTAACTAACCTAAGGACATCACACACATCCATGCCCGAGGCAGGATTCGAACCTGCGACCGTAGCGGTCACGCGGTTCCAGACTGTAGCGCCTAGAACCCCTCGGCCACCCTGGCAGGCTATTTATATATTATATCGAGATGAGTGTAAAGATAACAATATCGACATCTGTTATTGGTGAGAATTAACCGGTAGTACTGTGTCCGCGTAACTACTGTTAGATTGGATGTGTATTTGTTTTCCCCTTGCAAGATTTTATTTTGTTGCATAGTCACATTGGTAGTTAATGATACAGCGATATAGAGGATTTGTAGGCGGTGAGGAGTTTAATCATACTCTTCCTCCCAACTGTTCTGAAATAGGTACCTACGCGAACGACGACCCGCACAATCGAGCGGGCATTGCACTACGCTCCCCTATATACCAGTCGCTCAAAGGAGAGTTCATTTAACTTCACGAAAAATGAAGTTTTCTTTAGTGGAAATAGCACCTCTGGTGATATGCCTGACATAAAATGTACGACAATGGGAATTACAACGACTCTGGAACCAATAGTCAGTCCAAAAGCCGTACAGAGTCAGAGTACAGAACGTGTTTTTCCAAATGATTATAAAGTTAAGTCTGCAAGCGATCTATGAGTATAGAGGAGCTAAAATGTAAACTATAAATAACGGGAGAACTTGTCGCTTCCTAGGACACGACGCTTCGAGGTCATCAACCTGTGCATTAGACGCAGGAAATTTCGCCTGCGTGATTGGACACCACCCTAACAATTAGCCATAGTGGGGGAGCGGCGTCTTCTTTCGAAGGACTCCTAGCTCTGGCGGTTTTATTTTAGAATGGTTAGAGCTGCCACCGTTCCCCAGGATATGAGTCACGGAGCAAAAAGTTGTAAAACTGTTTAAACCGAAAGATTATGGTACTGGTTCGCGTAACAACAAACTTTTCTGAAGGGAGGGAAATGTTTGCTACGTGGCCTCTAATTGGCGGCGTTCTGAGCTTTCGGTCTGATGGAGCACTCAATTTGTGGCCGACTGTTCTACAGAGAGATCAGAGGAGCGTCATTTTAACTTTACTCTTGGACGAGACGTGACGCAGGAAGGACTTTGGCTAGGGACGCTGGGGTGTAGTAGACTCCTGGTCAGGACCGGAAGCTCAGAATTCATCCTCTGCGCAGGCCGAGATAGCAGCTTATCTTGGTAAATTCTGGCAGCATTAGCGAGAGAAGACGCTACTACTGAGGGAGGAATAGGCGCGTTTTCAGGTAGTCCTTCATGGATCTTGCTTTAACGCACGCTCCGGCAAACAATGACTTTGCACATACTCCGTTACTTGGTTTCCTGCATGGATGTTACTAATACCTCCTGAACGATGCAGTCATCATGTTCGAAGTGACCGGGTACTAAATTTACTTGATCATTTTCGCGTGTTAGTTACCAAAACGATGTTGCTGCCCTTCCCGCAGACTTTGCCGGTCAGTTTCTAGCAAATGTGTAATTGTGGAGAGTACGAGTTATGATTCACTCATCTCCAGTGTGCGAGTGAGCTGCTTATCACATCGTTTGTAAAGTTTTTTTCTCCACGTAGAATATTTTCTAGTAAATCATAATCACAGTATCATTGTGTGCTTCTCTCTGTCTGAATGAATCATCCTAAAACTGTGCACCAAAACTTCTCAAAAATGATTATCACACAAACTAATTCCTAGCATAAACTTGTGTACTGTGCAAAACTCTAAGTATATTGAATTATAGGAACACTTAATATGATTTGTCCAACACTGTCCACAAACTGAAGCTAACTTTTTCTATAAAAAAGAAATGCTACCCTGAATGTAACCTGACTTCCGAAATAAATGCGCAACTCAACTTACAAAGAAATTAATGGCCCTAAACTGTATTGCCATGTACCTCGTGTCTCGACAAACACTTTTGCAGATTTTTCAAAATCAGCACACAGCATACAGGATCAAACAAACATTAAAACCAACGACTGGAAATTCAGTACCACAAAATGCAATGTGGATATGTATATAACAAACTGAATGAAGGGGTGAGAATGTTAACTGGTAAGAAATGGGATCTACCAAAATTCAAATAAAATTCTATACTCAAAAATAATTCTTTAAAAATCAACTGAATGTTCGCAATGGTATTTACATAGCATGACTTTAAAAAAAATATATTTTAAGCAAGGGAATCCCATCTTCCTATCAGAGTAATCCATATAACAATCCTGCCATCTGGCCGCCGGAGTGGTCGTGCGGTTCTGGGCGCTACAGTCTGGAGCCGAGCTACCGCTCCGGTCGCAGGTTCGAATCCTGCCTCGGGCATGGATGTGTGTGATGTCCTTAGGTTAGTTGGGTTTAATTAGTTCTAAGTTCTAGGCGACTGATGACCTCAGAAGTTAAGTCGCATAGTGCTCAGAGCCATTTGAACCAATCCTGCCATCTGAGCTTCGTTAGTACAATTTCATCAACACACAACAATGTTACACGCTTGTGTGCTGACCTCAATCTCTCAAAATTTCAGAAAAACCTCAAAAATAATCTCCTTAGCCTCTCTACCCATGACTGTATCAAAAAAATTCATACTCCAATTCCGTCAATCTCGTAGCACACTGATAAAGAAGATTTCCTGACCATTCTTCAAAATACATCTGCTGCTCGTCAATGCTCAATTTAGAATGTGTGTAACTTTGGCAGCACTCTCAGGCAGAGGCGATGTAGCAACGAGAAGATATTGTAGCAACAGTCAAAAATTACTCAGATACATGGTTTTGCTCTGTGTGACCGATTCATATCAATATATACGTAAGGAACATAATTTAAAGATAGCGGGCGAAGTGATTCGGCTGTAAGATGAGAGCTGATGCGGCAGTGTTGAAGGGCAGAGATGTTTTGTGCCTGTGCGGCTGGTCCAGGCTGAGGTTCGAGTCCTCCCTCGGGCGTGGGTGTGTGTGTTTGTCCTTGGGATAATTTAAGTTAATTAGTGTGTAAGCTTAGGGACTGATGACCTTAGCAGTTAAGTCCCATAAGATTTCACACACATTTGAACATTTTGTTGTCTGCCGCGGTCGGTGTCCGTTAAGACATTACTAGCAATGTATGGTTATTTGGACATATACTTGAGAACCGCTTGATGCAAATTACGAAAATATGCAGTTCATTAACTTGTGACTCTAAACAGGAATGTAATTTTTCAGTTTCTCGTTTTCTGCCAGTAAAAAGCTAGTGGTATCCCGTATAAACAAACTGATTGGAAATTTAATCATTTCTAAAATAACAGTTCCCCGCAAACAGTTTCTTACAGCCTCACGTTTACGGACCTAAGTGCGGCGCAGGGGACAACAACTGAAGAGGACTGCAGGTTGGTGAACACTGATTAGAACTTATGCATTGACAGCACCCTTTTCAAAGGAACCATCCCGGCATTTGCCATGAGCGATTTAGGCAAATCACGGAAAACTGAATCTGTTTGGCTGCATGAGGATCTGAACCGTTCTCATCCTGAATGTGAGTCCGATGTGCTAACCACTGACCCACGTCCCTCAGTGACACCATAGTTACTGCGTTGATGCCGCTTATATGCCACGAATAAAATCGGTCTCGAAACTTCCTAGACAGATGGTGTCTAAGCTGGAACACTGACAAACAAAAATGAAAGACCTTGAAAGTGTTCACAACCGTACGATAATGGGAAGATGATGTGCTAAAGTTACATAGTAAGGAGGCAAAATAAAAGAATGTTAGGAAAATCACTTGGAAAGATTTGGTACAGGAAAGAAAAATGTTAGATTTTAATGTCTCGTCGACATGGAGATGAGAAGAACGAGGGAAGAAATCCATTGAGACCTTGTCGATGTGCCCGCATCTCGTGGTCGTGCGGTAGCGTTCTCGCTTCCCACGCCCGGGTTCCCGGGTTCGATTCCCGGCGGGGTCAGGGATTTTCTCTGCCTCGTGATGGCTGGGTGTTGTGTGCTGTCCTTAGGTTAGTTAGGTTTAAGTAGTTCTAAGTTCTAGGGGACTTATGACCACAGCAGTTGAGTCCCATAGTGCTCAGAGCCATTTGAACCATTTTTGAACCTTGTCGATGTAAACACGCTAGTTACAATCCGATCTGACAGAACGACGGAAGAGCAAATCCGCAGATCAGACGGGAGCGCCACCACGCCAGCTGAGCGTGATGTTTTTCGGCTATCAGTAGGCAGAGGCTGCGCGCACACCGCGGGCAGCTATTTGCGGCGTCACGAAGCTGCCAGCTGCCAGATATAGACAGGTGCACCGGCTCCCTGTGGTCACGTGGTGCGGGATGCGTCATCCGCGTCTGTGTCACGTCGCCAACTGCTCCTCAGCTGTCAACCAGACTACTTGTTTTCTTTCTCACCGAACAGCAACGTCGGAACTTTCCTCCGCGGAGAACGGTGTCCCAACCAAACACAGGTGTATTGGGATTCCCTGCTGTGGCGAATCGTCTCCATCGATACATTAAAGTGTAACTAAGCCCATTCTTTTCTTGCACACCGGATGGTTCAGAGTATGACCGACGAACTTGAAATATAACAGATTGAACAATGATGATTTTTGTTTCCAAACATACCTTCTCTACCTCGACGTTTTATGAGATATGAGCAGAGATGCTGCTATCCTGGGGTGTAAAATATGTAAAATAGCTATACGGTTGAGTGCATCGTACATCACTAAGCTAATTATTATTTTCAATAAATATTACTTTCCGCTACGTCAGCTGTTACAGTTCCCGTCATTCGAAATGTAGCATCATAGCTCTCATTGCTCACATACAAGTGATTTGTAAATTATTTCATTTTTTTATTTCAGTAGCAGTGGTTGGGAAGGGAGTGAGACAGGGTTGTAGCCTCTCCCCAATGTTATTCAATCTGTATATTGAGCAAGCAGTGAAGGAAACAAAAGAAAAATTCGGAGTAGGTATTAAAATCCATAGAGAAGAAATAAAAACTTTGAGGTTCGCCGATGACAGCAAAGGACTTGGAAGAGCAGTTGAACGGAATGGACAGTGTCTTGAAAGGAGGGTATAAACATCAACAAAAGCAAAACAAGGATAATGGAATGTAGTCGAATTAAATCGGGTGATGCTGAGGGATATAGATTAGGAAATGAGACACTTAAAGTAGTAAAAGAATTTTGCTATTTGGGGAGCAAAATAACTGATGATGGTCGAAGTAGAGAGGATATAAAATGTTGACTGGCAATGGCAAGGAAAGCGTTTCTGAAGAAGAGAAATTTGTTAACAGCGAGTATAGATTCAAGTGTCAATAAGTCGTTTTTGAAAGTATTTGTGTGGAGTGTAGCCATGTATGAAAGTGAAACATGGGCGATAAATAGTTCGGACAAGAAGAGAATAGAGCTTTCGAAATGTGGTGCTACAGAAGAATGATGAAGATTAGATGGGTTGATCACATAACTAATGCGGAGGTATTGAATAGAATTGGGGAGAAGAGAAGTTTGTGGCACAACTTGACTAGAAGAAGGGATCGGTTGGTAGGACATGTTCTGAGGCATCAAGGGATCACCAATTTAGTATTTGAGGCAGCGTGGAGGGTAAAAATCGTAGAGGGAGACCTAGAGATGAATACACTAAGCAGATTCAGAAGGATGTAGGCTGCAGTAGGTACTGGGAGATGCAGCTTGCACAGGATAGAGTAGCATGGAGAGCTGCATCAAACCAGTCTCAGGACTGAAGAGCACCACCACAACAACAACAACAACATTTCAGTATAAACATGGGCAACAAACAAATCCACCTACGTGAATAAAAGGCTTTGAAATACCACGCAGTTAAGCCTGGGGTCGCCAAGGTCATGTTATCGCTTTGGTGACGGATAGGCTAGGGCTGTTTCTGACTATACGCATTAGTGACGCACACACAGTACAGTATGTAGTCTGGCTTCTAAGTCTGGGTGTTTGCTGTTACTATGGTACAGCTCTGCCGAATACTCATGAAACTCCACACATAATCTTTAGCTGTAGCCGGTCACTGTACTTGCGATTGTTCGGCATCGGCCGTTTTCTGTGTCTGCTTCTTCTGAAGAACGGTATTTAACGTAATATAGCGGCAGTAGTTACTACTAAGAGCTCTTGAAAAGGGGTACAGGACACAAATCAGTATGTCCACGGTGCTAAGATTTCGTACTCACATTCGCTACACGACAGAGCCAGGGGGTAGTGATTTCTTTCCGTAACGAAGCTGCAGACAAGTCAACATTCCGCAGGCTTTAAAACATATGAAAGAAAAACTGAAATAATTAACCGTAAGGATAATCGATCACATAAAATTAGTTGTGAAACAAATATCGGTAAACCCATAGCTGATTACCAAAATGATTACGATTAATTGCAATGATCACCCATCCGTAATACGACCGTTCATAATATATCGATAAATATTTTAGAAGATATCGATGTATATCGGAGATATTGTTTCCCAGCTATATAGAGTCAAAATGACAATGCCGATATTTTTATTTTATATTATTTTTTCGCACAAACAAGAAGTGTCGGTGTGAATGGAATAAGAAGAGTTCCGCTGTGAAGAAACAGTACACCAGTTGGGTTAAAAAACAATTTTTAACGCAACTAGTGTGCTATTATTTCACATCGGCAATCTTGAAAATGACGAACACAACTCTACATAATAAAAATGGTCTTTGCAGTGGGCGGAAATGTTTGAGGAGAAATGCTGACGTAATAGACGCTCGGTGCTATCAAGAGAAACTGTGAAGTTTAACTTCACCACGAAATTTTGATACCGCAACCGCTACATCACTGGTGTTGGGCAAAAAAAAAAGAAAAAAGAACGTGCAGTCGACATGAAGTTTTCCGGACAAAGCCGATACGTCACGAAGGCGAAAGACTGACACATCGGACACCTTTTATTGTGGCGCTTACATGCTATTACTATTGTTAACAAAGTGATTACCACTAAGCGTGAATGTGAATTGTTTTCCATTCAATTCTTGCTCTAAAAGAGGGATAGGCATGCTACTAGCTTGTTTATGTACAGAATATCTAATAATAAATCAATACTTAAATATACAGCTCAAAAACCGACATTATATTTATAATGCACAGCCAATATTTTTATATACCGGTATGTCGATATTTTTTCGGTAGATGTATCGATTCTTTTCTTCTACACATCGAGGGCAGATAAGTAAAGATTTTAAATATCAATACATCGGTATCCCGATATTTTACAAAATATTGTCCTAGTCTTAGTCAGTAGTGCTTTTGTGCTTTTGAGACGGCTGAGTTAACACCTGGGGAAGGAGTCGCGGAAACTTAAAACCAGAAGGATTTAGCAATTCTGTTGAGGGCTGTACTGAATTCGTACGAAGAGCGTTTTTCTCTCGACCAGTTTCGCCTGAAAAATGAGGGATTTGTTATAGGACATCGTGGAATATTTTCGTTTCAACCCCTATAGTTCCCTGAAATTTTGATAGGTGATGGAGCTATACATAGCCTTCAAAATGGTGTGGGTAACAGCAGTGCGTTCCTAGAAAATACAAGTCACTGACGGCACTTTTTTTTCGGAAATCCAGAGCACCGTAAATTTTCATGGACACTTGTAGAATGTCTACGGAGACCTGGCAGTGAACAAAAGCGCGGTAAATCATTGGGCAAGGCGTCAGTCGCCCTCACAACAAGTCGCGCAAACATGCGCGATGTCCCGCGTGCCGGTTGGCCGCTCACATCTGTGACTCATCCTGTGTTGGAGCGGGTGGACACACTCGTTCAAGGTGGTTGGCGGATCACAAACTTCGCTGCGCAACTTGCATCAGTTGCGGTCCTCACCACCTGACAGAAGACCGTAAAGAACCATCTGGGCGGAACTGGTTGCGCATTACGAGGCTGAGTGAAAATCTTTTGTAGAACATTGTCACAGGCGGTGAAATATGGATTCATCTCTTCGAACTGGAAGCAAATGGCAGTCCATTGAGTACCGACAAACCACCTCTCCTCTGAAAAAAACTCCAAAGCCGCTGCCTGAGCCGGAACAGTATGGCGACGATCTCGTAACATTCTGAAGGTGTTACTCAGATGTCCTCCCTCAAGGTGCAACGATCAACTCTGAAGAGTATTGTGATATCCGCAGGAAACTGAAGAAACGTCTTCAGCTTGTTCGTCACCACATAAATACAAGTGAACTTCTCCTTCTTCATGTAAACGCAAAGCCTCATGCAAGTCTACATCTACATTCATACTCCGCAAGCCACCCAACGGTGTGTGGCGGGGGGCACTTTACGTGCCACTGTCATTTCCTCCCTTTCCTGTTCCTGTCGCGTATGGTTCGCGGGAAGAACGACTGTCTGAAAGCCTCCGTGCGCGCTATAATCTCTCTAATTTTACATTCGTGATCTCCTCGGGAGGTATAAGTACGGGGAAGCCTTGTATTCGATACCTCATCCAGAGACGCACCCTCACACACACCTACACGCACCCTACACAGCGATGCAGAACGCCTCTCTTGCAGAGTCTGCCACTTGAGTTTGCTAAACATCTCTGTAACGCTGTCACGCTTACCAAATAAGCTTGTAACGAAACGCGCCGCTCTTCTTGGGATCTTCTCTATCTTCTCTGTCAACCCGACCTGGTACGGATCCCACACTGATGAGCAATACTCAAGTATAGGTCGAACGAGTGTTTTGTAAGCCACCTCCTTTGTTGATGGACTACATTTTCTAAGGACGTTCCCAATGAATCTCAAGCTGGCACCCGTCTTACAAACAAGTCAGCTCACCCGAGACGAGTTAAGAAAACTTCATTGGGCCGGTCTTATTCATCCACCCTACAGCGCAAATCTCGCACCTTCCGACATCCATCTGTTTGGCCCAGTGAGGGATGGACTCCGTGGCAAGCAGTATGTGGATGATGAGGGAGGTTATTCATGCAGCGAGACGTTGGCTCAGACTTCGACATTAGAGTGGTACCATGCGGGTGTACAGGCCCTGGCAGTAAGGTGGTGTAACGCCGTCCCACTGAACGGAGAATATGTTGAAACATGGGATTTTGTAGTCAGGGGTGGAGCGCATACTACAGTGTACTGGAATCTTGAATAAAACCAAACTGCTTCGGGGAAAATTTGTTGCATTACTTATTGAACGCCGCTCGTATCTGAAGATTAAGGAGACGACATGAATTCGAGCGTGGCCGCGCCGGATTAGGCGAGCGGTCTCAAGCGCTGCAGTCATGGGCTGTGCGGCTGGTCCCGGCGGAGGTTCGAGTCCTCCCTCGGGCATGGATGTGTGTGTTTGTCCTTAGGATAATTTAGGTTAAGTAGTGTGTAAGCTTAGGGACTGATGACCTTAGCAGTTGAGTCCCATAGGTTTAAAAAAAAATTCGAGCGTGTTTCGTGTATAGCAGAGCGATGGTGGCTGGACCAGATGTCAAGGCGATTCGTGTGAATAGTAAACGTTGTTAACGTGGACACAGGTTCGCGGAGTAATTTATAAACGAGGTTACTAGATTTAAAACCAGATTTTTAATGAACTAACGTAAACGGACTGTGGCCCTTCTGGGATAAATGGGCTTGGATCTGTGAGTGAGTGAGATATCGTCTTGTATTACAGAGGATCCTTGCTATCATTTGTGATTAATTTTGTGTTGTAGTTAGTTACAGACACATGACGAAGAATTAGGCACACGGTTTGTTTTGCATGTCGGACGTGGTCTGCTATAAGTCTTCTTCCCGCCTACACACCTTGCGTACTTTGCTGTAAACGTCTGCACTACCAGCGAACAATATTGGGAGGAGTTGGGAAATGAGTAAACTGTGTTGTTTTCTTTTTTCTGCCCGTGGACAGAACTGTTCCGGTGGTGGCGGAAGGAGGGGGGGGGGAGGGGGAGGGGGAGGATGAGGCCGGGGGCGCTCTGCTCGACGGAAGGCGGCTGCCAATCTCCGGCTGCCGGTCGTTAGCTGTGGATTTCTGCGCCGCCACCGCAGCCGCCGCCGCAGCCCGGCAGTTAACGAGCGACTAATTGCGTTTTTCTGACTCTGCGCGCCGCGCCCGCCGCGGACAATCTCCGGTGTCTATGTTTAGAGACGCCCCCGCCGCGCCAGTCACGAGACGGCGGCGCCCGGCCAGACGACGCGAGCCGACGCCGACGCCGACGCCGACGCCGACGCCAGCGGCGTGACAGGCGCCAATCGAGAGCGACGCCCGCCTAACATGGAGAGCGCGTCAGCTGTGCGCTGACACTCCGGTGCACCGGCTGACCTCATAGTCATGGTCCAGAGGCGTACTTGGAACTTGCACTGCATCCACAGACTGCCAACCTTCCACTTCTTTCGGAGCTGTATCTGAGGCTTCAAACAAGATTGTGAATCTGGTTTATGACCTACAAGGACTATTCGGAAACCACAGTCCTATCGGTCGCGAAATGGAAAGCACAGTGAAAATCAAAACTGTATTATTTGCAACAATTAGCTACACTTCTCACCTACCTCTCTGCATAGTCACCGCTCCCACTGAGACATTTCCCATAGCATTATACCAAATTTCCAGTGCCCCCGTCATAGAAAGTAGCCATCTGTGCTTTCTGCCAGTTCTGTACGCTGATCTGCAGCTTGTTCTCTGTACCATAAGGTTGTCTTCGTAGCCAGCGGTTCATCTGAGCAGAGATGAAAATCAGAGGAAGCCAAGTCCAGGCTGCCTGGGAGCGGGGGAAAGGATAGGCTGATCAAACACTTCCGACCGAAAACGCTGCAGTAGCGTTCTCTTGGCCCTGCGCTGTCAGGCTGAGAACTATCATGAAGGCGGGAATGCGTGACAGTTACGTTGTGTGGGCTGCAAGAAATCAGGCGAAACCTCTCACAGGCACTCCGAACGAACTGGTATAGATATGCGTATTCAAATGTGTAAACTTGCAGAGTACGGCGCTGCGGTCGGCAACGGCTATGAAAGACAAGTGTCTGGGGCAGTTGTTACAATGGAACGTTATCAAGATTTAAAAGAGTTTGAATGTGGTGATAAAAGCGGCGCACGACCGATGGGACACAGCATCTCCGAGGTAGTGATGAAGTGGGGATTTTCCTGTACGACCATTTCGCGTGAGTACCGTCAATATCAGGTACCTGGTAAAAAATCAAATCTCCGACATCGCTGCAGCCGGAAAAAGATCCTACAAGAACGGGACAAACGACGACTAAAGAGAATCGTTCAACGCGACAGAAGCGCAGCCCTTCCGCAAACTGCTGCAGATTTCAATGCTGGGCTTCCAAGTGCCAACGTGTGAACCATTCAACGGAACATCATCGATATGTGATTTCGGACCCGAAGGCCCACTAGTGTATCCTTGATGACTGCACGACACAAAGCTTTGGACTGTTGACGACTGAAAACATGTCGCCTGGTCGGACGAGTCTCGTTTCAGATTGTGTAGAGTGGATGGACGTGTACGGTTGTGGAGACAACCTCTTGAATCCATGGACCCTGCATGTCAGCAGAGGATTGTTTAAGCTGGGGGAGGCTCTGTAATGGTATGGATACGTCTAGATATGACTCTGACAGGTGACACGTAAGTAAGCATCGTGTCTGATCACCTGCGACCATTCATGTCGATTGTGCATTCTCACGTACTTTGGAAATTCCAGTAGGACAATGCGACACCCCACACGCCCAGAACTGCTACATAGTGGCTCCAGTAACACTTTTCTGAGTTTAAACACTTCAGCTAGCCAACAGACTCATTCATGGTGTAAATTCCCTCCAGCACTACTTCAGACATTAGTTGAGTCCATCCCACGTCTCGTTGCGACACTTCTGCGTGCACGCAGGGGGCCCTACACGACATAAGGCAGGTATACCGAGTTCTCTAGGCACCTTTACCTGTTCACAATGCTCTCAGACACCCCCCCCCCCCGACACCCCCCATTAACCATGGACCTTGCCGTTGGTGGGGAGGCTTGCGTGCCTCAGCGATACAGATAGCCGTACCGTAGGTGCAACCACAACGGAGGGGTATCTCTTGAGAGGCCAGACAAACGTGTGGTTCCTGAAGAGGGGCAGCAGCCTTTTCAGTAGTTGCAGGGGCAGCAGTCTGGATGATTGACAGATCTGGCTTTGTAACACTTACCAAAACGTCATTGCTGTGCTGGTACTGCGAACGGCTGAAATCAAGGGGAAACTACAGCCGTAATTATTGCCGAGGGTATGCAGCTCGACTGCATAGTTAAATGATGATGGCGTCCTCTTGGGTAAAATATTCCGGAGGTAAAATAGTCCCCCATTCGGATCTCCGGGCGGGGACTACTCAAGAGGACATCATTATCAGGAGAAAGAAAACTGGTGTTCTACGGAACGGAGCGTGGAATGTCAGAGCCCTTATTCGGGTAGGTGGTTAGAAAATTTAAAAAGGGAAATGGATAGGTTAAAGTGATATGTAGTGGGAATTAGTGAAGTTCGAAGTTCGGTGGAGGAGGAACAAGACTATTGGTCAGGTGAATACAGGGTTGTAAATACAAAATCAAATGGGGGTAATGCAGGAGTAGGTTTAATAATGAATAAAAATACAGCAGTGCGGGTAAGTTACTACAAACAACATAGCGAACGCATTATTGTGGCCAAGATAGACACGAAGCCCATGCCTACTATAGCAGTACAAGTTTATATTCCAACTAGTTCTGCAGATGACGAAGAAATTGATGAAATGTATGATGAGATAAAAGTAATTATTCAGATAGTGAAGGGAGACGAAAATTTAATAGTCATGGGTGACTGGAATTCGATAGTAGGGAAAGGAAGAGAAGAAAACGTAGTAGGTTCATACGGATTGGGGCTAAGAAATGAAAGAGGAAGCCGCCTAGCAGAATTTTGCGCAGAGCATAACTTAATTATAGCTAACACTTGGTTCAAGAATCATGAAAGAAGGTTGTATACATGGAAGAATCTTGGAGATACTAGAAGGCATCGGTTAGATTATATAATGGTAAGACAGAGATTTAGGAACCAGGTTTTAAATTGTAAGACATTTCCAGGGGCAGATGTGGACTCTGACCACAATCTATTGGTTATGAACTGTAGATTAAAACTGAAGACACTGCAAAGAGGTGGGAATTTAAGGAGATGAGACCTGGATAACCTGACTAAATCAGAGGTTGTACAGAGTTTCAGGGAGAGCGTAAGAGAAGAATTGAAAGGAATGAGGGAAAGAAATACAGTATAATAAGAATGGATAGCTTTGAAGGGTGAAGTAGTGAATGCAGAAGAGGATCAGGTAGGTAAAAAGACAAGGGCTAGTAGAAATCCTTGGGTAACAGAAGAAATATTGAATTTAACTGATGAAAGTAGAAAATATAAAAATGCAGTAAATGAAGCAGGCAAAAAGGAATACAAACGTCTCAAAAATGAGATCGACAGGAAGTGCAAAATGGCAAAGCACGGATGGCTAGAGGACAAATTTAAGGATGTAGAGGCTTATCTCACTAGGAGTAAGATAGATACTGCGTACAGGAAAATTTAAGAGACATTTGGAGAAAAGGGAGCCGCTTGTACGACTATCAAGAGCTCAGATGGCAACCCAGTTCTAAGCAAAGAAGGGAAAGCAGAAGGGTGGAAGGAGCATATAGAGGGTCTATACAAGGGCGATGTACTTGAGGAAGAAGAGGATGTAGATGAAGATGAAATGGGAGATATGATACTGCGTGGAGAGTTTCACAGAGCACTGGAAGACCTAAGTCAAAACAAGGCTCTGGGAGTATACAACATTCCATTAGAACTACTGACAGCCTTCGGAGAGCCAGTTTTGACAAAGGTCTACCATCTGGTGAGCAAGATGTATGAGACAGGCGAAATACACTCAGACTTCAAGAAGAATATAATAATTCCAATCACAAAGAAAGCAGGTGTTGACAGATGTGAAAATTACCGAACTATCAGTTTAATACGTCACGGCTGCAAAATACTAACGCGAATTCTTTACCGACGGATGGAAAAACTGGGGTAAGCCGACCTCTGGGAGGATTAGTTTGGATTCCGTAGAAATATTGGAACACGTGAGGCAATACTGACCCTACGACTTATCTTATAAGATAGATTAAGAAGGCAAACCTACATTTGTAGCATCTGTAGACTTAGAAAAAGCTTTTGACAATGTTGACTGGAATACTCTCTTTCAAATTCTAAAGGTGGTAGGGGTAAAATACAGTGAGCGAAAGGCTATTTACAATTTGTACAGAAACCAGATGGCAGTTGTAAGGGTCGGGGGACATGAAAGGGAAGCAGTGTTTGGGAAGGGAGGGTTGTAGCCTCTCCCCGATGTTATTCAATCTGTATATTGAGCAAGCAGTAAAGGAAACGAAAGAAAAATTCGGAGTAGGTTTTAAAATCCATGGAGAAGAAATAAAAACTTTGAGGTTCGCCGATGACATTGTAATTCTGTCAGGGGCAGCAACGGACCTAAAAGAGCAACTGAACGGAATAGACAGTGTATTGAAAGGAGGATATAAGATGAACATCAACGAAAGCAAAGCGAGGATAATGAAATGTAGTCGCACTAAGACGGGCGATGCTAACGGAATTAGATTAGGAAATGAGACACTTGAAGAAGTAAAGGAGTTTTGCTATTTGGGGAGCAAAATAACTGATGATAGTGGAAGTAGAGAGGATATAAAATGTAGACTGGCAATGACAAGGAAATCATTTCTGAAGAAGAGAAATTTGTTAACATCGATTATAGATTTAAGTGTCAATAAGTCGTTTCTGAAAGTATTTGTGTGGAGTGTAGCATTTTACAGAAGTGAAACGTGGACGATAAGTAGTTTGGACAAGAAGAGAATAGAAGCTTTCGAAATGTGGTGCTATAGAAGAATGCTGAAGATTAGATGGGTCGATCACATAACTAATGAGGAGGTATTCAATAGAATTGGGGAGGAGTTTGTGGCACAACTTGACTAGAAGAAGGGATTGGTTGGTTGGGCATGTTCTGGGGCATCAAGGGATCACTAATTTAGTATTGGAGTGCAGTGTGGTTGGTAAAAATCGTAGAGGGAGACCTAGAGATGAATACACTAAACAGATTCAGAAGGATGTAGTTTGCAGTAGGTACTGGTAGATGAAGAATCTTGCAGAGGATAGAGTAGCGTGGAGAGCTGCATCAAACCAGTCTCAGGACTGAAGACGTCAACAACAACAACAACAACAACAACAACAACGTTCAGTACAGAACAACTAAAGGGCTGGGCTGTGATCCAAACAGATGTAGCACTATTGAAATAAAAGTCAGAGCTAGACTCAAGCATACTTGTACAAATTTATCTGCCGCGACCTGTCTAAACCGAACGTTCGATAGAGCCTAGAGAGCACTGCGGAGTACTATGGAGGTGGCTTTTCTATTCTCCGCGAATTCGTCACTACCAAAAGGTACAATAATTCCTCAGTAACTCTACCCTGTTAGACCCTCCACTTTGGATTTGGGTCCGTCCACGTTCACAACAGAACATGTGGTGGCTGGTGTTCAAAATCTATTACTCTGATAAAAATTCTATAATTCGTAAAATACTGGGAATTCATTGAACTCAAAAAGAGGAGATCTATGCTTTGAACATGGTTAAAATCAACTAGCTTTACGTTGGAGGACACGTTGTGGGTGACTGCCAAAATCTATTAGTTACATAACAGGGACACCATCAGAATTTAGACCTAACGAATAAATAAAATGCTGTTTGCGGATGCGAGGAAAATCGAATCTCTTTACATACAGTCCCCCTCGTCTTTAAACTGATTCTAGTACAGAACGCCAATCCTAAAGGACATGTCACGGAACAAAGAACGATGTGCAGACTTCTTTCAGTCGTGTGAATTTCTACCAAAATACCGAATAATCAAGATTCGCAAATACTATACATTGTTGCAATGAACAACCTCTCTGAACTAATTGATATACCAAGCCGATCCCCCCGTCGGAGGTTCGAGTCCACCCTCGGGCATGGCTGTGTGTGTTGTCCTTAGCGTAAGTTAGTTTAAGATAGACTAAGTAGTGTGTAAGTCTAGGGACCGATGACCTCAGCAGTTTGGTCCCATAGGAACTTACCACTATCATCAAGCCGATATAGCTTTACAAAACCCTTTGTTCACCGTCTCAGAGCAGAGTAAACCAAGCACATCCATTACTTACAAACCCTGAATGAACAGCGAAAAGCTATGCCTGCCAGAGCGCCGCTGCCGCAAGAGGCTGGTGGGGGAAGGAAGAGGCACCTTGCACCAGAGCGAAGGGTTCACTTCAGTTATTTAGCTATGTCACTGGTCCACCCCATGACTATACTGATGTTTGCTTCAAAACTTGCAGATTTCCCAATTATACAGTTACAAATAGGGAAGAATGGAAGTGATAAAGGACTGCATTATGTACATTCTTCTTCACCAGGTTAGGCGATTAGGGTTGCAGCGAAGTGAAAGAAAAAAATTAAAAATGGAACTAACAAGTTGCTCATAACAAACCGTGCCACAAGTTGTACGAAGCTTTAATGAAAGCAAGAAATACTGTCTCCTTTCACCAATTAAGGCTCTCCATCTGCTTCCGTCTTCCGTAATCTGTTTCCAGTTCTCAAAGGCTCCGACCTGAAGCATGTCTTGCCGTACCACGTCCATCCGTCTCTTTCCAAGGCCTTGCCGCTGGTCTGCTGCCTGATGGGATCCAGTGCATTGCAGTTGGTCGTCTACTTCCTTCCATACTCACTATCACTCCATCGCAGTGGACTCTTTCGCTTTTCATGACTGCAATGATGTTAAGCTCTTTCCGTAGCTCTTACAATTTCTGTATTGTGATGCCTTTACCATTTCCAGTAGTTGGATCCCAGAATAGTCCATGATTTTTTAAGCTTTCAAATATAAACAGCCGGTTAAGGTCTTGTTTTCGAGTTCTCCAGGTTCGACAACCATATAGCGCCATTGGCATTTTTACTGTTTTATATAACCTTAGTTTTAGTTCTTGAGATGCTACCACTATAGGGTGTAGAGAGCAGTAGCATTTGTTTACCGCATACAGTCTTTCCTCAATGTCTGCTTCAGAAAAAATTGATCAAGATACTTGAATTCTTTCACATGCTTGTATCTGGAAAAGTTCACTGCTCGATCTTGCGAGTTATGGAATTTTCTTCCTGTGGTCATGTTCTCAATCTTTTCAGTACTTTTTTTATCCCTGACTTCGATGCCAATAATTCCAGGGGCTTAATACTTCTTTTCAATTAGTCTTATGTGCATGCTATTAGGGCAATGTCGTTTGCATAGAACAGATAGGTAATACTTTTGCTGTCGAACGGAACATCCTGAAAGTTCTCTTTGTTGAACTCTCGCATTACGTTTACGAGTGCCAGATTTAAAACGTCAAGTGATAATCTTCCGGTCTTAATCATATTCCCAGCAAACCTTCTGTCGTTTAACTTCCTACCTTCACCTTATCTTTCACGACGATTAATCATACCTAAGATCGCACCTTATAGGATTTATCTGTGAAGGACAAATGATTTTGTCATCAGTTGCGAGCGCTCTCTTAGAGATTGGTGAATGGAATGGCGCCATCCCTACCGTCGTATAACTCAAAGAAACGCTTCGCCGTTAGCTTACTTGTCATGCTGAAAATTTCTCTTGGAAAATATTTGCAAGCACTGCCAACATTCGTAGCGTAACTCCTGAGGAAATTGCGGTAGAATTGAATGAGGGAGGTTTGTAAGGAACAAATATTAAATGGTTCAAATGGCTCTGAGCACTATGGGACTCAACTGCTGAGGTCATAAGTCCCCTAGAACTTAGAACTACTTAAACCTAACTAACCTAAGGACAACACACACATCCATGCCCGAGGCAGGATTCGAACCTGTGACCGTAGCGGTCGCGCGCTTCCAGACTGTAGCGCCAGAACCGCTCGGCCACCAGCGGCCGGCCAAATATTAAATACTAGCTGTTACCCACAGCTGCACTCACATATTAGCAGTTTTCATATGATTAGTTATGGTGAGTAAGCAAGCTACTGTACGAGCAATAACACCAGCTGCCTTGACATGTCTGCCTATTTCGGTTTGCATAGCTCGTGATGTATGCCCCGTTCTCTCTATCCTAAGCTGTCACAACGCACGATGCGTCAGCACGCGCAGTGTCGCTGCCGAGCAGTGTGTACAGAAGGGCATCGGAAGAAGCGCACATCTAAGCACTGTGCTGCTCAAGTAGCTATACATTGTACAACGTGTGCATCATACAACAAACAGTGTGAAAGTATGGATTAAATACATTAAAGATTGTATAAGTACTGTTTTAATTAGCTTGAATCATGTCACGTGGCACATGTTAACCAATAATTGCCTTTCCACAAGTTCAAAAGTTAAAGGGAAAATAGCTTTTTCAAAGAATAATTTTTTTTGCCTGTATTTGATTAATATTCTTCAAATCAAGAAGTATCTTGTGCTACCACTTTCTACATCAGTTTATGATCTTCCTCAAGGTTCAAACTATCTCCATACCAACTATCATCGGAGTGGATTGATCGTGGAAACGTAACAGACAAAGTTACTTTCGCATTTATAATATTAATAGGGAGAAAACTTTAAATCACGATATCTTTATAATCCGTAATATGATTCGGATGAAATAAAAGCTGATCCGGTGCCTTAGAACATGCTAAAGTTACTTCTGAAAACACTGTGAAAGAGATTAGCGTGTTTAAACAGACAAGCAGACAGATAAGACGGTTTTAGATAAAATTTTGTATCACCACATCTTTTTTCCTCTGATCCGATTTGAATGAACTAAAGCCTATACAGCGCCCCTAGTTAAGTTCAAGTTACCTGTGAAAATTCTATGAAAATTTGTGTAATTGTTTTGGAGGAACATGTTCAAACAGATGTATTAGTGGTACAAAAGAAGATTTAAACATACACGTAGTAGAATCTGGGAACAAACTGAACGTGTAAGGTAAGTGAGCTCCCTGCCGCCGCTGGATAGGCAGCAACTAGCAGCAAGTCGCATTCTTAGCTCACTTATTTGTTTTATAGTTTAATTCTTAATTTCTTTGCGTGTTTTTGGGTACTTGCATAGTTTAATTCACAAATTTCTGGCGTATTATAGTATTTGGGAGTTGTAGCATCACGTTGTAGTACCCGTGTAGTGTAAATTCGCGTAGTCTTCAGTCACCTCCTTGTTTTGAACGGCTTGTGATATAAAAGAGAGGAAAAAATTGTTAGGGATGGATAGGGACAGCGCCTATCCATTGGGGGCATTGGCCACCGTCCGTAAACAGCTGGAAGCTGTGTTGGCCGTGGTCGACAGGCTCCAGGCTGTTGCCCTGGGGCGCGGTGATATTGGGACACCCGCGGCGAGCGCTTTGGCTCCTCTGGAACCTGTTGCATCGCTTGGGATCTCTGATGCCACTGCACCCTCGGATTCGGACGTCCCTGACGATCGACACTTGCCTAACGGTGATTGGCGAACGGTGGCGGGGTCGCGAATCCCTGGGCGGAAGGCGAAAGTTGGTGCTGGTCGCAAGGCTGTACCCTTACGCCTCCGTAACGGGTTTGAGGTACTGCCCACAGCTGAAAGCACGTCTGAGCCAACAAGGGCGGCCTCGCCTGTTGCGGCAGTGGCCGGTCTTCCTGAGAGGTCAGGACAAGTGTAGGGGGTGGAATTGCTTGTCATTGGGGCACCAATGTTAGGCAGGTGATGTAGCCCCTTAGGGATTTGGGAGCTAAGGACGGGAAGAAAGAAAATGTGCACTCCGTGTGCATACCGGGAGGAGTCATTCAAGATGTGGAAAGGGTCCTTCCGGATGCCATGAAGGGTACAGGGTGCAGCCAACTGCAGGTTTGACTCATGTCGGCACTAATGAAGTGTGTCGCTATGGATCGGAAGATATTCTCTCTGGTTTCCGGCGGCTATCTGAGTTGATGAAGACTGCCAGTCTTGCTAGCAAGATGAAGGCAGACCTCACCATCTGCAGCATCGTCGACAGGGCCGATTGCGGACCTTTGGTACAGAGCCGAGTGGAGGGTCTGAATCAGAGGCTCAGACGGTTCTGCGACCATGTGGGCTGCAGATTCCTCGACATTCGCCATAGGGTGGTGGGGTTTCGGGTTCCGCTAAATTCCACTACACACGGAGGCGGGTAGGCGGGTAGCAGGGGTTGTGTGGTGTGGTCTGTGCGGTTTTTTTAGGTTAGACAGTCTCGGGAAAGATCAAAAAGGGCCCCAGTCTCGGGTACAGGGCAAAGAAACTACGAGAATCGACCAAGCAACAGTCGGTATTGTAGTTGTAAATTGTCGTAGTTGTGCTGGAAAAGTACTAGAGCTTCAAGCGCTGATAGAAAGCACTGAAGCTAAAATCGTTTTAGGAACGGAAAGCTGGCTAAAGCAGAAATTTTTACAGAGGCGCAAACCGTTTTGAGAAAGGATGGATTAAATAAAGTAGGTGGTGGTGTGTTTGTATCCGTTGGTAGTAGTTTATCGCCGGTCATTGTGGCCGAGCGGTTCTAGGCGCTTCAGTCTGGAATCGCGCGACTGCTACGGTCGCAGGTTCGAATCCTGCCTTGGGCATGGATTTGTGTGATGTCCTTAGGTTAGTTAGGTTTAAGTAGTTCTAAGTTCTAGGGGACTGATGACCTCAGTAGTTAAGTCCCATAGTGCGCAGAGCCATTAGTTTATATCGTAGTGAAGTTGAAATAGATAGTTCCTGCAAATTACTATGAGTAGAGGTTATACTCAACAGCAGTACCAAAATAATAATTGGCTCCCTCTACCGACACCCGACTCAGATGATATAATAGCTGAACGGTTCATAGAGAATTTGAATCTCATTACAAATAAGTACTCCACTCATACAGTTATAATTGGCGGAGACGTCAATCTACCCTCGATTTGTTGGCGAAAATACATGTTCAAAGCGGGTGGTAGACAGTAAACATCCTCCGAAATTGTACTAAATGCTTTCTCCGACAATTACTTTGATCAATTAGTTCATGAGCCCACACGAATTGTAAATGGTTGCGAAAACACACGTGACCTCTTAGCCCCAAATGATCCTGATCTAATAGAGAGCATCATGACGGATACAGGGATTAGTGAACACAAGGTAATTGTAGCGGGGCTCGAAACTATATCAACCAAAACCACTACAAATAAACGCAAAGGTATCTATTTAAAACAGCAGATAAAAATTCACTTGATGTCTTCCTAAGAGAGAGTGTCCAAAAACAGAAACCTAAAAAAAATTAAAAATGTGATGTTAAGGGTACTTGTGTACGTAAGTTGTCAGTTTCCAGCGAGTAGCGTTCAGGTAAGGAGTGGGCTTCCAAATATGCCATATAGCAAGGTTTGTAAATACAGAGAATAGCTGATTCAGCAAAAAGAATGTAGTATTTGTATTTTCTCGGTGTCGGGTGCACGTAAACGCGGTTACTTGGGCGCTAGCTTTACAGTATATAATTTAGTGTACTGCAAACTTAATTTCAGGGACAAAATATTACGCCTGTATGTGATCGACACTAAGACGGCCAAATTTGAGTTTCAGAGTACACATTGTCGCGACAGCCATGTATAAATGTGTATAAACAAAGGAGTGGTAGCGTCGTATACGCTCCTTAGTGACATAGACCAAGAGAGATTTACATCTAGCTATCTCAATGGCATGCTTTAGGATTACTTCCTTGTAAGAATCACTGAATCTCAGCTGCAAAACAGAACGTTCTGTATCAAATTGGAAGGTAGACAAAGGAGATAGCAGCTGCAGTGAAGTGTGCTCATCCAGTGTAGCGTCCTCGTCTCCATCCAATACAGCCTCTGTACCAGTCAGCAACCAAATTACACGAGCAGCTTCCCGCATGCCGACGATCTAGCCATCATAGCTCAAGGAAAGTGTTTTGAGGAGTGAGGATGTAGAACAAAATCTGGCACAAGCTCTGAACACCATGTCAGAATACTACTAGAAATATTTCCTCAAAGCAAATCCTTCAAAGACACAAGGCAATGGCTTCCACTTTCGCCTAAATCAAGCAAATGTCACCCTGAAACTCACAGAGAAACCGGAATACTTGGACGTCGTATTGGAACGGTCACTGATATACAAACATCACTGTAAGAACACCCACCATAATGTCACAGCAAGAAACAACAACTGGAGAAAATTGGTTAACAGCAAACAAGGAGCTAGATTATAGATGTGCAGACCTACGGCCACAGCCGTATATGCTCGCTCGATGTGATTGAGACCTGTACGGCCCACAGCCCGGGCATTGTGCTTCTCCATAGCAGAATATGCTCGCTCGGTGTGGTTCAGATCTGTACCTGCCAAGGAGGTCAACTTCGACGAACGTCAGTCCTCATCTGCAGCTTCCTGTGTACCTGGTTGACTTGAATCCGGCAAGGGATACTTCAACAAAGGACTTACTGAGCCTTCAAACGGCTACCCTTCATTTCAAGAGATGCTCAGCGGCGAGAGCTACAGATGGAAGATTTCGATGAGCCTAAACCGATCAGAACGTTCGTATCACCAATGAAGGCAAACCTTGTTGGTTGGGGCCTTGTAGATGAATATGATGACAGATGTGATCACAGCGAGTATCAGGATATGGAACGTCTCCTGTCCTGTGTTAAAAGTCCCAGAAGATGTTGAACCAATGAATTATGGCAGGGAAGTAAGGAGGCGCTGAACGCAATCAAAGTTTGGGCTGATAAACTTTGATCTCAAACGTAAAGTCGTGACGATTACAATGGCTGACACCAGTGGGGGAACCACGCGAAGTAGTGTTAGGAACCAATAGCCTTTCGCAGAATCTCGTCTATCCCACTGCGATACCTACTGTAAGACTGCATCTTGCGGGATAAGTGGTTTTTCAAAAGCAGCAGAGTTACGCAAGCGCTGGTTACACGTTTCCCACGGCGGCCGCTTTCGTCGTCCATATCGATTCCGCGTGGGCAGCGGCGATAATAAGTTCTCATTCCTGGCGTCCCGCGCATTTCGCAACCGGCAGCCGTATAAAACGCGGGATTAATCCGCCGGCCGCGGACTCGCTTTCTCTTACGTCAGCGGCGGAGACGTCGTAGCCCCAGCTTCGGTGCCTCTTCAGCCGCGCGCGTGATTTACGATTCGTTTTGGACCCCGTTTTGAATGCGTTAGCGCCTAGCGGTGTGCGTCTTTTCGCCACTGTCTCGTCTGGAGAACACAACAGGCGGCTTCGCGACCCAGGGCCGGTGAATTCTGGCGGTCGTAACGCACTCACCTATTCGGTTTATAACCGTAATCAGGCGGAACCTGCTGCCTGTTGGGCGCAGTCAGAGAGGCAATTCCGAAAAGTCGCTCATCAGAATGCTTGCATATATGAGGCACCTAGAGTGCCCGTATACTGCGTACCGCGTGCAATTTGCGGGACGCTAGCGGCAGTGGGAAATCTACGCTGACCTCGGACGCAACCGGGTGAAGTAACGTCTGTAATACGCCGTACCTTATTCCATTCACAAAAAGAGGTCTCCTGAATGCGGCTGCGCAAGAATTGCTGGCACCCATACAAAATTATCCAGTTGCTTACGATTCCTGAAGAAGTGAAAGTATCATTTATTTTGGTTTCTAATACATCGCATCGTGGTCTTCCTGTATAGACTTCCGTCATCGAAATGGTAAACTCTGAAGAGATTTCTATTAAAGTTAATTCGGTCGAAATAAAACTGAAATTCTCAAATACAAGTGATGACTGCATCTGTAGTTTACAAGAATACGTATTTCATGCTGAAAGTCGTAGTACCAATAGTCCATAAAGGTAAGTGATAACATGTTGCAACAAGGAAATTCTGACTAAATGCTTTCATGCATGGTATGTACAAGTGTGGAACGAAATTATTCTGGTATTTCGTAAAGCTGACGGTTTACTTACTTAATATTTACCTGCAATAAGAACTTATTATTAAATGACACGATTTTTTAAACAAGATTTTAGTTATCTTTGTGGGTGGAAAATAATCTTTAGTATCTTCTCGGACTTACATTACTGAAGGTTTGTTCCGTACCTTCAAAAATACTACTAATCAATGGGTCAAAATCGCTAATTTGTAAAACTTATCTATTTTCTTCTTTTTCTGTTCGTCTCTTCATTCTTCTGCACACCATTCTAGTTCACATATTTATTTCCCAACTTAGTCACCATGATGTCGAACGCATTACTACCAACGAGAGACCAACAACAATCGTTGGTACCGTCACTGTAGAGGGACTAGCTTCGTTGACGGAAACACAACTTCACATCCACTTGCAACGCTTCGTCACTATCAAAGTTAACTCCTCGAAGTGTTCTCTCGGGACTGTTTGGACGATGATCGATAACGGTTAACCCAAGCGCCAGATTGTTGCAGAAGTCGCAGCTCTCATATGTGGTTCAAATGGATCTGAGTACTATGGGACATAACTTGTAACCTCCCCCTCACTTATCGACCTTAATGACAGTGAAAAATTAAACCGCGTGAACCTAATGGAAATTTGGGAAAAGCAATCGTCACCGAAGTTAATCTGTCGGTAAAGAGGTAGGAAAGGGTTACATCTAAATGAAAGGAAGAATGCAAATGAAACTGGTGGAAATTAATTTTGAAAAGGGGTAAAGTTAAGAAAGAAAGTAAATGTACTGCCGTTACGTTAACAATTAACTAGCGGTAATTAGATATTTGAGATTTGGGGGAAATTACGGTCGCCAGTCCTATGGACAATTACTATAGTAACTGTAAAAGAAAGGTTATTACACATATAATTAGCACTAGAAGCGTGGCAACTGAAGGTTGACACGTGTAGTGTGAAAACTGAAAGTTTGTCAGAAGTAATAAATTTCGCTACACACTCAATTAATTTAGCAAAAGAATTAATAAAACTGGAAAATTGAAAGTTAATTTAGTGACTGGAATTAATAGTGAACTTTGTTTCTGAAGCACTACGAAATTCAGTAAAATAAGGTTAGTCTTGGGCTACCTCAACAACCATTTCAAATGCTACTTGAATATACGCAATTTAGAAATAAGAGATTTAACTTTGAACTTGAATTAAATGGTTCTGAACAATTAACAATAGTAAAATTTAGTACGTACCAAGCTCAGCTGCAGTCACAGGTAAGCTAAAATATGATAACAAAACTCGCACTCTTCATTTGTGCTTGTGTAATCTAAATATTGTAGCCAGTTATGAATACCTTAACTGAAATTTGAAATTAAAGCAGTGAAATCGAATGATATTACTTTAATGCTGGCGTTTGAATTTCAACGACACTCGGGTTCATTCCGAAAAAGAAAGGGACTCTGCTTGGTAATGCAATTGGGACATTGAGCAACAAAGGTTCATGCTACGTTGCTGTAATTTAGTGAGAAAAATTTAACAGTTTGGAAAGCTGAGGTCTGCCATACAGTTCTAAAACTTAACGTGCTACCAGTCTTCCTTGTTGTTTGATTGAAGGTTTGAAGTCGTCGATCGAGGAGGTGGCGACAGTCACTCATTGTCGGCCGTCGCTGTTGCAGAAGCTGGATGATGGCGCGTCTTCTTCTCGACACGGTCACCATGCGAAACGGGCTCTTGATGTGCGCCAGCTAATTCTTCCCCTCTGCGACACCATGTCAGAAACTATCATAGCAATTCGAGCGCAATTACATGCTGCCAAACCCCGAAAGCGCAGCAACTCACGGGAGCGCCACACAACGCACCTGCTCCACTGCACTACTCCAGCCAGACTCCCCTCTGCCCGCGCTCCACGCGACGGAGTTAACACTACCAAAGATCCTAAACACTTTGGTTCTCCACACGACCTATCGATGTATTCGCTCGATAGCATAGTTTTCCCTAGGCCAGACCCAGCGTATAAATACAAATAATATTCACAAAACAAACCAATTATACATCGACATAAATGCATATATATATATATATATAGTAAAACAATTACAATATACAAAGACGCAGAAATGTTATATCTTCAGGTAACAAAATAAGGAAAAAAATTTGCAGTGCAATAGATGGAAATAAGAGTATATGGATTTCCGGCGTTACAAACTTCTAAGGTCATCAGTCTACTAGAACTTAGAACTACTTAAACCTAACTAACCTAAGGACATCACACACATCCATGCCAGAGGCAGGATTCAAACCTGCGACCGTAGCGGTCGCGCGGTTCCAGACTGTAGCGCCTAGAACCGCTCGGCCACCCCGGCCGGCTGTCGTATGTGGTCTGGCATTGTCATGCTGAAGGAGACCATGCTCCATGTGTGGAAGAACTCTTCGATTTCGAAGCACCATTACGGCACATTGTTTCTCAAGCACCGACGCAGTTATGTTACAAACCGCCAAGTTACACGCTACAAATGCGAGCCCTCCCAGCGGCAGTAGGCAGCAAATATGTAGAAATGAAGAATAAAAATGTAGAACGTTACAATGTTTGTTTCATTTATATAGCCGGCCGAAGTGGTCGTGCGGTTCTAGGCGCTGCAGTCTGGAACCGCGAGACCGCTACGGTCGCAGGTTCGAATCCTGCCTCGGGCATGGATGTGTGTGATGTCCTTAGGTTAGTTAGGTTTAACTAGTTCTCAGTTCTAGGGGACTAATGAACTCAGATGTTGAGTCCCATAGTGCTCAGAGCCATTTGAACCATTCTGAACCATTTAAATAGCTCCAAAAGTTTTCACATAAAAAATTTGGAGGCATTATTTTCTAGTACACCCCAGCGTCTGCTGGTGCATTTATCGGTCATGTGAATCAAATATATTCAAAAAGTCTGAAGCAGTTCTTTTAAGGTAACATTATGTTAAGTAACTTCCGAGCAGATTAAAACTGTGTGTCGGACCGAGACAAGTGGCAAGTGCTCTACCAACTGAGCTACCCAAGCACTGGGTAGATCACTTGCCCGCGAAAGGCAAAGGTCCCGAGTTCGATTCTGGGTCCGGCACACAGTTTTAATGTGCTAGGAAGTTTCATATCAGCGCACACTCCGGTGCAGAGTGAAAATCTCATTCTGGATTGTATTAAGTAGTTCCTAAATATGCACCAATTTTATTTGCTTATAACCAATCACATCGTAATTCGTTGGCTTCCCTGAGCAGCATCTCTTAGTACTATTTCACCGCAACGCATCGATATGTATGTTTCGTCCACAGACTTTTTTATATATGATATTTCAGTGCCTGTGTTGTTAATGCATGCATGTCCGAAGGATAATTGAATAGTTCTTCTTAAGAAAACAGGTACAGCAATATCGTATTTATCCGCGATATCGGGGAGCAACTTTCAATTAAAATGTCCTCCACTGTACAGGAATTACATAATGTATGTACTAGCGCTGGTTGTGACGCAGGAGCGACGGTGTATGAGAGTTTGGGTCTGGCCGCGAGATGCGCAGCGTTCCCCAAAGCGGTTAACGCGAGCGCTCGCGTAAAGCGGGAAATCCAGGTTCGAGTACCGGTCCAGCAGACATTCTCATCACAGTCAGTCCATTACACAGCTTATGGTTGCCCATATTCACAACTGCGAATACATTTCATGTATTACAAACTTTTATGCCTTCCTCAATAATGCTTGGAAGTAGTTTTTCTTCTCTCGCAAACTATTATTGCAATCTTCACGTGTTGCTTCATGCTCTGCGGAACAGGCGAGGAAAGGGACTCATGGGAAGCATTTACAAATATTAGGGGCAGCATGGTGGGACATGTGGTAAGACATCAAAACAGAATTTGCATTTTACTTGATGGAGCTGTGCATGATGAAGGTTATAGGCGGAGGCAGAGGTTAAAATAGACGCAAGTTCTACTCTGAGATGAAGAGGCTGATACAGTAGACGAATATGAGACGGGCTGCATTACAGCTGTGAGAAGGCTTGTGTCTAAACAAGAAGGAAAAGCTGCACAGCACCCTACTGTAGTCGCTCTGCCCATAGGAAAATAATTATAATCAGTTTTTGGACTCCCTTGATTTTGACAGGACACACACTGACGGATCTTTTTAAAGCCACACACTGTTACGCTGGTCACTATTTGACCCTGCTGACTAGGCATTACGTAGTAACCAGAAACCAGTAAAGGTGAAAGACTGGATACTCCCCAGAAGACTGGAGACATATGCAACCAGCAAATACTACGATCTCCGATGTGAAGGAATCAACCAACTGCTGTTGTATTAGAACGAACACAATCTCCTTATTATTCAATGACATCCTATTCTGAGTAACGTAAGGTATTATGCCTAATATTACGACTGATTAAAGTCCTTTAAGAACAAATCGTATCCTTCCGTTAGCTAGTACGATTGTGACTTCATATCTTTTCTCGGCGTAATTATTCTTGATAGTCTCCTCGGATTTGTTGCCGGATGATAATATCAACATGATTCGATACTTCGGCGATTCATCTGTCTTGGAGATGACTGAAACATCGAATCAAATTGCTTTTACGATCCGGAAACAAATCCGAGAAGGCTATGAAGTGCCTCCTTCCACTACTTTCCTCCATTTTCCTTGCCTCAGTACACAATAATACGTCTTGGGTGGCTTAGGTGAATCTTTGGAGCTCATTATCGTGCAGGTCATAACATTCTAGTTTTGATATGAATCTGTACGGCTTCATAGACTTTTCCAAGCCGCAGATATGTAGATGTTTATATGGAGACTGAAGCGAGGAATGGTAGTTGTACTAAGTATAGTGGTTGGGGAGAGAGATAATGCGAATCCTTCCGCAGAGCTGAAGTAATTATCATTTAGCCGCACCAAAAATTGTCCTCCCAGAAATGCGCGCATTTATAGATGCGTGCGTGTTAAAAACGTTGTGGCAGTTTTGGAACTTTGGATAAATGTTAATTCCTTGTAGTTTTGATGTGTGTCTTGATATTTACGTTTTCTCCACAACGATGTACAACAATGCCGGCGTGGTGCCAGTGGCTATTCTCTTTTCGTGTTGAATTCGTCACCGAAAATGTCCACTTCAAAATGAAAGCCCTCGCCGCATCGGGAGGTGGAGAGTAAGACGTAGCTAGGTACGAGAATGAAGACTTGCAACTCCCGCGTATTTTATCTCCTAAGTAAAGCAAAACTGGGAGAGCGCAAATACATACGGATATATCGCACCATCTCAGAAAACCGACAGACACAGAGTTTGGTGAAAAAAATAAGATACATAAAAAAATTCATAGTTTTGAGCTTCAAATTTCTGTAAGCGCAGATATAATGATATCTCCCTACGATATGTTTGCCGCACGGTGACGGCGCAAATATTTATTTATATGTGTAGGCCGTGTAAGGAACCTACACACAAAGTCGGGATTCGAACACACACCTTCCGCTCACTAGGCGAATGCGCTAACCACTACGCCGCACTGACACAGTGGCTTTGCATAACTGCTGACGCCTACCTCCTCAATGCAAATTCAAAATTCACGCCGCAGCCCACTTGGTATGGCCCCCTAAACTCGAACAGCACTGCAGAAGGTCTCCAGTTGTATTGGAGCAGCACCTCAGCACCGAATGAAAGGGGGAATCCTGCCTGAAACCCAGGAGTAGGGACTTTAATCGAATGAAAGTGTATGGTTCCAGACAGCTTTCCAAGTCTCAAACACTTGTGGTTTGTATACGCAGACTGAAGTGACGAATGAAAATTTCGTTCGAAACTGAGGTACTGTCCCAACACAGGCTAGTGAGCAGGAGGTCTAGGTTCGAATCCCAACTACCGTGCAAACACTTGTGGCTTCTGTCTGCATATATACACACTCTAGCTCTACTGCTTCTAGCACCAACCCTTTCATCCTAATCATAGTTCACTTGTTCGTCAATGTGCCTCAGGAATCAGTACTACTTAAATTCTGTGACAGCGAACAACGTTGTGACAAATTTTACTCCGAGTATGCTGAAGTGGCAGGCGCTAGACATTCTATAACATAATTACCCCCAACCACTCAAGCAAATTCAACAAAGCCCTTCTCAATCAGATAAGGTGTTAATTAATAAGCTCCAGAAAACAGCAATTACACCTCTAAGCATCGAATTAAATACATCGTGCGATAAACGTGGCTCATAATTCTGGTGCTATCAGGTGCTGCGCGTAGTTAAACGGCCATTAGAGTGCCTAAGAGCGGCACCGGGTTGCATCTGGGCGTGCGATCTGAGCGCAACAGATGGCGCGGCATTAATCAGTAAGCTGATAGCGCTGCGCTCCCAGCCGGCTTCGAGGAACTGGGGTTGCACTACTGTACCGGCGGCGGATTCTGATCCACGGATAGCAGCCACCAGCCACCGCGCAGCCTCGCCTGATTTCCCCCCACCCTCTCCCCCCTCACCGCACCCTGTTCCCTGCTCCCTGCTCCAACAGCACATGCTTCCGGAATGCACTGGGTGGCTCTCCTAGTGGAGATACAGGACCTTGTCTACCGTAACTTGTAGCGAAGTGTCCTAGGTAGAGCCGCACCGACGAAAGGCAGGTTACCAAAGCTGCGCCGGCCGGTGTGGCCGAGCGGTTCTAGGCGCTTCAGTCGGGAACCGCGCTGCTGCTACGGTCGCAGGTTCGAATCCTGCCTCGGGCATAGGTGTGTGTGACGTTCTTAGGTTAGTTAGGTTTAAGTAGTTCTAAGTTCTATGGGACTGATGCCCTCCGATGTTAAGACTTAACATCGGAGGGCATCAGTCCCATAGTGCTTAGAGCCATTTGAACCATTTTTTGCCAAAGCTACCCCTTCCTCTCTCCTCTCCGTGAACCTAAACTTACATTCGGTAATTTTTCCCACAGATTTAGCAAATATTATAATTTTGTAATGTCCAAAGAAACAGACACCACATTTAGAGGATGTTTCACAATTCATGTTACACACTTCTCGAGGTTGTAGAGAGGACTTAGTAGATCAAGTTTTACATGGGAACCCATGTCCGGAAACGTCATCCAACGACACTACAGACCGTCATACTTATAGGTGCCGGCGCCTGTAAAATGTACGTATATACAGGGTGCTTGCGTGATGATGTTACAAACTTTCAAGAATGATAGGGACGGATTAATCTATCAATCTGAGGTAAAGGTTCCTGTGCCGGAAACTACCAAGTCGAAAGTTATACGCGAAAATCGTACCGATACCTCTGACAGTGGAATAGATGTGCCGCTACTGTTGCTGCTAACATTGCAGCGTAGGAAACTTTCAGAAGTGGTACTATAGACCAAACCAAGAATAAATGTCCAGAAAACGTGATCTCTAAAATTCATGCCTTAAGAGCTATGAGAAGTTGTTCAGTAGAGGAGAAGTGTTTTACACTAACGAAGATGAACACGTGTTCATAGGTCCTCAGGTATGAATTTTTGAGCACATGTTTCCTAGAAATTTTTTCTTGTGTTGTTTCATGCTACACCTCTGAACGTTGCGTACCCTGCGACCTTACACTACTGGCCATTAAAATTGCTACACCACGAAGATGATGTGCTACAGACGTGAAATTTAACTGATAGGAAGAAGATGCTGTGATGTGCAAATGATTAACTTTTCAGAGCATTCACACACGGTTGGCGCCGGTGGCGACACCTACAACGTGCTGACATGAGGAAAATTTCCAACCGATTTCTCATACACAAACAGCAGTTGACCGGCGTTGCCTGGTGAAACGTTGTTGTGATGCCTCATGTAAGGAAGAGAAATGCGTACCATCACGGTTCCGACTTTGATAAAGGTCGGATTGTAGCCATGGCGATTGCGGTTTATCATATCGCGACATTGCTGCTCGCGTTGTTCGAGATCCAATGACTGTTAGCAGAATATGGAATCGGTGGGTTCAGGAGGGTAATACGGAACGCCGTGCTGGATCCCAACGGCCTCGTATCACTAGCAGTCGAGATGACAGGCATCTTATCCCCATGGCTGTAACGGATCGTGCAGCCACGTCTGGATCCCTGAGTCAACAGATGGGGACGTTTGCAAGGCAAAAACCATCTGCACGAACAGTTTGAAGACGTTTGCACCAGCATGGACTATCAGCTCGGAGACCGTGGCTGCGGTTACCCTTGACACTGCATCACAGAAAGGAGCGCCTGCGATGGTGTACTCAACGACGAACCTGGGTGCACGAATGGCAAAACATTTTTTTCTGATGAATCCAGCTTCTGTTTACAGCATCATGATTGTCGCATACGTGTTTGGTGACATCGCGGTGAACGCACATTGGAAGCATGTATTCGTCATCGCCATACTGGCGTATCACCCGGCGTGATGGAATGGGGCGCCATTGGTTACACGTCTCTGTCACCTCTTGTTCGCACTGACTCCACTTGGAACAGTGGACGTTACATTTCAGATGTGTTACGACCCATGGCTCTACCCTTCATTCGATCCCTGCGAAACCCTACATTTCAGCAGGATAATGCACCACCGCATGTTGCAGGTCCTGTACGGGCCTTTCTGGATGCAGAAAAAGTTCTACTGCTGCCCTGGCGAGCACATCTCTCACCAACTGAAAACGTCTGGTCAATGGTGGCCGAGCAACTGGCTCTCTTGGTGAACTGTGGTATCGTGTTGAAGCTGCATAGGAAGCTGTACCTGTACACGCCATCCAAGCTCTGTTTGACTCAACGCCCAGGCGTATGAAGGCCGTTATTGCGGCCAGAGGTAGTTGTTCTGGGCACTGATTTCTCAGGATCTATGCACTCAAATCGGGTGAAAATGTAATCGAAAATGCTCAAATGCGTGTGAAATCTTATGGGACTTAACTGCTAAGGTCATCAGTCCCTAAGGTTGCACACTACTTAACGTAAATTATCCTAAGGACAAACACACACACCCATGCCCGAGGGACGACTCGAACCTCTGGGGGGACCAGACGCACGAAAATGTAATCACATGTCAGTTCTAGTGTAATATATGTGTGCAATGAATACCCGTTTATCATCTGCTTTTTTTTCTTGGTGTAGCAATTTTAATGGCCAGTAGTGTAGCAACAACAGTACCGGTACATGTATTCCATTGTCAGAGATAGGATAACTGTGTTTGCTGTTAACTTTCGATTCTTTCGTTCCCGTTACAGGGCCCCTTACCTCAAACTGACACATTTATTGTCTCCATTAGACCCGAAAGTTTGTTACATCATAACGGAATCACTCGTATATACACACATTTACAGTTGCCGACGCCTGTAACTTTGACGCTCTGTAGCGTTATTGAACGACGTTTCCGCACGTGGGTTCCTATGTAAAACGTGATCTACAAAGTCCCCTCTACAACCTCTGGAAGAGTGTAACGTGAATTGTGGAACACCCTGTATAATTAAGTCGATGACAGCCCACGATCTCTTCACCGCAGATGCACACAAAACCCTCTCACAGGAATTGCCGAGACGCCGTGAATAATGAGGCTAATGAGCTTGACAACTGCGTCAGTAGTGAGCTGTTGAGAAGTTGAGAAGTTCGATCTGGCAGGAGACGTGCTAGGGTGGTCCGCGCGGTTATACTGACTACCATATCCTGATGACGTACTGGTCAACGCATGTGCGTAGTAAGCAGGATACCCGGCTTCGAATCCCGGTCCAGCACAATTTTCCAGCTTGCTCCATTTGATGTCAGTAAGTGCCTACTGGCAGCTAATGTCTTTAATTCCTGTGTGATGCATATATAGGTCTAAAAAAAACCGATGTCTTATTGAAAAATATTGTTGCTATCAGTTGCCATCTAGAATCATCTCACGTTTCATTTGTGCCCTTAAAAATGAGGGAGTATTCACCTATCGGTATACAATAGGTTGTCGTAAATCATTTGAACATTAATTACTGAAGAAGCCCACGTTTCAGAGCAAAAACACCGGCTGGAGGGGCTAGTAAACTACAAATACCTTCCTCCTTTTATACTTGCTTTTTCTAGTGTCGCTTCTAGTTCCAGTCACCAGTAATCTGGGAAAATTAGAAGACTTCGGACAAATAGCACACAGGCTTCGACACCTGCACGGTCCAAAAATGTCCAAATGTGTGTGAAATCTTGTGGGACTTAACAGCTAATGTCATCAATCCCTACGCTTACACACTACTTAACCTAAATTACCCTAAGGTCAAACACACACACCCATGCCCGAGGGAGGACTCGAACCTCCGCCGGGATTAGCCGCACAGTCCATGACTGCAGCGTCTCACACCGCTCGGCTAATCACTCGCGGCATCTGCACGGTAACCTTTGAAACATAAATGTACCATATCGCAGTAGCTGCAAGAACATTGTAGAAAACGAGCAAGCTGCGTACGAGACGAAGTACTGCCGCCGTGGTAGTCAGTCTGTTCCCTATCGCCCAGTAGAGGACGTTCCAGCTCTCATGGTGGACGGTAGGCGGATGAGGGTTAAAGATATTTTCATTAGCTTTCTATAAAATTTTGACATAACGTATTTGCTAAGTAATTTTTAGTATCGCTGCAATCCTGCACTGTAATTTTATAGCGTAACAAATGTTGGGTAACTTAAATCATGTTAGCGATGGACGTCATTTCGGTAGAAGTCGTATCTTTATGATACGGGTACTACTCTCGCGAAATGACACAGCAGAAATGACAATGTGACAAAAGAAAAGCGTGGGTTTCCTTTCGTTTGCGGAGGATAATGTTTCTTTCTCGTAAGCAGAAGACGAGAACACGAGAGACAGGTGAACTAACAACCTTTTCCAGTTCAAAGCCACCTTTCTGTCTTGGATTTTTTTTCCCGACAGTTTTGCGTCCCCACTTCAACTGCGCCCTTGGCTGGGGCCTATTCCACCATGCCCTCGGTACGGACCTGGTTCTGGGATGCTTGCCAGAAAGCCGTCAGTTATTATTGTTTAAATGTCCCATGGATGTCTTTCCTAATTACTATTCCTTTTATTCCTAATTTACCCTTTTCATTTTCAGTGTTCTTGAGTAGCATTTCTAACTACAGTTCAATGATGTATTCAGAAAACGTCTTATTTTCATGAGGTACCTTGCTGGTTAATGTGTTATAATTTGACGAGAAAGAAGCGAATAATTAGGAATTAACATAATTGAAGTTTTCGGTTGTTATTTATCTTCTGTCGTAATTCTTTCGTCGGTCATTGGAGCAAAACTCTGCTCTGTGGTCTAGTTTGGTAATTACTGCTGTAAGAGAATGTCATGTTTTAGTGGCTCCATGAATTCGATTAAATAATGAAAGCAGTCTACTGGGGCACATTTGTATGTGGCACCCGAATGTGATTTTATAAACGAGGTATGTCTTTGATGGGCTTGAAAGGACTCTATTGTGATTTTATAAGCGATATATGTCTTTGACAGGCTTTATATCGCTGACTGTGTAAGACCGCAGACACAGAGATACTGCTTCTAGTCTGCGATTATCATAGTGTTGGAGTAAGAGAGTGCTTGGCGCTCAGTTGTAGGTAGCTGTCTGTGAGCGAAAGTCGATGGAGTAGGCGGTTTTTGTGGTGTGCTGTGTGAAGCCACCAAGTGTTAGATTAATTTAGACATGCCAATATTGTTTAACTTGGAAGCAGAAGTCTTCATGCAAGCAAGGTAAAGATGTTATATAATTATGATTTCTGTTTTTGCCAGCGCGTTAGTATAGATGAGTTGGCTGACGATTTTCAGTTGTTGAGTAGCCCCAGAATGTACATTATTTTTGGAAACCATCCGTGGAATGGATAAAAACTCGAATTGTCGTGTTGCGTGTTGTAACTCGAAATGGTATGGTTACTCTGGGTTATTGTTAGCAAAACTTTACACGAATTGCTTGGACTATGCAACTCCCAATACTAATAAAGAAAGTCACTACATTCAGCACCTTAGGCACTGAATCCCATAGCCCTGTTCCAAACTAGTTACTTTGGTCCCTGTGAACATAACAAATAAATTAAATTGTCTTACCTCTCGAGCAGAAACGGTGGAACGCGATATATTCTGGTCTCTCTCAAAAAAATGTAAATGCTAACTACAGGCTCAGCAGTGTGCAGTGCTGGCCATAATACTTTGAAATGGACGTGACGTTTTTTTGGCTGATAAACAAGAACATTTAACATCCCACTTCTTTCAAAAATGTATGACTTGGTCTGGAAAGCGGTACTGATTTTAGTGAATTACTGACACTCAGGTTTTTAGCAAAATTATGTTGCAACTTAAGTTTGGCTTTTCAAAAACATTTGACAATTAAAGTTGGTCAGAAAAATACATCACAATTACCTGTTGATTCACGAACAATCAGATTTATACACCAAATATTATCTAACTCCATTAAACCAGTATATATGCAAATCATCAAATTAAATATAGCTCTGCTAACAAATCTTAGAATCGTTACAAAAGTGAAATATCCTACTAGACTTTTTATCAAAACAGTTTAGGTACATTCTGGGTTACTCAACAATTACAAATTATCTGTCAACTCATCTATACTAACGCTCTGGCAAAAACAATAATCTTAATTATTTAACATCTTTACCGTGCTTGCATGAAGACTTCTGCTTCCAAGTTAAACAAAATTGGCATGCCTAAATTAATCTAACACTTGGTGGCTTCACACAGCACACCACAAGATCTGCCTACTTCATCGACTTCCCCTCACAGACAGCTACCTACAACTGAGCGCCAAGCACTCTCTTACTCCAACACTATAATAATCTCAGACCAGAAGCAAGATCTCTGGGTATGCAGTCTTACACAGTCAGCGATATATAGCTTATCAAAGACAAAAAAATGGTTCAAATGGCTCTGAGCACTATGGGACTCAACTGCTGAGGTCATCAGTCCCCTAGAACTTAGAACTACTTAAACCTAACTAACCTAAGGACATCACACACATCCATGCCCGAGGCAGGATTCGAACCTGCGATCGTAGCGGTCGCGCGGTTCCAGACTGTAGCGCCTAGAACCGCACGGGCACTCGGACGGCTTATCAAAGACATAAATCGCTTATAAAATCACATCATACAGATTTGCCCCAGTAGACTCCTTTCAATAAATATTTGCAATTCACCTTCTTTGGTTATTCACAACACGCTTCAAACTTTCGCAAAGTAGCTTCGCATCAACGGCCCAAATCTACAACTTGCACGTCACTACATGTACCCCTGTGTAACTAAAACTACATACGGCGAGCACGCAAAGATGTTACGCTAGCGTCATTGTATCACTTAACGCTATTTTGACTAAACGTCAACTCCCTTGTTAGAATGGTCTATTTAAATTTTGATTTACCGGTTTACATGGAAGAAATATTATATTCGTGTCCCATATTTTGAAACTATATGACGCAACTGATAAGCCGAAACACTATGACCATTGTCCACCGCGATGTTGGATGCCGCGTGGTGGCGTTGCGGGCACGTGACGCGGTAATGAAAGTACGTAGGCGGAGCAGACACGGGCAGGGGATCACCCTAGGGAAGGTACGGGCTGCAAATGGCGAAGTCCATCTATCCTTTGACAAAGGACAGATTATGATTGCGCAGAGCCTTTGAACGAGTATCCCGAAAACGCCGAACCTGGTCGAATGTTCACGTGCTACTGTTGTCGGCATGTGCGCAAAGAGGTAGAAGGACAGTGAAACTACCGCTAAACGCTACGTGGCTGGACGTGCACGACTCTTCACACATTGTGGTGTTCGGAGGCTTGTTGCACTGCGACGGACAAGCCCACGCGGTTATAGTGAGATAAATGAGGCAGTTGAAGCACGAACTGCTGGATCACCAACGCCATCCACTCGATTTGGGATCCTCCGACTTCCACCAGTTCTAAAATTTAAAGAAATTTGTTTGTTGTAAATGTTTTGAATCTGCCGAAGAAAATATGGCCGCCTATATTAGCATTTTGCAAACCTACTGCCGTTGCACGTCAAGGATGGAAACAAATGACTGGAAAAGACATTTGACAAGGTAATTGCCTTAGAGGGACGAGGTCGAAAAATGGGAGCACATTTAGCGTAAAATTCAGTCTTGTGGAGAAACGTTCTGCTTCTCCGAGTAAAATTTTGTCTTTGACGATGCATGTTCAATTCCGATAACCATGCTCCATGTTGAGACCGTTGGTGCTATGGCAACACTTCTACACACACACACACACACACACACACACACACACAAAGATTACTTGGTTAATTTTACTCATTTTTCGAATTGTAGTTATTTCAGTTATCTCTTTTTCTGATTTCCTCCACTATTTATCGATCGCAGTTAAACATATTTGATTACCAGGGCCTTGTAGCAGTGCCAGTAATGCGAAGCGACGGCGTGAAGCCGCCGGCAGATAAATACTCATTAGAAAGGTTACAAAGAGAGCGGTGGGCAGCACGCGGGTCGGTCCACCCCGAGCCGCGGCAGCGGTGGCCGACGGCCAGATAAATCGGCGACGGCTGCCCGGCGCTGCCCGGAGCTGCGTGTGAGGCGCGGAGCGGCGCGTAATGAGGCGGAGAGGCGTAGAGAAGCGGGATTTAGGAGGCTCCCCCTGGCAGCCGGCAGCCGCGGCAGTGTGCGTGCACGCACCGCCTCACCGCCTCGGCTGCTCACTGGCTCTGCCCAGCCGAGTGTGTGGGTGGTCCGCTCTAGGCGGAGGCTGCCCGCTGCGCACCTCAGGAACGTCGCCGCAGCTACGTCACCTCCTCCAAAACTGTTTCACACGCAACCACTGCCCGGGCAATATCGACTTATTCGATATTTGGTTTCCGATTTCGTTATATGGTTGTTGGAGCATACAATTGCAGGGCCCTCTGTCTTGATGTTAACGCTAATCGTTAGACGATAAAATAATTTGTTACAGATCTTGCGTGATTGATTTGTGTGTCACGTAGCATAGCCAGATTAGGTGTTTCAGGTCCTCTCTTGACATTGCACCAAAGGGTTCCTCATGCAAAAAAATTACTTACCAGTCTAAATTTCTATATGTACTTGTACCCCAGTTAAGTAAATCTGTGATATCGTTCTTAGTATAGCGACACAAATAATAACAGTGAACATCAATAACAATATCAATAAAAAATGATAATAATACACAAAGGAACTAGACACACTGGCTGCGAGTGGGCATTGATTTAAATCAATGGGTACTAATAAGTATACAGAGAAGTTGCAGCATTAGAAAACTGCAGCGAAATGCAGGAAGATCTGCAGCGGATAGATACTTGGTGCAGGGAGTGGCAACTGACCCTTAACATAGACAAATGTAATGTATTGCGAATGCATGGGAAGAAGGATCGTTTATTGCATGATTGTATGGTACCGCAACAAACACTAGTAGCAGTTACTTCTGTAAAATGTCTGGGAGTATGCGTGCGGAACGATTTGAAGTGGAATGATCATATAAAATTAATTGTTGGTAAGGCGGGTGCCAGGTTGAGATTCATTGGGAGAGTCCTTAGAAAATGTAGTCCATCAACAAAGGAGGTGGCTTGCAAAACACTCGTTCGACCTATACTTGAGTATTGCTCATCAGTGTGGGATCCGTATCAGATCGGGTTGACGGAGTAGATAGAGAAGATCCAAAGAAGAGCGGCGCGTTTCGTCACAGGGTTATTTGGTAACCGCGATAGCGTTACAGAGATGTTTAATAAACTCAAGTGGCAGACTCTGCAAGAGAGGCGCTCTGCATCTCGGTGTAGCTTGCTGTCCAGGTTTCGAGAGGGTGTTTCTGGATGAGGTATCGAATATAAGGCTTCCCCCTACTTATACCTTCCGAGGAGATCACGAATGTAAAATTAGAGAGATCCGAGCGTGCACGGAGGCTTTCCGGCAGTCGTTCTTCCCGCGAATCATACGCGAGTGGAACAGGAAGGGGAGGTAATGACAGTGGCACGTAAAGTGCCCTCCGCCACACACCGTTGGGTGGCTTGCGGAGTATAAATGTAGATGTAGATGTAGATAAAGTTGAAAATTTGTGCCGAACTGGGAATCGAACAATAGTCTCCCACTTACTTCGCAGATGCGCTGCCCACTTACGGGAATCTGCGAACTGGTGCGACTAATTAGGATAATAGGCAAAGGGGCACTACGTTAGTGCTGTGTGGACAACTTGAGAGTTTGGGTCTGGCAGGAGGCGTGCTAGGGTAATCTCAGCAGTTGCATGGTGCAGTGATCAGCGCATCTGCTAGTAAGCAAGAGAACTGTGTTCGAATCCCGGTCTGGCACAAAATTTCAGCTTTCCCACTGACATAAATCAATTCTTATTTGCAGCCGATGTGTGTAATTCCTTTGTGTCTCAATTCATAGAGGCTCCTGAATCAAAATGGTGTCTGTTCTCTCGGACATACACTGGGCGTTCCATTTACCTGATGAGTGCTTGCTCCGGGTATTGCAGGCCAGCCACGGATGCCGCGCCTGCCGGTTGCATGGGTCCCGCAGGACCGCACTATAGCTCCCCCATTTCTTTCTTTTGTTTTCTTTTTTTGTATGTTTTAGACTGAAAGCCGTACAGACATACGCGCCCTGTCGGCCAGCGTCATTCGAAAGTGAAACAGGAGTTACTAGCGTAACACTGAAGTTTGCGAACGCAACAACGGCAAGAGCCAATTATTCAATTCCACAGTAAGTGTTTATTTAAGATTCTTATGGGCGTACAGAGTCCGCTCGTACTGTTCGGAGATTGAACAGAAGTTTCCAGGTGTTCGAGTCCCGAGTCGTGATGCAGTTCACAAATTAGTGAATACATTTCGTGAAACGGGATGTGTTCAAGACACGAAGCGAAATCGGCGACGTACAGTGGTCACAGAAGCTCGTCTCTATGACATTGCATACTGCCTGGAACATTCCCCTAAAAAGTCTCTCTGACGTCTTTCGCAGCAAACGCAAATATCCTGTACCTCTGTGCAAAGAGGTACTAAGCTGCTTGGGCTAAGTATCGGTATGAAACATCCCTTTGGAAAAATTTATAAATTACTGTGCTGGAAAACCTCTTACGTTATTTGATTTTCAAACAGCTGAGCAAAACTGAACGTACTCAGACATATCTCTCTTTACTTATTCTGATCAACAGTAAACTGGCCGGCCGCGGTGGTCTCGCGGTTCTAGGCGCGCAGTCCGGAACCGTGCGACTGCTACGGTCGCAGGTTCGAATCCTGCCTCGGGCATGGATGTGTGTGATGTCCTTAGGTTAGTTAGGTTTAAGTAGTTCTAAGTTCTAGGGGACTTATGAACACAGCAGTTGAGTCCCATAGTGCTCAGAGCCAATGGAACCCCATTTTTTGAACAGTAAACTGACACACACTATTTTTTTTTAGCGCAACGCAGTCTGACTTTCAATAATCCCTACAAAAGAATGGCCCTGACTAACAATAATAACCTACACCTTTCATGAATCACTTACCTCACAAAAATCTTCGTTACTTGAACTACTGCAATACAGCGTGCGCCAATACTGCCAGATAAATAAAAGATTCTAACTACGGAAGGAACTAACTACTGATTAGTTAGCAAATGAAAGATTTTGATGGAGAGCAAACAATGTATTTACCTTAATAGTCTTCAAAAGTCATTATATATATATATATATATATATATATATATATATATATATATATATATGTATATGTATATGACATACAGTCTTGCAAATTTCCTTTTTCTGACGGACTCACGTCCAGATCGTCCGCTCTCAAAATTCTGTCATCTCTCTCCCCACATCCACCACTGCTGGCGGCTCACCTCCAACTGTACAACGCTACGCACTGTTCAGATCCAACTGCTTAACACTACAATAGAGAATATTCCAACAATGCCAATCAGCCACAGATTGCACACAGCACAGGCAGTGAGTTTCATACAGAGCACTACGTGGCGTTACCAACATGAAAAACCTAAACAGCCTACTTACAAGTAGTATAAGAACTTCCACCTCATGATCCATTGCACAGGTTAAGTTCTCCGAATGAGTTTCAAAACAAGTGTATGACGGTGGAATGGATCCTTACCTCATTCTGTTTACAGAAGGGCTTGGTTCCATTTACATGGGTATGTTAACCCCCGAGACTGTCGACATTGGAGCGCAGACAAACCTGCTGTGCTTCATGAGGAACCCCTTCATGAATAGAAAATAGGGATGTGGTGCGCAGTTAGTGGTGACAAAATGAAAGGGTACAGTACCGCCCGACATTGAAAATAGGTACAACATACTTCATTATTTTTGTCAGAACAACACATTTTTTTGTAAAGTAACTCAATTTCAATTAATACAGCGAAGCCGGATACCAGTGTGGGAAAGAATGACAATTTATTTATTTAATTGATCACATGTGCAGTCCCACAAAGTAAATCCGTACATCCAGTTTGGTGAGATCTGTGAAATGAATGAATGTATGGTCGTCTGCTAACCACAGATAGTGAATGTGAATATATGATCATCTTTGAGTCGATCCTTTGGCCTCCTTTGGTGGGACCAAAGAGATGAAATTTACCAGAGCTCTGAGCGCCTGAAATGTGGCTGACCAATAGGGTAGCAAGGTGCCTCCCCACTTCGACAAAGGTGTGAGAGGACCTAGAGAACGGCCATGTTTCGGCACTCTGCCGCTGGATCTTGTGCTGTTAAGACCTGTTTTAGTTGTGCTCCGTAATGACGAAAGAGTGGAGACATGGTATGCATGTGGAATATTTAAGAGTAGTTTGAAATAATAATTTCTCTATCTCAGGAACTTTTGTGGGGAGAATTAAATGTCAGGCAGGTAATATTAATGGGATTGTAGTAATCTTCGGAAGTGACCAACGGTCACAATGAAACCACGTGTAGCAATAAGTTGAAATACTTCCGTGTACTTAAGTTAAGCTGAATTACTAGCGTGTGTACGATAAGTTGAAATATTTAAGAAATAGCGTGTGTACCATAAGTTGAAATATTTAAGAAATGGCGTGTGCAGGACTTGAAATTAGAGACGAGTACTTCCACGTGGTGAGTACTGTGTGAGTCTCAATCTGTGTATGAGACAAAGGATACAGAGAAGTACTCGTCCATGGTATCAGTTGAGGACTCGCGTGTGTGATGAATACGTTCTTAATATTACTTTGCGTGATATGATTCCGTGTGACGCTAGATTCAAACTCTGAGAGAGGAGCAAGGTAAGTCGGCCGTCTATCCAGCAACGCCACTTGGCTTGCATTGCACAGGAAGATGTGCATATATCTCCAGAGTTCATAGTAGGAAAGTGGAATTACGAAGTGGGGCAGTGTCGTGTGAAACTGGGATAAATATTAATTGAAGCGGGAAAGCTGAAAGTGATAGTGTTGTGACTATTTAGTGTTTTGTATTTCATATTGTAGTGTGATGTATGTCATGTAATTTGGGTATGTGTGGTTTGCATGGGAGAGTAGCAAGGTAGCTTCAAAAGATTAGTGGGTTATGCTTGTTCCTTTTGTACTGCTCGGTCTGGAGGAAAGTTTCGTGATGATGATTGTGAGAGTCGAAGTGTGAGAAATAATAAAAGATCCACCATCCTATCCAGAAAGTGCACTGTAGCGTTAAATAATTACGAGACCATAAGATAGAGATTCACCAATGTAAAGCCATGCCCACTGGGCGGTATTTCTCATGTGTTATTGTTGTAGATTATAGAATTTGTGTGTTTAGGTTAGAGAATTTGTCGGAATAAATAAGATAGTGAAAAGAAAAAGATTGGTGGACTTTTCCTTCGAATTGTATGTTGTTATAATGTCCCGATTTATAATGTGTGCGCCATTCATATTCAGTGCGGTGGCCACGTGTTGACAAAAACAGTTAAATAAAAAAAAGAAAGAAAATGTGGTATTGCCAGTGCGTAGTGTACAGTCAGAGTTCTGTAAATTACTGATAGTCAGATGCGTGTTTCCGTTGCGTATTATTCATACAGGAGGATAGTTTGTAACTTTATTGTGAGTACGAGAGTTCATGTTACTCGATAAATTAAGAATGAATCCACTCGCTTGGCAGACCACTCATCTTGCAGGCCTGACTGCTTGATGCCACAGTATGAGCAAGGCATGTGGGTGCCTCTCAAAAATAATACGCTCAACTTTTTTAATGACACAGTTACAAGTGAAACATACGTGCAAAACATTTTGCGACCGTGTTTTAATAAACTGAGTCAAAAAGAACGGAGCTTCGCAATTTTTCAACAGGATTCGGCAAGGGCTCACACGGATAATGTTTCTTTGCAGGCAATTCACGACGTGTTCGATGAAAGAGTGATTGGTAACAATATCTGGCCCGCTAGATGTCCTGATTTAGCTCCGTGCGATTTTTATTTGTGGTGTGTACAGAAGGACAAAGTGTACACAACAAATCCCCACACAATAGAGGAGCTCAAGCACAATACCCGTGAATCAATTAATTCAATATCTCAGAGAGAATTACGTCGTGTGATAAATAATTTCTTGGGTAGATGTCAGAAATGCGTGGAAAATAATGGCAGGCAGTTGAAGCATCTCCTTGCGTGACGTGGGTGAGTATGAAATTTATTTGCTTATATTTTAAATTTAGTCATGTCGTACTTGAGCAGTAGACGGACGACACGGCATCTGATCGCCGGCCAACGGAGTGCTTGCTGCCCGGCATCTACAGCGCCGCGCAGGCGGACATCAGGTAAATGGAACACCCTGTGTAACAGGCGTTAACAGCAATAACAATGTTAAAGGTTTTAGCACGTTTGAAGCTATTTTTAATGTAATGATAAACAGGGAAAAAGACTGAAATGAAAGTGTCCAAAAAGAGCAGACTGTTTGAATAGAGACGAACTGGTGGAAAACATGAGGTAGAGTTAACTAGACTGAGCTTGCAGACAAGTATATGGAAGAGATGAGTTGTTTTCGTAAACAGAAGCTAAACGATCGAAAAAACGAACATCACACAAGCGTTCATCGTCAGTTTTATCCGTCACGAGCTCTGATTTGAAACGGTTTGAAGATTAACCGCAATCGAGAATTGGAGGTACTGTAGTTTCTTTTAGTTTCCAAAAGTAACTTTTTTTAAATATTTCTGCAGTGCGTGAAGAGAATGAGACACATTCTTACAGATTGCAATTATGTGTTCAGCCCAGTCTAAATAATGGTCCATAATTACGCGCAGTGTATTTGCCAAAAAAGAAAACTTAAATTGCGTACCGTGTAGAATTAGCGTTGGAAGTGACTCTCTGAACAAAGGGGTAATAATTGTTTTGTGAGCGACTAAAATTGGTTGCGTTTTAGATGAATTAATTTTCTAACACATATTCTGAGCCAATCCTGAGAAGGCAAGTAACTCGTCCTTTATGTAGGTGACGGTTGCGCACAGGTTTGCAAGATTTTCGCTTAGATGAAGCTGAGGAGCGTCAGCGTGTAAGTGATACTTGCTGTATGATAGAACTTTTGAAGTATCATTAACATATAATGAGAAAGGTAACAGATAAAAAATGGCTCTAAGCACTGTGGGACCTAACATTTGAGGACATCAGTCCGCTAGAACTTAGAACTACTTAAACCTAACTAACCTAAGGACATCACACACATTCATGCCCGAGGCAGGATTCGAACCTGCGACCGTAGCAGCAGCGCAGCTCGGGACGGAAGCGCCTAGAACCGCTCGGCCACAGCAGCCCGCAGTAATAGATCAAGTACTGATCCTTGGGTGTCCTTGAAACTGCAGGTAAATTTTGATCTTTTTCCTCCGATTATTACACACTCTCGGTCGGATATAAAGCACTTGAAGAGAAATTCTTACTTCAAACAGACGGCAGAGGATTATAGACTGACGGGAGTATTTTAGCTTGAAAAACTCGTGGTCATAAATGAATATGTCAGTTAAAACTAAATATTGAGTAATTAATTGGTGGGAAGCACTTGTTTGTAAACTGTTTGTATTCCATAAAAATAACCGTCGGCTGAATCGTTATTTGTATCGTTACCGTAAACTACAACACACAGTTTCCAAGTCGCATTTGGCTGTCGAAGGTGCAGTATTACTCGTTAAAGAACTTTGCACAAATGCATTTCATGTCTCAGGCAACAGAATACTATGTCCGTAAAACCGAACAAATGTACTGGTAAAAAGTTTCGTGAGAGTTGTAGAAATTTGTCTTCATGGGTAGAGAAACGTGGCTGTTGAAGCCACACACAGAGTTGATCAAGGTTCGCACACTGAAACCGGTGGATATTCTATTGGATGGAGTGAAAGAACATACATAAAAAGTCCCCACCAACTTGCTCATGTAATGAATACTTCTAAGAATACACTATGGAGCATACCGTTACAGATGAAATATCAGACCCATTATAAACAAAATAAGCAACTCCTAGGACCAAATGATTATGAACACAGACTTCAGTTCTCTCTTACGTTGCAATGCATCCGCTGAACCTGCCATATGTCACTCTGAATAGTTACCATGAGTTTGTTCTTGCTACAAGGTGTGTTGCGGCACAGCCGCACCTGACTTCTCTATCACAGGCTGGCACGGTCCGGCTGCCAAGTTGAGTGCATGTGAAGCTGTGGTACGGATTTTACAGTACCAGGGCGGCCGCAGAGCCAATGTACAATCAATGGAAAGTTATTCATTACTTGATGCCTTCTTTTCGATTGTGATCGGACAACCGCCCGTTTTTAACAGCCAATTGGTCATTCGATTTTTTTTATCATTCTATCATTATTCTTTTTCTTTCATTCGAATGAGAGAACCGAATGAAACTAGTCTCTAGGGCCATATCGCCTGTATGAATGTTTTCACTCACTAATTTAGCTTAAATGGTGCGAAACAACTGACTGAAACGATTATTTGTCGGCTCAAAATGGTTCAAATGGCTCTGAGCACTATACGACTTAACTTCTGAGGTCATCAGTCGCCTAGAATTTAGAACTAATTAAACCTAAGTAACCTAAAGACCTCATACACATCCATGCCCGAGGCAGGATTCGAACCTACAACCGTAGCGGTCGCTCGGTTCCAGACTGTAGCGCCTAGAACCGCACGGCCACATCGACCGGAGAGTGATTTTATTTATATACTTTTTCAGCCTTTTTGTTTATACGTGAACCGTGACTAGGCTGACAACTTTTTTTAGAGGTAAATTAAGTATTTTATTTCAGGGACATGTGAATAAAAATGTTTTCTAAAAATAAAGTGTTTTCAAAATGTAAGTATTTACTTGCTCAAATACGAATTTTCGTACTTGTGGCATTAAAAATCAATTTCTGGTTTGTTTCAAACGTGACTGATCTGGTGCTGCACTGTAAACTTATGCATATATAAATGAACAATCAATTTTAACAGATTTTTGTTTCTTGTCTCTTCTTTGCAGTTGATTTTAAACTAACTTCCAGATAAGCTACAGACTTGAAACTTTCAACGTAGCTCAAAAAGGGGTGACACTTCAATACGAACTCGCCTTAGAGTCTGGTGTGTGGCGGAGGGTAGTTTGGTTTTGCAACTGTTTTTAAACTACCTTCCCAGTAAGCTATGGAACTCACACTTTCAGCTCGGCTCAAAAGCGAAAGACAATTCAGTATTAAATCGCATTCTTTTCTGGTGTGTGGCGGAGAGTGCGTGGTGTAGCACTGCTGTTTCCCTGTTTAGCTGGTCCTGTCGCGAAAGTTTCTCAGTGTGAGCTCGATTCTCTCAGTTTTCTTTTTTTTTTTTTTTTTTTTTTTTTCACGGTAAGGTCCTTTAGCGAGATACACGTTTGAAGAAGCAATGCATTGGTTGAATCATTTGAAGAGAAACTGAAATAAACCTGAAATTTACCACTCGTGTCTGTTGTTGTGCCATCAAAATGTTTGAAATCAATTGAAAAATTTCACACTCACAAGACTAAAAAGCAGAGAATAATTGTTTGAATAAAAAAATGTTTTAATGTAATACATTATTCCTTTGAAAAGAAAGAACGAGTTATTCAGTCAATATACAAAGCTGCGACGCTGACAAATGTTTTCATTCAACTGCTTTTTCTCGAAGATGTAAATGAATAGTAATCCAACTGACACGTAAAACTACAGCCGTCTTACTCGATCCTTTTCATTCGGCTGCTCCCACAGATTTGTTTTAGTCAAAAGAATGAGTAGTCCGACCAACTGAACGACTGTTTTCCTTCGGTTGCTCTCAAGAACTGGTTGTACTCAAAACAGTGAATAATTCGACCGATTCGTAAAACTACGGCCGAATACTACGACTGTTTTCCAAACACCGAGTGACTGTTTTCATTCGGTTGTTTGCATCACTGCATTTTAGCGGCCCAGGGACCAGTCATGCGGAGTAGGCAGCCATTGACGTTCCCGGTGGGGGGCCTCACGTCAACAGATCCAGTTCGGAGCCCGGAACCATCACAGCTGCCTGACGGCTCGTAAATCGGCGCCTTCACCTCGTGTTGTATGCTGCTCGTTGAGGCTGCGCCAGCTTAGTCATACATTCGATCAACGACTGGCGCAGAGGCCGCGTCGGTCAAATGCACGACGCCAAAGGAATGCTGCTACCACCAGAGGTGGAAGAATTTACATCCACTCCAGCCAACAGTGTTATGACAGATGGAAGGCTCCCATCACTCGGCTGGCCGCGGAAACGCCGCATTGTGCTACACCGTGCAGCGACCCAGTCAGCCGCTGACAGCAGAACGCCACATCGCGAGGTACTGTGTCAGCTGTCTTTCAGCATCCAGATGCAGAATCACTGCGGTATCTGGACCAGTCACCACTTGTTTGGTTGCAAAGACCTGTCTGGAGTTCATTTCGCAACGCGTCTAAATTGTTTACACCAGTAAAAAAAATCTACATTAATTTTAGATCTCTAGTTTCGTGCCTGAAAGTACTGAATTTTGAATCCTCAACTTCCACACACGCTTGACGTTAAGTAGATGTATTTTATCTGTATATTGAGCAAACAGTAAGAGAAACGAAATTTGGAAAGGGAATTAAAGTTTAGCAAGAAGAAATAAATAGCTTTGAGACTTACCAATTACATTGTAATTCTGTTACAGGAGAAAGAGCAGTTGATTAGAGTGGATAATGTTTTGAAAAGAGGTTCTAAGGTGCACACCAACAAGTTTGAATATAGACGAATTAAAACATAAATATACCAACGTCTCACACAGGGACAAATGAAAAGATCTGAAATACTTGAAGTAAAACAGCAGTCGGCTTACAACTGCACTGGGGGATTTATAATCCGCTTTTGCCGTGGTCAATGCACAACCAAGTCTATTAGCTTCTATTGTTTCATTGTCGTAGGGGTCGGCTGTACACTAGAGGCTTAATGCCAATTCATTTACACTACTGGCCATTAAAATTGCTACACCAAGAAGATATGCAGATGATAAACGAGTATTCATTGACAAATATATTATACTAGAACTGACATGTGATTACATTTTCACGCAATCTGGGTGCATAGATCCTGAGAAATCAGTACCCAGAACAACCACCTCTGGCTGTAGTAACGGCGTTGATACGCCTAGGCATTGACTCAAACAGAGCTTGGATGGCGTGTACAGGTACAGCTGTGCATGCAGCTTCAACACGATACCACAGTTCATCGAGAGTAGTGACTGGTGTATTGTGACGAGCCAGTTGCTCGGCCACCATTGACCAGACGTTTTCAATTGGTGAGACATCTGAAGAATGTGCTGGCCAGAGCAGCAGTCGAACACTTTCTGTATCCACAAAGGCCCGTACAGAACCTACAACATGCGGCCGTGCATTATCCTGCTGAAATGTAGGGTTTCGCAGGGATCGAATGAAGGGTAGAGCCACGGGTAGTAATACATTCGAACAAGAGGTGACCGAGACGTGTTACCAATGGCACCCCATACCATCAAGCCGGTTAATACGCCAGTATGGCGATGACGAATACACGCTTCGAATGTGCGTTCACCGCGATGTCGCCAAGCACGGATGCGACCATAATGATGTAAACAGAACCTGGATTCATCCGAAAAAATGACATTTTGCCATTCGTGCCCCCAGGTACGTCGTTGAGTACACCATCGCAAGCGCTCCTGTTTGTGATGCAGCGTCAAGGGTAACCGCAGCCATGGTCTTCGAACTGATAGTCCATGCTGTTGCAAACGTCGTCGAACTGTTCGTGCAGATGGTTGCTGTCTTACAAACGTCGCCATCTGTTGACTCGGGGATCGAACGTGGCTGCACGATCCGTTACAGCCACGCGGATAAGATGCCTGTCATCTCGACTGCTAGTGATACGAGGCCGTTGGAATTCAGCACGGTGTTCCGTATTACCCTCCTGAACCCACCGATTCCATATTCTGCTAACAGCCATTGTATCTCGACCAATGCGAGCAGCAATGTCGCGATACGATAAACCGCAATCGCGATAGGCTACAATCCGACCTTTATCAAAGTCGGAAACGTGATGGTACGCATTTCCCCGCCTTACACGACGCATTACTACAACGTTTCACCAGGAAACGCCGGTCAACTGCTGTTTGTGTACGAGAAATCGGTTGGAAACTTTCCTCATGTCAGCACGTCGTAGGTGTCGCCACCGGCGCCAACCTTGTGTGAATGCACTGAAAAGCTAATCATTTACATTATCACAGCATCGTCTTCCTGTCGGTTAAATTTCGCGTCTGTAGCACGTCATCTTCGTGGTGAAGCAGTTTTAATGGCCAGTAGTGTATAAAGTAACTGGCCCTTAGACCCTTATAATGTAGTACGCCTATTAACGAAATATTTTATAAATAACTAAGGTGCATGGGATTAATGGTGTTGTTGAAGCAGAATAATTATCACTTAAGACCAATAAATTTTTATTGCAGATAATTCAAACATTTGCGGAAAGGCTCTGACACAGTTTATTGTGGATTCAAATGAAAACAAAGACAAATAGTTTTAAAGTAGTCCAGCAGAGCATTGTAAATTCGTACAAATATCGTTTAACACCCCATTAATCATGAAATTTGTAACCAAATACTCAAAATCCGACAGCATAGTCTTTCACTATTAATCACAACATAAATACTAGTACTTCTTATTCCAAATAATCACTAAAAATCATTGTCAAGTATACGAAATCCAAGGAAAATTTAAGGTATGAGCCTGTATTCACCAAAATTATTTCCGCCGACACAATGTCGCTCGTGAAAGACAAAACCCTACCCAGACGAAGGACTGGAAACCAAACACCGCGTATGCATTGCTGCCAGCCCTTCAATACTTTCTGTGACGTCAAACATTACTGAATCCATGTTAAATACTGAAACAATGACCGCCATTCAAAATTAATTCCACACCACACACACACACACACACACACACACACACACACACACACACACACACACACACACAAGATTTTAAAGCAATCCAGTAAGTATTACGGCTATTTTCTAACCTCTGATTGCAAAACCAATACAGTGTTATATAAGTTATTAGAAAAATTCCTCAACATCCTTACATCGGGGATTATAATTTGAAATTCACAAAATTCACAAAATACGTAGGGCCTGCTTTAAGAGAGTGCGTCCTTCTACCCTCTAAATACATGTTCTTCCTTGCAAATGTTTTACTTTTTATTATTCGCACGTCCTTAAAGATTTAATACATCTCTTATTATATGTCATTTCTATAAACAGTCATTTGAAATATATTTAATACCTAACAGTTGGTGGTCGTTACCTGGAGTCCTTAGATGAGAAAGTAACTGCCTACATACTACGTACAGATTACAGTGGATCTATGCTGTGACACGCTACTTCCAATATCTACACTCCTGGAAATTGAAATAAGAACACCGTGAATTCATTGTCCCAGGAAGGGGAAACTTTATTGACACATTCCTGGGGTCAGATACATCACATGATCACACTGACAGAACCACAGGCACATAGACACAGGCAACAGAGCATGCACAATGTCGGCACTAGTACAGTGTATATCCACCTTTCGCAGCAATGCAGGCTGCTATTCTCCCATGGAGACGATCGTAGAGATGCTGGATGTAGTCCTGTGGAACGGCTTGCCATGCCATTTCCACCCGGCGCCTCAGTTGGACCAGCGTTCGTGCTGGACGTGCAGACCGCGTGAGACGACGCTTCATCCAGTCCCAAACATGCTCAATGGGGGACAGATCCGGAGATCTTGCTGGCCAGGGTAGTTGACTTACACCTTCTAGAGCACGTTGGGTGGCACGGGATACATGCTGACGTGCATTGTCCTGTTGGAACAGCAAGTTCCCTTGCCGGTCTAGGAATGGTAGAACGATGGGTTCGATGACGGTTTGGATGTACCGTGCACTATTCAGTGTCCCCTCGACGATCACCAGTGGTGTACGGCCAGTGTAGGAGATCGCTCCCCACACCATGATGCCGGGTGTTGGCCCTGTGTGCCTCGGTCGTATGCAGTCCTGATTGTGGCGCTCACCTGCACGGCGCCAAACACGCATACGACCATCATTGGCACCAAGGGAGAAGCGACTCTCATCGCTGAAGACGACACGTCTTCATTCGTCCCTCCATTCACGCCTGTCGCGACACCACTGGAGGCGGGCTGCACGATGTTGGGGCGTGAGCGGAAGACGGCCTAACGGTGTGCGGGACCGTAGCCCAGCTTCATGGAGACGGTTGCGAATGGTCCTCGCCGATACCCCAGGAGCAACAGTGTCCCTAATTTGCTGGGAAGTGGCGGTGCGGTCCCCTACGGCACTGCGTAGGATCCTACGGTCTTGGCGTGCATCCGTGCGTCGCTGCGGTCCGGTCCCAGGTCGACGGGCACGTGCACCTTCCGCCGACCACTGGCGGCAACATCGATGTACTGTGGAGACCTCACGCCCCACGTGTTGAGCAATTCGGCGGTACGTCCACCCGGCCTCCCGCATGCCCACTATACGCCCTCGCTCAAAGTCCGTCAACTGCACATACGGTTCACGTCCACGCTGTCGCGGCATGCTACCAGTGTTAAAGACTGCGATGGAGCTCCGTATGCCACGGCAAACTGGCTGACACTGACGGCGGCGGTGCACAAATGCTGCGCAGCTAGCGCCATTCGACGGCCAACACCGCGGGTCCTGGTGTGTCCGCTGTGCCGTGCGTGTGATCATTGCTTGTACAGCCCTCTCGCAGTGTCCGGAGCAAGTATGGTGGGTCTGACACACCGGTGTCAATGTGTTCTTTTTTCCATTTCCAGGAGTGTATATTATATCAAATTGTTTGTATCTTTTCATATTGATGCAGCATTCGAAATTTAGAATTTTTTGGTGTTTGATGACGTTGACAGCTTTAATTTGATAGCGCATATGATGTGTTCATTCTAATGTTTTAATTCTGATTAATCTCTGATTTCTACCCTACTGTTCAAAATTGGAAATAATTTTAAGATTCTTAAAACTGATCTCAGAATCGCACTTTAAACGGCAATGAATTCAGAATGAGATTTTCACTCTGCAGCGGAGTGTGCGCTGATATGAAACTTCCTGGCAGATTAAAACTGTGTGCCCGACCGAGATACGAACTCGGGACCTTTCAGGAGTGCTAGTTCTGCAAGGTTCGCAGGAGAACTTCTGTAAAGTTTGGAAGGTAGGAGGCGAGATATTGGCAGAAGTAAAGCTGTGAGTACCGGGCGCGAGTCGTGCTTCGGTAGCTCAGATGGTAGAGCACTTGCCCGCGAAAGGCAAAGGTCAGGAGTTCGAATCTCGGTCGGGCACACAGTTTTAATCTGCCAGGATGTTTCGGCAATGAATTCGTCTCCCGTTATAGAGTGGTTTCATTTTCTCAATTTTATAAGGTGTATAATGTAGTTCCCGAGAAAGTACAATATCCATTTTATTTTGTGCACTAAAGTCACCATTTTGTCTTCTCCAATCACCTCACCCTCGGCTGCACGGAACCCCGCTGGGCAACCCCTGTACCGCCGGTGAGCCCTGCTTACCCGGGCCTGGTCTTGCGCCAGACCGACAGCTGACGACTTCTAAGTTGGCTTAAGTTGGCTCTGGGTCAGCGACTAGACTATTCGTAATGTCACAAGCTTTTTTTTTTTTTTTGGATAGGTTTATTAAGTGCAAGAACGCGTTTCAGGCTTTGACCTATCTTCAACTTGTATAATACACTCCTGGAAATGGAAAAAAGAACACATTGACACCGGTGTGTCAGACCCACCATACTTGCTCCGGACACTGCGAGAGGGCTGTACAAGCAATGATCACACGCACGGCACAGCGGACACACCAGGAACCGCCGTGTTGGCCGTCGAATGGCGCTAGCTGCGCAGCATTTGTGCACCGCCGCCGTCAGTGTCAGCCAGTTTGCCGTGGCATACGGAGCTCCATCGCAGTCTTTAACAGTGGTAGCATGCCGCGACAGCGTGGACGTGAACCGTATGTGCAGTTGACGGACTTTGAGAGAGGGCGTATAGTGGGCATGCGGGAGGCCGGGTGGACGTACCGCCGAATTGCTCAACACGTGGGGCGTGAGGTCTCCACAGTACATCGATGTTGTCGCCAGTGGTCGGCGGAAGGTGCACGTGCCCGTCGACCTGCGACCGGACCGCAGCGACGCACGGATGCACGCCAAGACCGTAGGATCCTACGCAGTGCCGTAGGGGACCGCACCGCCACTTCCCAGCAAATTAGGGACACTGTTGCTCCTGGGGTATCGGCGAGGACCATTCGCAACCGTCTCCATGAAGCTGGGCTACGGTCCCGCACACCGTTAGGCCGTCTTCCGCTCACGCCCCAACATCGTGCAGCCCGCCTCCAGTGGTGTCGCGACAGGCGTGAATGGAGGGACGAATGGAGACGTGTCGTCTTCAGCGATGAGAGTCGCTTCTCCCTTGGTGCCAATGATGGTCGTATGCGTGTTTGGCGCCGTGCAGGTGAGCGCCACAATCAGGACTGCATACGACCGAGGCACACAGGGCCAACACCCGGCATCATGGTGTGGGGAGCGATCTCCTACACTGGCCGTACACCACTGGTGATCGTCGAGGGGACACTGAATAGTGCACGGTACATCCAAACCGTCATCGAACCCATCGTTCTACCATTCCTAGACCGGCAAGGGAACTTGCTGTTCCAACAGGACAATGCACGTCAGCATGTATCCCGTGCCACCCAACGTGCTCTAGAAGGTGTAAGTCAACTACCCTGGCCAGCAAGATCTCCGGATCTGTCCCCCATTGAGCATGTTTGGGACTGGATGAAGCGTCGTCTCACGCGGTCTGCACGTCCAGCACGAACGCTGGTCCAACTGAGGCGCCAGGTGGAAATGGCATGGCAAGCCGTTCCACAGGACTACATCCAGCATCTCTACGATCGTCTCCATGGGAGAATAGCAGCCTGCATTGCTGCGAAAGGTGGATGTTCACTGTACTAGTGCCGACATTGTGCATGCTCTGTTGCCTGTGTCTATGTGCCTGTGGTTCTGTCAGTGTGGTCATGTGATGTATCTGACCCCAGGAATGTGTAAATAAAGTTTCCCCTTCCTGGGACAATGAATTCACGGTGTTCTTATTTCAATTTCCAGGAGTGTAGATTTAGGTCTTCGTGTGTACAACGTTTTTCTTAACTGTATTTTGAATGCTGCAGCTGCCTTCTATTCTGTAATTAGTGGATCCTGTTTCTCATTTACATCCATAGAACAAAAGCTTATTTATATTTTTTTTATTTTTGACCCAATCGCGTTTTTGTAATACAATCATAACCGGTTTCGGCCTTCAAAGACCATCTCAACGTTGACAATGCATGAATACTTGCTCATCAAATGCCGCCCATCGCATCTGAAGACGGCTTTTGAAGGCCGAAACAGGCTATGACGGTATGGAAAAAAATCGACTGAGTCTAAAAAAAATGAAAAATAAGTCAGTCACCGTCTCCGCAAACGGAATGTCGTTGTTACGAAAGCTCTTATGTTCACAAATGCACGACAGCAAACATGCTGCAGAAAGACAGCTACTGTGGATACTATCACTGCTAGCAGTTGATACGTGACGATACGCCACTCCAGGGGTTGGGGGGGGGGCGGGTGCGGGGGAGAGAGGGGGAGGGTCAGACGCCCGCGCCAGGAACGACCTCTCATTTCCTATTTGAGTACCCGGTCAGATCGTCGTCGCTCAGGCCTGCTACCTGCGTACGCTGGACCACATTGGCGTTCGCATGTTCTTCTTTTTTCGACGTCTAAATTAGTTTCGTACTTGGACAAGGTAACCAATTTTCTGGCCTGATGAACACGGAACCTCTGCCTTCGCACGTCTTACCGCGAAATGAATACCTCGTTCTGGGCGCAAAACAAGGGTCGATTTTCCGCCGCAACCGCACGAACACGTCGAAAACACGGCGCACGTTACAGGGAGCAGCGCCGAACACCTCGTTTCGGCAGCGTAGTTCTCCGGAGTCTGGCGCGAGGTTACGAACGCTAGCCGCGAAGGGAAACGTGGTCCCTGGCCAGCGAGTGCGTACGTAACTGTACACAGTAACAGTCTGATCTCACTCCCAGATTGTGAACAGTTTCTTGCCGCTCTGCAAATAAAGCAAGAGTCGACTTACGAAGCGGATACAACCGTCAGAGTTTTACAATCGTTAGTTACTTCACATAGCGCGTAGGACTGACGATTACACAAAAATACTGTGGCAATAGGGGACGTTGATCAATAAAACGAGTATCATTCACTGTAGTAAACATTTCCGTGGAAAGATTCAGTAACTTAATTGTCGCTTTTGTACAAGGTCAGTGTTCTTGAATGATGAAACTGTTCAAATTAATTATTGACATATGCTTTACAACATAATTTTTCCCAGTAAAATTAGCTCCCCAAGTGTCTTAAAGCATAAAAGGTATGGTAGATACCAAGAAATCAAAAGAAAAGAAAATCTCAAATGGAGCAAGGCAGCTTCAAAGGAGAAGGGGAGAATTTCAACACATCGAAGACAGGAACATAACAGAATTTGTTGAATGAAACTAAACTACAATATTCGGAATGTTGTCGAAAGGATGTAACAAACCGCAGTGAAAAATTGGTAAAGGAGAAAAAAATGATTAGATCAAGACTGCTAAGGAAACAAAACGCGAGCCGATGGAAGGTGGACATCACGTTTCGTCAGCACAGGACTTCTTAGGGACTCGGAGCTCCCGCACCGATCTCAACATTTACTTTAAATCCTTCTACCTTGCATTGCTTCCTGTCCATTACTTACGGCCATCTTGTTGCACTAATTACTAAACCAATTTCAGTTTTCCATGTACTCCTCGGTCTTGTCCTTGATCTCTTACCAAATAACTTCTCCACGAACGTTCTTGAAACCACCTGATCCTCTTTCATTCTCGTCAGATGGCCTGCCCACTGAAGTCTCCTCGATTTGGCTCTGAGCACTATGGGACTTAACATCTGAGGTCATCAGTCCCCTAGAACTTAGAACTACTTAAACCTAACTAACCTAAGGACAACACACACATCCATGCCCGAGGCAGGATTCGAACCTGCGACCGTAGCGGTCGGTCGGTTCCAGACTGAAGCGCCTAGAACCGCTCGGCCACACCGGCCGGCTCTCTTTGATTTATTATGGCCACTATTGTTACTGGTTGTGATAGCCTACAGATTTTTGTATTATGTCTTCTCTTCCAGCTTTGCGATCCACAATCGTAGAACGCACCAAAGATTTTCCTATGAAATTTATTTTCGAATACGAGTAATTTTAACTGGTGTTCTTACATTTTAATTGAACTCCACAGGTTAGGGCTGGTCTGACGATTGTGCTATATAGCTTCATTTCAGTTTTCCTTGTCAGTGTTATAGACCCTAGAAGTTTTTGTATGCACTCATATGCTATGTTAGCATTTTGGAGTCTCATTTTCACTTTTGCTTGGCTCTGATTTTGTCCGTCATTCCTGCGACCAGAAATTTGATCTGTTCGACGCGTTCGAATCTATGTTTCTCGATTATTAGATACGATTGGTTGTCTTGGTCATCTCTGCGTCTTTGAACTGCAATGTGTTTTTTTCTGATCGTTTAATTTCAGGCCAATTTTGGACGCTGCTTCTACGAGCTCCACAAATAATAACTGTCGAATCTCTGTTTTAGTTTCTCCAATGAGCACAATATCATCTTCATACCCTAAAACCTTCAGTTTGTACCCTAAAACCTTCAGTTTATTTCTTTGGAGGATCCCAGTAAGTAAAATTCGAATTTTCTTCAAATGCTTACGTAGTTCAAGCGAGGTATCAGAAACGCAGACAGATAATAATTACATGCGGCAGTGAATACCAAATGATATTTGCAAAGCCATTCCAGGTATGAAGAAAGTAAAGGCACCTGGAGGTAAGGAATAGGTGAAGTATTATGGATTATGATTTCTATTATATCGGACGTTATATCTTTGATTGTCACTGTATAGCACCTATGGATCTATTATGTAACTTCAAATACAAAAACTGATACATGTCAGTGGTGTTAGTCTTCTCGACTACGTGTACACTGCATATAAGGAAACCCTTCTGAAATCCGGTAATAATGCAGGGACATTTGAGCAGAAATGATAGAAGTTGGCTGAGCTGCCTACATATACAGTACTTATCACTCGTATGTTCGTCATGCTGGTAGTACTACGCCAGTCTTCAGCACGCAAAGTATTTGTTGAACCAAAGATACCGTAACACTATCGACATACCTGAAGCAGGAAAGTCTTTGGCCAGAAAAATACGTACGTTAGTTTGTTTTCTCTGTGAAACTGGTCGGGGATTGCTACTTCATCTTCCGTTGCGGAACCCCATGTATAGCTCTCCGTGCCAGCGCACACTTGTTTGCTGAACTGAGATAGACTGGCTGCGGCCGCCTCAGATAGGCCGTGCTTTGGATCGCTAACGAAAACCTTCGTTGTTCTTGTACACGTTTCGAGAGGCGAACCTGTTATGTAAAAGGAGAGAGTAAATGCCGAGTTTTTTGACGATACCAACTTACTATCGCAATAGACTTGTCGTAAGCAAGTTTATGAGAAGCACGTTGTGTGGGTTCAGTATAGTTTTTGATCATCCCTGTTATTTGTGTTAACTGTCAGACTAAATTAAAACCATAATCTGGACGTATTATGGTCGCGGAATTTCGATTAGTTGGTTTTCTCGGGTCTCGCACTTGACGCTTAACGCGTATAGAGGCCAGTTCGTAATACGACGCACGTTCTGGCCCTAATGGACGTTGTGTGCTCTCGCAATATTTCTTTACAGCCTCTCATGCTTTGTATCAATATATTTTTTCGGTAGCTTTTGTAATTATTGTTAGTATATGAGTTCGCGAGAACTAAAATTTCAGTAGTAAATAGACACACTGTGTGCCTTTAGTATTAGAATGTATATATTGTTCATAATTAGAATCTCTTTGCCATTAATAATTTGATTTACATACAATAGAAACTGATTTTTACCCCATCTTCTAGTGGTTTCTTAAACCCAAACCCATATCTTTACATATTTTCCCCATGGTCATAACTCCGCTCTTTTAACATGCAGAAGTGTGTGCATGGGAGACGAATGTGTTCGCTTTCAGAGTAGGAAGTAAATGTGTCGCTGTAGTAGTGGACGACGTGCAGGACAGACAAAGCGAAGACTTCGTCCGTTGTGCACAATCACAGCTCTAATAAGAAAGATTTTCCGTTTCGGAGAATTAACTCGTCAGTAAATTAATGTTAAAATAAAACCTTTTTAGATAATGAGTTCAATGAATGCAGATAATGCTGAGTTCATGTCGGATTAGGTTATAAAGTGCACGTTTTTAAGGGGGAACGCACGTGAAAGCGACCAAAACTGTGATTTTTTCATTTTTATTTATTCTTCTTTTTTTGGATCTTCATTTACTAAATGGTACTGAAATTTCAATTCCTTAATATTACGTTCCACTTCCACTTCCACTTCTAAGCAAGATAAAAATAATAATTAAAAAAAGCTTGCACGGGGGCAATCCCTTTGTTGTTCTGTATTTCCTCATATTATTTATTCCAGCGGTGTTTTCTTCCTATTTTACGCAGTCACAACGTGAGGAATATTTAGGAGTTTAGCAGATCTAGAACTTCTGCAAAAATATGTGCATGGAAAAAGCTCAAAATCTTACTGGAAGTTACATGTCTCTGATAGGAAAACCGTGTCCCCAACAACATTTATTTCCGCAACCGCTGATGAAGTTGCAGCGTGTGACGCTTTTTTCGTTTTTAACCGGGTTAATCTTGACCGACTACTGAGGCTAGGATTTGGTACAGGAGCTTTCACACTGTCGATTTGGAAGGAAATCGATAACACGAGAATTGATGAAGCTGACATTATTACTCGGTTTGAAAATCAGGGTAACCTAAGAGCACAAGCAAATAAAAGACCCCTTGAGGATGAAGAGGAGAATGGTTATGGTTTGCACTAGTTCACTCAAGTAAGGTAAGGACTAACACAAACATTGTCAAATCTTTGATTCAGGTTTCTCATAACTCGCATTTTGGCAACTTTATGTACCTTTCCCTCACAAACCATTGACAATATAGTACTCAAATTTGCCTCGCAATTAGTGAATACTACAGTGAAACATGCTGTGGAAGGTATTCTCATTTACTGCAATAGTAAGGAACTCATGTAAAAGAAAAGCGCTAAGATTTGATATTTTTTCACAGAAATTTGTAGAGCTGTAAAAATCTAGGGAAAGAAAGTATCAATATTCTGTTCCACCGTTGTTTGTAATTATGTTACATCAAACTTTGTAGAAAAATACATTAATTTCGTTCTGACAGATTTTTCAGGAGAGGAACATTTGTATTCAACCTGTTGACAAAATTTCACTTGAGTATAATTAAAAACATACAGATTCAATAAGTATGAAAATCTATGGGTGTATCCTTATAACATTCCTTAAAACTGTGTCTCATTTAGTTACACTGACCTGAAAAATTTGGATTTTATAAGACTTTTTCGAAGTATTGCAACTTCGCATACGTTCCCCCTTAAATAATTTTTTATGTATGAGTCAAATTAATTGAGTACAGCTCTGGCCAGCAACGTACAAGTTTTATTCCTGATTCAACATTTAGGAAGTTATTTTCATTCGTCTAAGTTTAAAAATACTAGCCGATCAATCATTACACCTGGAAGATATTGAAAAGAAAAGAAAATCGTAAAACTACTAACAGAATGCCTGAGATAGAGATCACTTCCGCAAAACTGGAGCAATGCTGAAACTGTTACCCCTCACAGGAAAGTAGACAGATAAGACGTGAATAATAATGGATCTGTTAACTTCCAGTCCGTAATGTGCAAGGTAGTCGCTTAAAATGTCACCAAACGCATAGAAAATACATTGGATTACAAATACGATGAAAGAACTATCGGTCTTTAGAAGTGGGTAAAATAGTATAGACCACTTGCAAATCTGGAACTAAGTTAGAGAAGGAACCCTTAAGTATGAATTACCAATACGTGTGTAAGCTGAGTTTCAAAACTAAGATTCCGAGATGTATTTGAAACGTAAGCTTTATATTCCCTGTGTGTTAACTGTTTTGAATGATGGTTGTGGTATGTGGACAGCTAATGCGAAAATTGTGTAAGAACGGGGTCACTCGGCGGGCAACGGTGAGGTGCATGCTGGGACTGATTAGGACAGACTGGAAAGCAAATACACTCCTGGAAATTGAAATAAGAACACCGTGAATTCATTGTCCCAGGAAGGGGAAACTTTATTGACACATTCCTGGGGTCAGATACATCACATGATCACACTGACAGAACCACAGGCACATCGACACAGGCAACAGAGCATGCACAATGTCGGCACTAGTACAGTGTATATCCACCTTTCGCAGCAATGCAGGCTGCTATTCTCCCATGGAGACGATCGTAGAGATGCTGGATTTAGTCCTGTGGAACGGCTTGCCATGCCATTTCCACCTGGCGCTTCAGTTGGACCAGCGTTCGTGCTGGACGTGCAGACCGCGTGAGACGACGCTTCATCCAGTCCCAAACATGCTCAATGGGGGACAGATCCGGAGATCTTGCTGGCCAGGGTAGTTGACTTACACCTTCTAGAGCACGTTGGGTGGCACGGGATACATGCGGACGTGCATTGTCCTGTTGGAACACCAAGTTCCCTTGCCGGTCTAGGAATGGTAGAACGATGGGTTCGATGACGGTTTGGATGTACCGTGCACTATTCAGTGTCCCCTCGACGATCACCAGTGGTGTACGGCCAGTGTAGGAGATCGCTCCCCACACCATGATGCCGGGTGTTGGCCCCGTGTGCCTCGGTCGTATGCAGTCCTGATTGTGGCGCTCACCTGCACGGCGCCAGACACGCATACGACCATCATTGGCACCAAGGCAGAAGCGACTCTCATCGCTGAAGACGACACGTCTCCATTCGTCCCTCCATTCACGCCTGTCGCGACACCACTGGAGGCGGGCTGCACGATGTTGGGGCGTCAGCGGAAGACGGCCTAACGGTGTGCGGGACCGTAGCCCAGCTTCATGGAGACGGTTGCGAATGGTCCTCGCCGATACCCCAGGAGCAACAGTGTCCCTAATTTGCTGGGAAGTGGCGGTGCGGTCCCCTACGGCACTGCGTAGGATCCTACGGTCTTGGCGTGCATCCGTGCGTCGCTGCGGTCCGGTCCCAGGTCGACGGGCACGTGCACCTTCCGCCGACCACTGGCGACAACATCGATGTACTGTGGAGACCTCACGCCCCACGTGTTGAGCACTTCGGCGGTACGTCCACCCGGCCTCCCGCATGCCCACTATACGTCCTCGCTCAAAGTCCGTCAACTGCACATACGGTTCACGTCCACGCTGTCGCGGCATGCTACCAGTGTTAAAGACTGCGATGGAGCTCCGTATGCCACGGCAAACTGGCTGACACTGACGGCGGCGGTGCACAAATGCTGCGCAGCTAGCGCCATTCGACGGCCAACACGGCGGTTCCTAGTGTGTCCGCTGTGCCGTGCGTGTGATCATTGCTTGTACAGCCCTCTCGCAGTGTCCGGAGCAAGTATGGTGGGTCTGACACACCGGTGTCAATGTTCTTTCTTCCATTTCCAGGAGTGTACGTAAATAAACTGACCTAGGAACACACAGTAGCACAAAACGTACTTATGACTGTATGGAAAATGAAACAGAGATTGGCAGAACATAATCCAGTGGAAAGGATGGGAGCTGTACCGAAGAAGTCTGTAACGTTTTTGCTCGTCGGTCTTTGGAGATTCCGCCGGCCGAAGTGGCCGTGCGGTTAAAGGCGCTGCAGTCTGGAACCGCAAGACCGCTACGGTCGCAGGTTCGAATCCTGCTTCGGGCATGGATGTTTGCGATGTCCTTAGGTTAGTTGGGTTTAACTAGTTCTAAGTTCTAGGGGACTAATGACCTCAGCAGTTGAGTCCCATAGTGCTGAGAACCATTTGAACCTTTGGAGATTCCGTGGTGTCACGGTTGCGAGAGAAATGCACGCACTCTTATACCGTCCTCACAAGGAACGTGTTTATCACTGTGGAGCATGCCACACGAGGTTCCCAACTTAGTTGGTGTACGCTCAGTAACAAGCTTATATGTGACGGAACGTGCTCCTCAGCGTGATTTGCAACGAAGCGCTGCACAACGTTGTGGTATGTGGCGCGTAAACCAGCTCGAATATGTTGCGCCTACTTAAAAATTTGCTTTGGATTTCGTTTGGAGTCATTAACTCTCGCGTAACACATTTCACTTTTTCGGGTATTCGAAAAAGCGCCTCGGCTCTGCTGTGTTTAATTTGGTAATTGTCACTTACCACCCACCGAACCACCACAGTGGCATTCTTAGGGCCGTATCAAACAGAGCATACGTTATTTCCGATGCTGATAGCCTAACACAGGAAATCGCGCATTTGACACCTACGCGTAAGGAAAATGATCATTCCGAGAAGCAGATTCGTTGGGCTATAGAGTCTGGACCGCCCCTAGGAGTGCATGAAGAGGACCATAGATCTGTGGTCTTTACTCCTTATGCTGGGGAGAACATTGAGGAAATTTGACATCAGGACTGTTTTACGCCAACGTGCGAAGATCTGTGCACGACTCGGCTCTGTCAAGGATGATGCGGGATGTCTAAAATTCCGTGTCAAAGTGGGAATATCTAAATCGACCGGTCGATTTGCATAGTTCAGGACAGTTGCTTGGAACAGACTTGACATGAGGTTACAGCAGCCTGACAAATTTGCTGTAGCGGAACATTGTTCATTGAGGGACACGGATGAAATTTCGCAAGAAACCTGATAGTTGGCAGGGTCCAGTTTTGGGACAGTGTTTATAAGAAGACAATTAAAATTACTTCGGGAGACAACTTGATTAATAAGACACAGTGTGTTATCTCTTGTTATCTCTTTTAGCAACACAACGTTCTTTAGTGCGGACTTCTCGAGAGACTGCGATACATCGTTGGCGCTGGTGTTCTACATTAGCGAGAGAAAAGCGATATGCACATATACATATGGTATACATAACATAGAAAAGGGAGGTGTATCGGTGGAGCTGTCATTTGCACTCAGGTGGCTCATGAAAGGCTTTGCGACATGATTATGAGTTGTCAGTGATACAAGACAGGCAACAATGCATGAAATGATAGCAGAAATCAACGTGGGACATACGACGAAAGTATCAGTTTCTACAGTGCCGCGAAATTTGGCGTTAATGGGATATGGCAACAGACGAAAGACGCGAGTGCCTTTTCTAACAGCACGACATCGGCAGTAGCGCCTCTGCTGCTCTCCTGACTTCATTGGTTTGATCCTAGATGACTAGAAAAGAGTAGGTTGGGTAGGTGAGTCCTAAATTCAGCTGGTAAGAAGTGATAGGAGGGTCTGAGTGTGCTGGAGACCCCACGAAGCCGTGTACACAAGCTGCCAGCAAAACACCATGCAAACTGGGGTGTCTCCATAACGTTGTGGGCTGTGTTTACATTGGTGATTGACTAGATATGGTTATGTCCGGATATTTAGGTACAATTTGCTGCGATTCACGGATTTAATGTTCCCAAAGAACGATGGTATTTTTACGGATGACAGTCCCTCATGTCACTGCACCACAATTGTTCGCAACTGAAGAACATTATGGACAATCCGAGAGATTGATTTGGCCACACAGTTCGCCCGACATGAATCCCATCGAATATTTACGGGACATAATATAGAGGCCAGTTCGTATACAAAATCCTATACCGACAACTCTTTAGCAATTATATAATGCTATAGAGGCAGCATGACTCAATAGTTCTGCAGGGGACTTCTAACAACTTGTTGCGTTGCTGCATCTCACCGGGCAAAAAGAGGTCCGACACAGTATTTGGGGGTATCTAATGATCTTTGATACCTCAGTGTACCGTAAGAGTAACAGGAGAGATGGAAGGAACGAAAGAGAAATGGGGAGGCATGAGGAAAGTGTGAATGGTCTACGTGTGACACAGGCAGTGGTTCCCTGTTGCACTGGCGGGAAATAGCTGTGAAGGCTAGTCGATAATCATCTGGAGGGCACAGTGGTTTGGGTAAGACGCAAGTTTCTGATTATTGGTGAAACGATGAAGCAGTTGGAGACAGAGTTAGTGTTATCAACAGGTATAAACCGCATGCTGTAGTAATCCCATCTGGTGTCGCAGTTATGGAATTATGATAGGTGTTTAACACTTGAGGAGAATTATTGAGGACACCAATGACTAAGAAAAAACCGATGAAGTAAACGAAGCCTGTGGATGTCAGGTCACGTCCAGGATAACTGACAAGACAACTGCGTGGCCTCGACCGCTTAAAACAGCACGAAAATATGCTAGAATGCAAACAGCTCAGCCCAAAAATAGTGGTACACGCCATTCGTATCCAAAAACTGCATGCTATACCGCGGAAGACATTTGAAGGATCATCTATTCGAGCACTAAAGCATGGGTGTGTGTGTTGTTCTCAGCGTAAGTTAAGTAGTGTGTAAGTCTACGGACCGATGACCTGAGCAGTTTGGTCCCTTAGGAGTTCACACACATTTGACTATTTGAGGACTAAAAGAGGAACATCGCTAACGCAAAGAAAGAAAATATCACACATTTTCGTGCGGTTCTGAGTGTGCGAGGTTACGCGCATCCCTTGGGGGGCACAGGAAGGATTAACCGAGCGTATACACACATCATACACAAACATTCACAGCCATCTTCAGTAGTCTGGAGTTGTCACTGTTTGTACCCCGCTGAACATCATCTCAGCAGTAAAGACTTTTTAGACCTATAGACTAGACCAGTTTTTGTTTAAATCTCTAAATCTTTGGATGACATGTAGGCTAGAGAGATGTTTCCTCCATTCTACCACAATTCCTAATTTAGTCACTCGTCAAAGCTTATGCTTAGAATTTTACTGAATGTTATTAAGAAGTATTGGAGATGTAGGAGCGCGCACACAGGAGTGAATCTAAGATTCGGTTCTTTATGGAAAGAGTGGACGTTCACCTTTTGTTACTGTAACCCTCCCCCTATCCTGCCCCAGAAATGTAACCTGCCGCCGGCCTCTGGTGGCCGAGCGGTTCTAGGCGCTACAGTCCTGAAGCGCGCGACCGCTACGGTCACAGGTTTGAATCCTGCCTCGGGCATGGACGTGTGTGATGTCCTTAGGTTAGTTAGGTTTAAGTAATTCTAAGTTCTAGGGGACTGACGACCTCAGATGTTAAGTCCCATAGTGCTCAGAGCGATTTTTAGAACTTGGGTCCTTCGCATAACAGCCAGATACGCTGACCACTGAGTTACGGAAGCGGACACCTTTAAGTGCAATAAACTGTATGTCAGAGAAATACAGCTCTTAAACGCGTTCTTCCGAAAAGTTTATTTGAGAAGTCTAATAGTAACAAAAGTGACTCAACATCGGGAACGTTATAATTTACACGACATAAAATGTGCGTGTGCACCCACCTGGTTTACAGACCATAGGTATGCCAGCGTGTAAACGAAGGGAATTCTGTGTTCTTCAGTCGTTTCAGACTACTTTTGGAAAGATAGCCTTTATGTTATTTGTCCGTTTCCTCGTCTCAATCTGTAAAAATGAGACCCTTACAGGCTCGGTTTGTTGTCAGTCAGTCAATCAGTCAGTCTTTCTGTCTGTCTGTCTGTCTGTCTGTCTGTCCGACTGTTAAGAGCCCTTTTTCTCAGGAAAGAATAGTATCAAGTTCAAATTTAGACAGGCAATGGTCTGCCAGTGCGAGTCATCACTGGTGTCTTCGCGGCCATCTTTAAATCGTTTAAACCACTCAAACACTTGTGTTCGCGATAAACAATCATCGCCGTACACTTGTTGTAACATTACAAACGTTTCACTTGCAGATTTTCCTAGTTTGAAACAAAATTTGATGTTAACACGCTGTTCTTTCTGTACACCCAACATTTTCCGACGCACAGACAAAACGTCAACTACTTAAAACAGACGCCACGGGCAGACTGAGTGCAGGAGGCAGATGAAACTCGAGCAGTAGGCGGAGCGAGAGTCACGTGACAGGCCACGCGACTTTCAGCCTTATTGCATTCGTTTTATTGTTTCACCAGTACTAGTCCGGTTTTTTTCTAGCCACACCTCGTATAAATTTCTACGGAATCGTTAGTGCGCGAGTTCTACTCCACCTGACCAACTTTCTATTTGTGGGGAGAGTGTTTCCTTTTTGTGTTCCCTTCCTGTGGTTTGACAGTTCTACCTGCAGGCTCACGAATCGTGTCGGATTTGTAGTTGACAGCAGGTACGGCAGCTTGTGAAAGTGCACTTCCGTCTTTCTCAAACGTTCCCTGTCAGTCTGAATGCCCATCCACGTGGTCAGGCCGCCATTCGAGCAACTGTATTGTAAAGAACCCTGTGCTAAACGTAGCAGCCGAAGCTCAGTGGTCAGCGTGGCAGGTTGTCGGTGTGGTAGGAGCTGTAGGAAGTGGTAAGGTGCCGGGACAACATTAATTCCGGTACGTTTTTAAAACAGATTTATCAACGAGAAAAACCTGTTCAACATTTGGAGAAAACGCATTTTGCCCAAACCCCTGTTTTTAATAGGTAACCATTACAACACGTTTTATTGCCTATTAACCCTGATTCAATAGTGCTAGCAAATAGTGGCGATACAATCTTGTCATATTTAAGCTCGAGACAATTACAACGATATCTGCTGAAAGTTTCAGATGAAACTAAGTAATTACCTGAAATTAAAATTTAAATCCCCAAAGTTATCCTAAAACCACATCCTTAAGCAAAATTCATTATGATGAATTGAGATCAATTCAAATTTCAGAACAATCTTCGTATGGAATCAGTTTGGCAACAGAACTTAAAATACTCAATAACAATTAGAGTTGGACCCATATTCACAAGCTTTACCCACACCAATTTAAGATTTACACAAGCATGTGCGGAAGTACCACACAATTTCAAAACAAGTTTAGGCACGGAGCGGCTTCAGCTGAACGCCAAGTAAGGACACACGAAGTCTTGAATTACAAAAGGTGATCACTTAAAGGTTCATTTGCAGTATCAGAATTCATCGTGGCTATCTCAGTGGGTTTACAGCGCCATAAGCCTGTAGTCATATTTTATTTCACAGTTCAGTCCTGCGTCCACTTCTTGGCGATTCGTTGTGCAGACCATTAAACTGACATAATAAAATCTGTAACATAAATCAATTACTACCGGTCCCAAAATACACACAACACAAATGGCGGCCACAAGGAGAGACTCAATGATGACTCAATGATAACTACTCAGCTTCACACGGAGTCAAAAAGCACTCGTCCGTAAATGCAGCGACACTGTAGTAAGGGCTCTGCAGACCTTTCGGATTTGCGTTGACCGAGCGTCTTTTCCGGACAACGGACGCAGCATCCCAGAGCGTAGACACCGTTCACTATCTACTAGTCTGCGAACACCAGCACAGTGCGACCAGCGAAGACTTTAATCCAGAAGTGATGGTTCTTTCCTAACAAAAGGCTCTCAACCCCAACGAGGCAGTGCCCTCACTCCAGGAGCAGACAAGTTTTCCGATGCAAAACCAGGTCTCTTCCCAGCACCGGACCGCCTCGCTACCTTCCTCGTGCAGCTTCTAACGCAGAACCTCTTCGCTGACCCGCAAACACATCCCAGCGGACCACTTTCACGCGACAAGTTACTCTCTGGCAAAGATAATCTATACCACCATCGACTTCACCAGAGGGGCACGAAATCGCGAGGGCTCTGCGCGCGGCACAGTATTCCCACCCCCTTTAAAGTGACGCTCTCGGGGAGGAGATCATGGGACCATTACTCAACAGCTCCCCCACACCCTGGTTGCTTACCACCTGCAGTTGCGTAATGTGTTCCCTTATGGGCTTACCGCCGGATTTTTCGCAAACCAGGAACGTAAATTGGGGAAGGAGCTTGGTCACTTCACAGGGACTCGAAAAAACGCGGCATCATTTTAGATGTAGTTTTATCACCGCCCTTACTCTGTGCCCAAAGATTTTTCGGATAAACCTGACTACTAACGAGCAGAGTGGAGCGACGCCTACCCTTGCTGTGACTCGCTGCCTCCCTTCTATGCACATGCAGGATATTGTTCCTAGTGGCCTGCCAGTTCTTCGTCATAGCTCCAGGACTATCAGCAGTGGACAGTATGTCGTTGATAGGCCAGACATTTGACGTTGGTGAATTAACAAGGAAGGCAAAGATGACACGAGGAGGTGAAGATCGAGGAGCCTCACGGGCCACAGTATTCAGCGCAAGAGTCAGCCACCTCATCGAAAAGTACCAACACGTCTGATACCTTCGAATGAAATATGATACAGAGAGATTTCACCTTGTGGTTCACCCGCTCTTCAAACGATCGCTGCGGCTGTACGGAGCAGTCAAGTCTACGAAAGAAGCACTTGAGCTACGAATTCATGACATGCAGAAACATATGGCCCTAGTATGTCAATATCGATTATTTTTGAGGGATGCATATGGGGCCTGAAGATTGCACAATAAATTGTCGAAACCGGTATCGAAAATAAAACACACTATTGGCCATTAAAATTGCTACACCACGAAGATGACGTGCTACAGACGCGAAATGTAACCGACGGGAAGAAGGTGCTGTGATATGCAAATGATGAGCTTATCAGAGCATTCACACGCGGTTGGCGCCGGTGGCGACACCTACAACGTGCTGACATCAGGAAAGTTTCCAACCGATTTCTCATACACAAACAGCAGTTGACCAGCGTTGCTTGGTGAACATTGTTGTGATGCCTCGTGTAAGGAGGAGAAATGCGTACCATCACGTTTCCGACTTTGATAAAGGTCGGATTGCAGCCTATCACGATTGCGGTTTATCGTATCGCGAAATTGCTGCTCGCATTGGTGGAGATCGTATGACTGTTAGAAGAATATGGAATCGGTGGGTTCAGGAGGGTAATACGGAACGCCATGCTGGATCCCAACGGCCTCCTATCACTAGCAGTCGAGATGACAGGCATCTTATCCGCATGGCTGTAACGGATCGTGCAGCCACGTCTCGATCTCTGAGTCAACAGATAGGGACGTTTGCAAGACAACAACCATCTGCACGAACAGTTTGACAACGTTTGCAACAGCATGGACTATCAGCTCTGAGACCATGGCTGCGGTTACCCTTGACGCTGCATCACAGACAGGAGCGCCTACGATGGTGTACTCAACGACGAACCATGGTGCACGAATGGCAAAATGTCATTTTTTCGGATGAATCCAGGTTCTGTTTACAGTATCATGATGGCCGCATCCGTGTTTGGCGACATCGCGGTGAATGCACATTGGAAGCGTGCATTCGTCATCGCCATAATGGCGTATCAGCAGGCGTGATGGTATGGGGTGCCACTGGTTATACGTCTCGGTCACCTCTTGTTCGCATTGACGGCACTTTGAACAGTGGACGTTACATTTCAGATGTGTTATGACCCTTGGCTCTACCCTTCACGCGATCCCTGTGAAACGCTACATTTCAGCAGGATAATTCACGACCACATGTTGCAGATCCTGTACGGGCCTTTCTGGATACTGAAAATGTTCGACTGCTGCCCTGGCCAGCACACTCTCCAGATGTATAACCAATTGAAAACGTCTGGTCAATGGTGGCTGAGCAACTGGCTCTTCACAATTGGCCAGTTACTACTCTTGATGAACTATGACAACTTCTTGAACTCGCTCGACAAAAAGGCTTTAGCATTATCACTAAATATAAATGTCGTGTGACTAGGGCCTCCCGTCGGGTAGACCGTTCGCCGGGTGCAAGTCTTCCGATTTGACGCCACTTCGGCGACTTGCGCGTCGATGGGGATGAAAGGATGATGATTAGGACAACACAGCATCCACTCCCTGAGCAGAGTAAATCTCCGACCTAGCCGGGAATCGAACCCGGGTCTTTACGATTGGCATTCTGTCGCGCTGACCACTCAGCTACCGGAGGCGAATAGCATTTTTCACTTACCAGCACACTAGGTGATCGACTGAGCTTTAGGGACCGGGGGAAGAGTTAAACGTAGCTTGTGATTACCAAAATGCTTTGCCATTTTACAGACACTTTAGGCCTTGAAGTCTGCTGGAGATCGATGTAACTAAAATTACAAACGTTTCTGTTGTTGTCAGGGGGGTGGGGCGGGGGGTGCCATGCCGTCCGCCGTCCTTCATCGTGTTGTGTCTAGAAATGCTGCCTACTTCTTTTTTTTTAAAAAAAAATCTCGTTTTGTTCGTTTTCGTTCGTTGCATCTGCTCGGGGCGGACGTCGCAAGACACCCGTTTCAGTTCGTCGTTAATCCATTAACTCAGTTTTATTTTATTACAGAGGGCAGCTAACCCTCTGACCGAACACGCTGAGTTACCGTGCCGGCACCTACTCAGTTCGCTAGACTAACCATCAAACAACTCGTATTAATGAATTTTATTTCAATTAATCAAATAGAATACTTAAGTTTGAAAGTTACACGGATGTGTCACAGGCAAAAGGTGACATACAAAATAATCAGTCTTTCCTGAACTGCTATCGAAGTGCCTAACGTTAACGCTGCTATCCAAGTCACTTATTTTGATGCAGCTATTGAACTGGGCCGCCACATGTCGAAGAGTGGCGCTTATGTAATCCTCACACCTCTTCACATAGGGGCCTCTGCTGTCGTGTTGTCGTCCTGGAAGGGGGTCGACCAGTGTACCCCTTCCCACAGACTTCTCCGCTCTATCGTTCCCCACTGGCATGCCGGCGCTTGACTTTACGCCGAAATACATCGTTGATGCATCACGTCATCCACACTGTCTGAGCGTCCCTCTGGCATCTCCAAGATGCGGTTCGTAAACTGGCCGGTCAAATCGAGGAGCAAGGAGAACAGTGGAGTGTAGTGCGGAGCGGAAATGTCAGCAGAACGACCACCAGAGGCGTGGAGTGCGCGCTCCGGTCCGGTACCGGCGCGGCGCCGTGGTTCGTGCGCCGGCCGCCACAAAGCGGTCCCCGGCGTGCGTGCTCCAGATAAGCGGCTTTCCGCTAATTGCCAGGTGTTTTGACACGCTCGCGACCGCCTTTCTGTCCGGCAATTATTTTGCCGTGTGGGACCGCGAGCTGGCAGCGACAGCGGACGGCGACGGCGGCCGACACCGCACCGCTGAAGTTGATTAATGCGTGCATTGTGCGCGGACGCTAATTACTCATTAGAGCGGTTCCTGGTCGCAGCCCGGCCGGGACACGACCGCACGGAGTCCGAGGCGGACGCACGCGGACTGCGCTATCGGCGGAGAAGATCGGCTGCGGAGGAGGAGGACTCGCCGCGGAACCGTGTTTTGAAACGCGGTCGTGATGTATCACTGCACGCAGGTGCACGCGCGAAGCAGGCGGCGGGACGGCCGATCGTGTAATTGCCGAGCTGCGAGCGGGCGCAGCGCGGAAGACGCCGCAAAAAAAGAGAAGGATCTGGCCGTGTGGGGCCGATGTTTATCCGGTTCTCATTTGTTGCACAACGGAGGTTCATGCCGGCTCAAATTCAATAGTCCGGCCAACTCGGCGTGTTTATCATTGCGTCACGGTGAAAGTACGAGGGGGCCCCTTGTGCGCTGAGCCTGGCCGGGGTTAAGTGTGTCCCACTTAGCCGCGAAGCCGTTCTGCGTGACTTATTAGGACGCCAGCAGTTTCGTTTCTATCGCTGGAAAGGGGAAACTGCTCGCTGCCTAATACGGAATTAAAAGATCTTCACGATTTATTGCGCTGCCACTAAATTCCTTGCTAGGCTTAACGAGTTGGTTAGCACCGTTTTGCACTTAGTTTGCCATTTGTTTCTCGTAACGAGTAAGAAGGTGTGCTGACTTTTTTGGGGAGAGATAAGTACTGAGCCAATTTGTTGGATTAGGGTGCCACTGCATATAAATGGCACGCAATGCATTTACGATGACTACCTTCCACATACATTAAGACATTAATCACTTCTAGTTTTTTATCTTAAAAAGTCAACAAGTTCCATCCCTATCATTCGCTGAGACAATGGTCAATTTGTTAGCAGTTTTTCATCTCAGTCTAGACTTTAGATCTGCAGCAGCTGTATTTAAATTTCTCACATATAGTACGTTATTCACTGATTAACTTTAGCATTCAGGCTACTCCTTCCCTCTTCAGTTTTGGAAGATTCCAGTATCTTCAGCGATGTTCTTCATAGTATGTGAAATTCTATAGCACCACCCTTCACTAAAAATTTGCAGCTGAAAATTTCACAGTATTCCGGAATATTGGGGATATCTTTTGTTGCTGCAAGAAGAAGAACAATCTCTGGAGCTATATGAGCAGTCTTGTACAGAACGTATAAGAACTGAAATTATTGGTAGCAATGCACATTACTTACATTTTAAAGTTGGAATGAGTTGTACAAGTTGATTCTCTTTAACGTTTAAAATCCCCCGAAGTGACGTAGGTGAAGCTGAGACAAGTAATTTAATACAAGACACATTGGGCTGCAGATGTCGTGTAATACCCCAAAAGTGGATAGCAAATTTTGAACATGTGACGTCACCATATGGCGTACCACACCGCACGTTCAGTGGTTGGGCTTTTCGATCCTACCCTCCAGGGAGGTGGCCGGTGGCAGAGAGAGCTCCGCTAGGCTACTCCGTATTCGCCCTTGCATTATCCGATGAGATCCGGCATTTCTCGCGGTAGTGCTGATACAAGACTACGATGACTCGGTGTACATTTACGAAAAGAGAGCACCCTATCGGAGCGGTGTGTAGCACTGCCTCCTACAAGCTAGAATCACCCCTCTGTATGTGTGCACGCAGCGTGTCTCGATCACATACACACACACGGGACAGGTACCTTGGCCAGTAACAGCATCAATGACTTAATACTACTAGAGCCTGATCTGCTTTTCCTACTTCTCTTCCTGCTTCGTCAGCAAGCTGAAACTGCTGACGTCTGCACACGTGCATTCAAGGAATTGTTGACGCAGTCTACAGCCGTGTTTTATTGCGCCGAACAGACTTAAATGCATGTACGAGATGCATCTGCCTCGTTACCGGAGAGCTGCAATTCAAACTGAACAATTATCTTTTGGACATTCGTAGCGGAATTCTCCTTTGAGATGCTTTTAGTACTCCCAGCACTTTTTGATGCTTAACGAAACTTCTTCGATAGCTTTCGATTTTCTCAGTATTTCTCATATTCTTTCAATAAATTTCAATGTTTTCATATAGGACTTTCCAAAGTAGTTTATAGCGGGAACAAGAAGTTTTACAAAAACATCAACCATCTTTACAGCATATCTACCAGCATTACGGAAATATCAGTGTGAGCTAGGCTGAGAAATTTCAGGTGTGTGAGTCTGAATGTGGCAGTTTTCTGATTTTCTTGTGTCGGTCCACTAAGGTTAGCAGCACTATGCTGCGCTATAGTAATCCTGTGAAGACTTTACTAGTTCAGCATTAGATAGCACTGTGGGGGAAGATTGCTGGGTAACAACTGTAGAAGAAGACCTAAGCGTAAATACAGTAAGCTGGTTCAAATTGACGTAAGTTGCAGAAGCTGTGTCAAGATGAAGAGACTTTCGTGGAGAGCTGCATCAAATCAATTCGGACAGAAAATCACAATAGCAGCAACAACTATAACAACAACAACAATAACAATAATAATGTTAAAATACTAAAGAAAGAAAAGTACGTACTACAAACGTTTATGACAAGTCCATTTGTGCTGCAAGCACTCCGCTGTGAAATACTTGCTTTTGGTGCGGCGAACTGAATATTTTGAAGGTTTTTATTTTTTAACTTTCTTTAGAATTAAGATAGGTGTATTTACAATAAACCACTAAATAATTCTTTAAAACACATTACTTAGAATTTTGTTGTCATATTTATGTCCATGAACCATGGACCTTGCCGTTGGTGGGGAGGCTTGCGTGCCTCAGCGATACAGATGGCCGTACCGTAGGTGCAACCACAACGGAGGGGTATCTGTTGAGAGGCCAGACAAACATGTGGCTCCTGAAGAGGGGCAGCAGCCTTTTCAGTAGTTGCAGGGGCAACAGTCTGGATGATTGATTGATCTGGCCTTGTAACAATAACCAAAACGGCCTTGCTGTGCTGGTACTGCGAACGGCTGAAGGCAAGGGGAAACTACAGCCGTAATTTTTCCCAGAGACATGCAGCTTTACTGTATGCTTAAATGATGATGGCGTCCTCTTGGGTAAAATATTCCGGAGGTAAAATAGTCCCCCATTCGGATCTCCTGGCGGGGACTACTCAAGAGGACGTCGTTATCAGGAGAAAGAAAACTGGCGTTCTACGGATCGGAGCGTGGAATGTCAGATCCCTTAATCGGGCAGGTAGGTTAGAAAATTTAAAAAGGGAAATGGATAGGTTAAAGTTAGATATAGTGGGAATTAGTGAAGTTCGGTGGCAGGAGGAACAAGACTTTTGGTCAGGTGATTACAGGGTTATAAATACAAAATCAAATAGGGGTAATGCAGGAGTAGGTTTAATAATGAATAAAAAAATAGGAGTGCGGGTTAGCTACTACAAACAGCATAGTGAACGCATTATTGTGGCCAAGATAGACACAAAGCCCATGCCTACTACAGTAGTACAAGTTTATATGCCAACTAGCTCTGCAGATGATGAAGAAATTGATGAAATGTATGACGAGATAAAAGAAATTATCCAGGTAGTGAAGGTAGACGAAAATTTAATAGTCATGGGTGACTGGAATTCGTCAGTAGGAAAAGGGAGAGAAGGAAACATAGTAGGTGAATATGGATTGGGGGGAAGAAATGAAAGAGGAAGCCGCCTTGTAGAATTTTGCACAGAGCATAACCTAATCATAGCTAACACTTTGTTCAAGAATCATAAAAGAAGGTTGTATACCTGGAAGAATCCTGGAGATACTAAAAGGTATCAGATAGATTATATAATGGTAAGACAGAGATTTAGGAACCAGGTTCTAAATTGTAAGACATTTACAGGGGCAGATGTGGATTCTGATCACAATCTATTGGTTATGACCTGCAGATTGAAACTGAAGAAACTGCAAAAAGGTGGGAATTTAAGGAGATGGGACCTGGATAAACTGAAAGAACCAGAGGTTGTAGAGAGTTTCAGGGAGAGCATAAGGGAACAATGGACAGGAATGGGGGAAAGAAATACAGTAGAAGAAGAATGGGTAGCTCTGAGGGATGAAGTAGTGAAGGCAGCAGAGGATCAAGTAGGTAAAAAGACGAGGGCTAATAGAAATCCTTGGGTAACAGAAGAAATATTGAATTTAATTGATGAAAGGAGAAAATATAAAAATGCAGTAAATGTAGCAGGCAAAAAGGAATACAAACGTCTCAAAAATGAAATCGACAGGAAGTGCAAAATGGCTAAGCAGGGATGGCTAGAGGACAAATGTAAGGATGTAGAGGCTTGTCTCACTAGGGGTAAGATAGATACTGCCTACAGGAAAATTAAAGAGACCTTTGGAGAGAAGAGAAGCACTTGTATGAATATCAAGAGCTCAGATGGAAACCCAGTTCTAAGCAAAGAAGGGAGGCAGAAAGGTGGAAGGAGTATATAGAGGGTTTATACAAGGGCGAAGTACTTGAGGACAATATTATGGAAATGAAGACAAAATGGGAGATAAGATACTGCGTGAAGTGTTTGACAGAGCACTGAAAGACCTGAGTCGAAACAAGGCCCCGGGAGTAGACAACATTCCACTACAACTACTGATGGCCTTGGGAGAGCCAGTCATGACAAAACTCTACCATCTGGTGAGCAAGATGTATGAGACAGGCGAAATACCCTCAGACTTCAAGAAGAATATAATAATTCCAATCCCAAAGAAAGCAGGTGTTGACAGATGTGAAAATTACCGAACTATCAGTTTAATAAGTCACAGCTGCAAAATACTAAGGCGAATTCTTTACAGACGAATGGAAAAACTGGTAGAAGCGGACCTCGGGGAAGATCAGTTTGGATTCCGTAGAAATGTTGGAACACGTGAGGCAATACTAACCTTACGACTTATCTTAGAAGAAAGATTAAGAAAAGGCAAACCTACGTTTCTGACCTTTGTAGACTTAGAGTAAGCTTTTGACAATGTTAACTGGAATATTCTCTTTCAAATTCTGAAGGTGGTAGGGGTAAAATACAGGGAGCTAAAGACTATTTACAATTTGTACAGAAACCAGATGGCAGTTGTAAGAGTCGAGGGTCATGAAATAGAAGCAGTGGTTGGGAAAGGAGTGAGACAGGTTTGTAGCCTCTCCCCGATATTATTCAATCTGTATATTGAGCAAGCAGTAAAGGAAACAAAAGAAAAATTCGGAGTAGGCATTAAAATTCATGGAGAAGAAGTAAAAACTTTGAGGTTCGCCGATGACATTGTAATTCTGTCAGAGACAGCAAAAGACTTGAAAGAGCAGTTGAACGGAATGGACAGTGTCTTGAAAGGAGGATATAAGATGAACATCAATAAAAGCAAAACGATGATAATGGAATGTAGTCAAATTAAATCGGGTGATGCTGAGGGAATTAGATTAGGAAATGAGACACTTAAAGTAGTAAAGGAGTTTTGCTATTTAGGGAGTAAAATTACTGATGATGGTCTTAGTAGAGAGGATATAAAATGTACACTGGCAATGGCAAGGAAATCGTTTCTGAAGAAGAGAAATTTGTTAACATCGAGTATTTGTATGGAGTGTAGCCATGTATGGAAGTGAAACATGGACGATAACTAGTGTGGACAAGAAGAGAATAGAAGCTTTCGAAATGTGGTGCTACAGAAGAATGCTGAAGATAAGGTGGGTAGATCATGTAACTAATGAGGAGGTATTGAATAGGATTGGGGAGAAGAGAAGTTTGTGGCACAACTTGACTAGAAGAAGGGATCGGTTGGTAGGACATGTTTTGAGGCATCAAGGGATCACAAATTTAGCATTGGAGGGCAGCGTGGAGGGTAAAAATCGTAGAGGAAGACCAAGAGATGAATACACTAAGCAGATTCAGAAGGATGTAGGTTGCAGTAGGTACTGGGAGATGAAGAAGCTTGCACAGGATAGAGTAGCATGGAGAGTTGCATCAAACCAGTCTCAGGACTGAAGACCACAACAACAACAACATTTATGTCTATTGTGATTCAGTGTATTATTTGAGTAATCTCTAAAAATAACCAATTCTACTTCATGTATATTAAATCGGTCGTTTATATTAGAAACAACAATCGAGTCAATATTCAGTATTACATAATTTAATAGCTTTTTCCCCAATCAGAAAAATATCCCATCTATATTTTTTTCTAAATTGTGTAGTACAACTTCCTGTATTCATATTCTTAACTATGACATTTGCAATTTGTTATTTACGTCATTACAGTCATAAAATTACAGTTTTACTAACTCAGTGTTGCGATTTACGCAAATGCCTTTGATACGTAACCGAAACTGCGGACTGTCTTATTTAGTGGTTTATTGTAAATGCACATATCTCAGTTCTAAAGAAAATTAAAAAATAAAAACCCTCAAAATATTTAGTTGGCCACTCCAAACGCAAGGTATTCCAAACGGAGTGCTTGCAGCACAGATGGACTTGTCGTAAACGTTTGTAGTACGTACTTTTTTCTTTTGCATTTTAACATTGTTTTTGTTTTTGTCGTTGTTGTTGTTATTGTTGTTGCTGCTATTGTGAGCAAACAATCGTACATTTAAATTGTGATTTATCAAGTGCATTGTTATTACCAAGATGAAACTATTACTTTCTCAAAAATTTTAAACAGCTATAAACAGGTTTCTAGTTACTGAATTCACTCCTATCACTTGTTTCATAATGAGGATTAGCGACCGTAGCAGTCACGCGGTTTCGGACTGAAGCGCCTAGAACCGCTCGGACACAGCGGCCTGTACAACATGGTATGGAATATCCAGTCCATACGAAAAAACGGAAGAAGAGTGCGCGGCAGTTATGTGAAGACAAAGAACATATTTTGTGTCTCGCACGACAGGGCACTGCGGAAGCTGGAGGTGTCAGTTGAAAAAGTTTGTCGTCATCTTGTCGATTTACTTTTAACTGATGATTTTTCCTTCATCTGGAGCCACATTCATATCAGATTTACGGGGAGATATAAACACCATATGCTTCATTGAGCAATCTAGATTTGAACCTTAGGTGAGTTTCAAGTGTTACAAATGTCAAAAATCACCTGACTTTGGTCGTCCGTTTTACTTCACAGCCTTATTCTGTTAATACGTCATGCAAGTCTCAAGGCAATTAACATCTCAAAAAAGTGTTCTCACTTCTACTTAAGAAACATACATATTTTAAGTCACACCCCCCCCCCCCCCCCCCATCTGCCCTAGGCTATGGTGTGTCCTCTTTGTGCCGACATTTTAGGGCAGTGTTTACAGTGAGTGTTCAGTGTTGTGTGTCTTTTCCGAAGAGTTGCGAACGGCCATCATACTGTCGCTGGGTGTGATTTTATATCTCTTGCGAACAGAAAAAAATGGTTCAAATGGCTCTGAGCACTATGGGACTCAACTGCTGAGGTCATTAGTCCCCTAGAACTTAGAACTAGTTAAACCTAACTAACCTAAGGACATCACAAACATCCATGCCCGAGGCAGGATTCGAACCTGCGATCGTAGCGGTCTTGCGGTTCCAGACTGCAGCGCCTTTAACCGCACGGCCACTTCGGCCGGCTCTTGCGAACAGAAACCAGACTGTCGCCATGTTTTTTAGTTGTCTGTCTCCTATGTTAACTGTCTGCATCCTGTGTATTTTTAACGCTTTGCCAACACTTTGCATTGTGTTTTACCTTTCCCCAATTTTCCGCCGTTTTATAATTTAAGTCCCCGTTTTATCGCCTGCTTTTCTTGTTTCTTAACTTCTCCTTACATTTTAAAAAGTCTGTAGGCTGCAGAGCAGCGTAATAAGCTGCTGCCAGCCCGCCCCCTTCGAGCGGAATTGAAATACAATAAAGGAAAACAAATTGACATTAGTAACAAGTGAAAATGGCTTAAGATTGAAATATAGATCGAGCAATAATGCATGTCATACAGTCAGATGATGATTATATATTTCCGTAAGATTTACTTTTAGTTTGTAGTACTGCCTTTCGACAGTAATGTGTGCACGAACAGGACCAAAAGAAAATCGATTTATAGCTCGAGGGAATAAATGAAATGTTCACATATTCTTTTATTTTCTAAGGCACAGAACTAATCCGGGGGTCGAACAGCATCATACTTCTGCAGCATGGCCAAGAAAGAAACAACCATGGCAAAGAACAGAAAATGCCTTTCAGAATATAGCCGTGGGGCAAAATCTGTTGCTTCCTAAGGTGGTGTTCTTAGTTTATGAAACACATAGTTTTATGCCATCCTTCTAGAATTTAACAAGTTCTGCTGTTGAGAAACGAATCAGTTATGACTGACAATAAGCTTTATGTTTTTGGTTGAACTTTCTCAACTAAGATAAGAAGTTTCTTGAAGCTTTTATCAAACATTTTACCCATTCACTGTAAGCTCGCACAGGTTTCATGGGCGTACTTTCCTCTCAAAAGTATTTGTTCGTCATTATGTTCAAATGTGTGTGAAATCTTATGGGACTTAACTGCTAAAGGTCATCAGTCCCTAAGCTTACACACTACTTAACCTGATTATGCTAAGGACAAATACACACAGCCATGTCCGAGGGAGGACTCGAACCTCCGCCGGGACCAGCCGCACAGTCCATGCCTGCAGCGCCTAAGACCGCTCGGCTAATCCCGCGCGGCTTCGTTATTATTTTTAACATCGTAAGCCAGTAATGTTATGTCGTCTTGTAACAAAGATCGTGGCGAGTACAAGCACATGTGCATACGCTTATACTCTGTACGATTACGTACCTTTTGGCGTAATACGATGTATTGATTCTCTGAGGTTTTGACCTGATGATGGCAGTACGCCAAATGCTTTATCCATTTCAGGAAATAAAGTGCAATAGAGACAGAATTTTCGTACATTATCGTGTTTCTTAAGTAATAAACTAATTATGGGTATAAGGAACTGCTTTGCCCCAGCTCTAGTTTAAATTTTTTGTTCTTTGCTTTTACGTTCTGCCTTTATAATTGGATTTATGTGTTTATGAAACATTTTTCTTCTGCGTTTCTAATCACAGAGCTCATTTTTCAAATGACAGCGTTACTCGTAAGTACCGCCAATGTTTCAGAAGACGACTGACTGCGTGAAAAGTACAAGGCGTGCAGAAGAATGACACATATCAGTGGATAGCGCATCTCTACAAGTTTCGATTCGTAATACACGCTGTAGCATAGTAGCAGAGCGCACGACATGGGAGCAGGAATATCAGAACATGTACCCAAGTCATCAACGCTGAATTGTCGCACCGAATTAGTTCCCACCTTGTACATAGGCAATCCAATGGACAGATTACCAAAGTGGACTGCTGTTCCTGCCGCTTCCAGGACAGCAACTTCATTGAATTATACACACGTATTGACGTTTGTCGCGTCACAAATGGTCTCCATGCTGCGCACCATTAGATGAGTTAACAACCTGGAGAGGTGTCATATGTGTCTTTTTTTCTGTCTTGTTGTTTCCGTACGGACGTCTTATGAAGCCATCGAGGTACTTATGAATAACCCTGTATAAGGCTGTAAGCCGAAGTGCGTATGTCTGTCAGTAAAGCCAATGAAACTTTTGGTAGTATTTATAACTACACTAGATGAAAACCAGAATGGTGATATGTGCTGTTGGCCGTTAGGATTAAAGGGTAGAGTCGACTGATGGAATTTGGGTCACCAGTTCAATATCTATACAGTTATTAATAGAAATAAAGATTTGTAAACAGTTATTAATAACATGAATAAATAGCTTCAGGTCGTCACACAGATACATTTTTGAGTAGATCGTACCAACCAGCTACAACCTCTGGATACACGAACAGAATGCTTCAAAGACTAAAAGTTAATACAGCAATAAATTGTTATTAATGTCTCAGAGTAAATGAAATTTAAGTGAATTTAGCATCATATTAAGACTTTATCATCATAACCAGGTCACTCACTGGGTTCATAAACGGAATGCATTCAAGTTGAGGTATTAACAACAGAAACAAAATTATTAATAAAAGACTTATATTAAATAAAATTTAAATGAATTTACAACGTAATTGCCAGCCGCTGTGGCCAAATGGTTCCAAGCGCTTCAGTCCGGAACCGCGCTGCTGCTACGGTCGCAGGTTCGAATCCTGCCTCCGGCATGGATGTGTGAGCTGTCCTTAGGTTAGTTAGGGTTAAGTATTTCTAAGCTAGGGGACTGATGACCTCAGACGTTAAGTCCCATAGTGCTTAGAGCCATTTGAACTATACAACGTAATTCAAACAGCAGCAGCATAAGAAAACGAGCCGATGCAAGGCAACTTCATAAATATTTTGAGACTGAAAGATCAAATGGTTAACACAAATAGTATGACAAACACTTTAACTTCTCTTTTTAAGGACAATGGGTGTTGGCCGTTTGAAAACTGGCATAAACATGCACTTCTGCACACAAAGCACAGTCGACATCCGCATTTCGAAGGCACTTGAAAATAGCAAAGAAACTAACCTTAAAAAGTTTAGTATGATAAATAGGAAACAACAATGGCACATTCTATCAAGAACATAAGCTAGTCACGATGCCTGAACAGTAAACGTAATACACTGTGGGAAGATGCCTCACATCACCTGTTATTACACAGTTTAGGACGAATTCTCTGTAGGAAGCTGTTAGATAATTCCCGTTTTAGCAAACATCAGATTACAGCACATGTTAACTATACAAAGCTCACTCGCACAGTTAGCTATACAGGGTGGTCCATTGATCGTGACCGGGCCAAATATCTCACGAAATAAGCGTCAAACGAAAAGAACTACAAAGAACGGAACTTGTCTAGCTTGAAGGGGGAAACCAGATGGCGCTATGGTTGGCTCGCTAGATGGCGCTGCCATAGGTCAAACGGACATCAACTGCCTTTCTTTAAATAGGAGGTGGTGGTTGTTAGTGTTTAACGTCCCGTCGACAACGAGGTCATTAGAGACGGAGCGCAAGCTCGGGTTGGGGAAGGATTGGGAAGGAAATCGGCCGTGCCCTTTCAAAGGAACCATCCCGGCATTTGCCTGAAACGATTTAGGGAAATCACGGAAAACCTAAATCAGGATGGCCGGAGACGGGATTGAACCGCCGTCCTCTCGAATGCCTTTAAATAGGAACCCCCCTTTTTTATCACATATTCGTGTAGTACGTAACGAAATATGAAAATGCAGAAGGCTTTGAAATAACGAACTACTGATCGATTATGTTCTGAAAGGTTATCTCCTGAAAATTTATCTGTGTAAATTCAGAATTCGTTTCTAATGAGGAATTTTGCAATACAGTTTAGTCACTATTTTTCTTATGCCTTAACGTTCTCATAGGAAGTAACACATGAATAACGATAGTGATTAAGTACAGAGTCCATCAGAAGTAGCTACTAAGTTTCAGAAGAACGTCTAGCACTCTAGAAATGATGGGAGAGGCATTTCGTATGCTCGTGAAAGCCTGCGTCAAAGCTAAAGCAAAATTCGCCTGCGAAGATCGGAGAAAATAGAACGCAAGGTGACGCATCAATGAAGTAAATATACAAATCGCGGGAAATGTGATTTCAGCTCAGAATAGGAAACGAATAGTGTCGGGACACTGGGGTGCAAGGATGCGCAGTTATGTAAGGTTACTGATCGACCTGCCGGGAACTTTGTCAGGAAATTCCATAAAATGTAATTTTTCACGTTTTGTACTGTTTGAACAATGCTGCGAGTCGTTAGATCGCATCCGGTAGCCGGTGGGTCGAATTTTTGGCAGAGGGGCGCGGATACGGTGCCGAGTCCCTGGCGGGTGCGCGCGCGCTCTCGCTCTCTTGGAATCGAACCGAAGAGTAGAAAGAAAGTAGTATGGCAAGCACTTGGTCGGCTGTGCACGGCCTCTGATACGTGGCCTGAGCCGTATGGGCCGTCCCGGGGAATCCTGAATTTGTGGCTGTGCTGGGCCGTCGGGGAGACGTGTTGGAGAACAGCCAGTTAGAGGACCAGAACAGCGCGACCGTACGGGGCCAGGAGACGAAAGCTGGCAGCAGACGGACCGTTGCAGGCCGAGGGGCGCATTGTTCTGTTGTCTTCTAGCTCCAGCGGCGATAGTGGATAGCACCTTGCAGCCGGAAGAAGCCTTTCCGAGCCTTCATATGAAAGATCGGGTGAACAGTTTCTGGCATGTTACGCTAGAATTTAGTCCTCATGTGACTTACTTCCCAGCGTGGTTGTCTCACGCAAACCTCATTGTACGTCTCAACCGCTGTTTTTGTCTAAGTGCGAATTTGCTAGTTTATGGTTGTAACCTCCCCACAGATAAATTTCGTAACCTACCAACAGAAAAAAATAATAATTATCTATAACATTCACATTCAGTGTAACCTAGCAACAGCTTATTATTCATTAACCTCGCAATAATAACGTGACTAACCTCTCAATAAAATTGTGGCTCACTCATAACCTTTCAATAATTAACTGACTGTGAATCTAAGCTGGTAAATTTGGACGTCAGCAGTGCTGCGTCATGGCCCTGGAAGATCATTCTGAATAAATTGAAAATTCTTACCTGGCTCTGAGCACTATGCGACTTAACTTCTGAGGTCATCAGTCGCCTACAATTTAGAACTAATTGAACCTAACTAACCTAAGGACATCACACACATCCGTGCCCGAGGCAGGATTCGAACCTGCGACCGTAGCGGTCGCCCGGCTCCAGACTGTAGCGCCTAGAACCGCACGGCCACTCGGGCCGGCGTGAATGCTTACCTCAATAAGGTCGCCGGATAACGCATATATATCTGCTCCTATAAGAAATTTTTCTCGCACAGCCTAGTGCAATGCTGGCCGATAGATTTGTCATGTATAAAAAGAACAACTGATTTTTCTTTACAATAATCGGGATGACCATGGATTGGAGAAATTAGTAAATTCTTTAAATTGAGATGAATGATTGTCAAAAGTTAATTTTTATAAGAAAGATTATTATTAAGAGGTTCTTTAAAAACATTGACATGGGACTTGATATAACAATAGTATATATGCGCGAGGCTGCTTTTACCTTATACTACATCGCTCAGGCTCCGCCATCGCTCCCCACGACCGGCCCAGCCAACTCGATACACCAGACTGCTAGCAACTACTTACTGCCACACAGTTCCTACTGCATTCAACACTGCTCTCTGGTCTGAGATTCTTTTATAGCTTACATATCGCAGGCAGCACGTGAGCAATCCATCGAAATTACATCTGCTCGAGTGCGCTTGCAATAAATTCCTTAGTCATGGACCTCTTACATGGTGTTTGGAAAGTGAGCTATTCCGACGGCAAGCGATTATTTTTGCCACTGGAACGTGTCGTGTTTGGCTATGCTCAGATTCCCATGGGGAAAATTCTCCTAGTGTGTTATTGCTCATTAATCTACTGTTTTTCCTCTCATGTAGATGTGTAGTAACCTTTTGTATGTTACAAATTTAATGTTTCGTTTCGGATGTCTTAGCATTTTGACCTGAAATTTAACTGCTTCCTTCTTAGCGCTCGTGCGGGAGTTGTTTACTGATTATTAAAAAACCTTTTGTTTGCTTCTTATATGAGAAGCGTCTTGTTTGTCATGGGCCGGTAACTGCCCTTTCTGTCGTATGTTTTGGGTTCTCTCATGTTTGTTTAGTTCTTGCTCCAGACTGACTGTGTTGATCGATGTGTGAACATTCTATTCTGGCTTTTCTTTCTGAACTGCTGAGAGAAAAGTAAGTTGCTTGGCTTAGCCTGTGGGTCACTAAGGTCGGAATATTGCTGCAGTGGGATCATATGTATCTGCTCTTTATTTTAAAATTTGTACTTTGTGTGATTTGGAAGCAGCTAATTTCGACGCCTCGGCCGGACTATTGTGAAGCGTGCAGGACCGGGGTGACGTCACGGGCAATCTTCTCAACGCTCCTCGGCTCCGGAGTCGATCTGAGGCTTCAGTACGCGATTTTGAGAAATCTGTTTTGCTTTATTAATGTGTTTTGGTGATTATTGTTTAATTCGGGGTTTTTACAGTACTTTCTGCTCTTTTGAAACTGGACTGCTTGTAATGGTGTTTGAAAGTCGATATCAGATTAGAAATTGTGCTGCAAATTTTCCCATTCAATATTTCACATTTGATTTAAAGATAATCTCTGTTCCGTTTAAAATTTAACTGATCAGTCTTAAGCAAGAAATTTGATTCTTGGTGTTTAAATATTCACTATTGTTTGTAGTTTAACTGGGTGTTCTTGTAATCTTAAGAGGAAATTACAGCGTTGCTTCTTGCCTGTGTTTCTTCAAAATTGGCTTTTGTTATAAATAAATGATGCTCCACCTTGTAGTTCACAACGAATGATGTTCAGTCCTCGACTTTTCCAGTCCTTCCATATTCTATCCTATAAGCATTCAGGCATTACGTGCCCTACAGTCTTTACTTATTTCTTTTTCTATTTCTTTATGTCTGATCTGATGAGCCAAGTGATCATTTACAGATCTGCATGTACATCTGTTTGTACATCGTGCCACCAAGAACTTTCTCTGAACGGTTGAGCAGGAGCCACTTGAACAACAAACAGCAAAATGCAGATATTAACATTTTCAGAGGGCACGCCGTCCATCAGGCTCCTTAATTGAATAGAGTTGACTGTGCATCTGGAATCATGGCAAAGCAAAAATTACTCTTAAGCACCTTACATACAGCGCGGACTATCAATATAGCTTACGATTCACAGGAATATACACTCATTTTGATAAGAAACAGAACACCTTGTACGACTAGACTTAGCACGTTCGTATACACAGAGTAGATACATGATTCGAGGTCAACATCGATATCGCAGCGCAACACCACCTACCGGTGAAATGTGCCTGCGGCTCTCACTGTCGCTGTAAACTGAAGGCAATGGATCAGTGCGACTTGGGCAGACTTACAGGAAGCCTCGCAGATATATGCACTAACCATGCCGTCAAATCAGTGAGTTTGGAAGAGGGCGCATTATTGACATGAGATAATGTGAGGCATCCATCCGGGACATTGCCGGCCATATGAGGAAGTATTTTGGCAGTGCAACGGGTGTGTGCAGAATGGTTCACGGAAGGCTGTAGAACACGAGATGGGTCAGGTCGCTCACCCAGACCAACCCCGAGAAGATCGATACCTAATCCGAATGGCATTGCAGGACAAATCTGCGACCTTCTCGGCTCTGGTGCAACAGTGGAACACGTTGCACGCTATCAGAGATGACAGTACGTCGCCATTTATTACGGTATGGGTTACGTGCGCGACGTCCACTTTGCCTACCTTTGACGCATGTGCGGAAACGTGCTATATGGCATTGGTCTATGGAATGACGTCACTTGGTGCGGAATGACATCGCATAGTGTTTTGGGACGAATCCATGTACTATCTGTTTGAAAATAAAGGCCACATTTCGTTTGCGGGCTTCCAAATTTCTACCCACCCTCCGACTCAGAGTTGCAATATTAAAAGTTTTGGCTGGTTTCGTTGTCTAGGGACTGGGATACGTAGTTGCCGCATTACAAGCCAAATACTGCTGAGTCTACAGTATACGATATGAATACACACATGAATCGAATGGTCGAAGGTTTCTATCACTCCGCAATTTCGAATTATGAATGTAATATATAAATTTATAAATGAAAGATTGCAATTAAATAAAATCTGCAGGTACTATCTTATCGACTTAAAATGATGAGTAAGATAGTAGAAGTACTTTTGAGAATGCGGTATATTTCTGCAAAACACTTATTGGTTTCGATGGTCCAGCAATTAAATAAAATATAAGATGAATAACAGGGAAACAATAGATTCCTACCCCACGTAATTAGTTATGAACGATAATATAGCTCGCGAGATATTCACTTCTAAACACACACTACGTCTTCACTGTATAAGCCACGGAAATCTCATAAGTGCACAGGTCGGCACTCTGAAGTACACTCCTGGAAATGGAAAAAAGAACACATTGACACCGGTGTGTCAGACCCACCATACTTGCTCCGGACACTGCGAGAGGGCTGTACAAGCAATGATCACACGCACGACACAGCGGACACACCAGGAACCGCGGTGTTGGCCGTCGAATGGCGCTAGCTGCGCAGCATTTGTGCACCGCCGCCGTCAGTGTCAGCCAGTTTGCCGTGGCATACGGAGCTCCATCGCAGTCTTTAACACTGGTAGCATGCCGCGACAGCGTGGACGTGAACCGTACGTGCAGTTGACGGACTTTGAGCGAGGGCGTATGGTGGGCATGCGGGAGGCCGGGTGGACGTACCGCCGAATTGCTCAACACGTGGGGCGTGAGGTCTCCACAGTACATCGATGTTGTCGCCAGTGGTCGGCGGAAGGTGCACGTGCCCGTCGACCTGGGACCGGACCGCAGCGACGCACGGATGCACGCCAAGACCGTAGGATCCTACGCAGTGCCGTAGGGGACCGCACCGCCACTTCCCAGCAAATTAGGGACACTGTTGCTCCTGGGGTATCGGCGAGGACCATTCGCAACCGTCTCCATGAAGCTGGGCTACGGTCCCGCACACCGTTAGGCCGTCTTCCGCTCACGCCCCAACATCGTGCAGCCCGCCTCCAGTGGTGTCGCGACAGGCGTGAATGGAGGGACGAATGGACACGTGTCGTCTTCAGCGATGAGAGTCGCTTCTGCCTTGGTGCCAATGATGGTCGTATGCGTGTTTGGCGCCGTGCAGGTGAGCGCCACAATCAGGACTGCATACGACCGAGGCACACAGGGCCAACACCCGGCATCATGGTGTGGGGAGCGATCTCCTACACTGGCCGTACACCACTGGTGATCGTCGAGGGGACACTGAATAGTGCACGGTACATCCAAACCGTCATCGAACCCATCGTTCTACCATTCCTAGATCGGCAAGGGAACTTGCTGTTCCAACAGGACAATGCACGTCCGCATGTATCCCGTGCCACCCAACGTGCTCTAGAAGGTGTAAGTCAACTACCCTGGCCAGCAAGATCTCCGGATCTGTCCCCCATTGAGCATGTTTGGGACTGTATGAAGCGTCGTCTCACGCGGTCTGCACGTCCAGCACGAACGCTGGTCCAACTGAGGCGCCAGGTGGAAATGGCATGGCAAGCCGTTCCACAGGACTACATCCAGCATCTCTACGATCGTCTCCATGGGAGAATAGCAGCCTGCATTGCTGCGAAAGGTGGATATACACTGTACTAGTGCCGACATTGTGCATGCTCTGTTGCCTGTGTCTATGTGCCTGTGGTTCTGTCAGTGTGATCATGTGATGTATCTGACCCCAGGAATGTGTCAATAAAGTTTCCCCTTCCTGGGACAATGAATTCACGGTGTTCTTATTTCAATTTCCAGGAGTGTATTTCTATCTGCCGCGACCACGCGCAAACTGCTCCACTGTCCAAGTCTTTCCCGCGGCTGAGAGTCCGACGCGCCGATACGTCCAGCAGTTCTCGTGTCCTGTGCGACTTTCCAACTCTCCGTCGTCCTCTCCGGAGACGATGCTCCCATCCAGTCTCCCCATTCACGAGCGCTGTGATTGGCTAGAGCGCTCGCGCCATGTCTTCACACCAACGCACCCACACACATATTTAACCATATACGAAATACTGGATTCACATTTAACTACTTGAAATTAAATAAATATTCCTACGGCTGCACCATAAACACTCTCTAACACACATTATTAAATACATAAGCAATTAAATAAACATATATCAAAGGAAGCAAAAGATATGCCAGGAGCCTAATGTCTCTGGGCTTCCTAAAACACAGTAAATAATTGACCAGTTTCTTCATCAATAGCATATATCGGATAATAAAGACATAGATGAATCAATATATTTATAAGCATGCTGCTACCGTTTTTTCGTGTAACTATGGAGTACTCATGGCCTCACGCGATCGACAGTAATCGGCCACTTTGACCTCCATTAACTCATGTACTATTTAAGTTACATGCCTGTAATTCATACCCATTTAGGTTTACACTAATAGGTTTCTAAAGACACGGCGATTGACAAAATCGGATGAAGCGTTTATATTTTGGAAATCCGTTGCTGGGTGTTTCTTGTGTAACTTACCGTCAGATACTAAACTTTAACTAATAAAGATGTTGAAAATCTGATTACACCATCAGAATCGTATGCAAATAATAGTAATGTACCTGTTTCTTTTTGAGGTATCATGATTCATCTGGCTGCCATTAATTTCTATACGAATTGTGGAATGTCTGCCATTAATGTTTCACAAAGTCCGCCATCTTTGCCACTCCCGGCATAGACATCTCTTTCATCGGCAAAAAGCACCGTCCTCGTCACAGCGGAATTCCCAGCCACGCGGCTGGACCACACGCTGGGGCTACCCCTCTCGTCCGGCTAACGTTTGGCACCACGTGTTTGCTAACGGGCTCGGCCCTGCCGCGAGGTCCGAGCGGTGGCCGTCAACTCTGGCCGCAACTCGCCCGTTACCTCTCACGGTTCGGTGTAGACAGGGGGATCGGCGTCACAGTGATTGTCAGTGAAGTCATAAAGCGCCATCTCAAGGCCTTATGGTGTGATTTGCTATTGGATACAACCAAAAATCACAGTTGGTGCTTGTCCAGGACACTGCGACCAGTCTGATCTACGTGAATGAGATCCTGCGACCTGTAATCATACTCTTCCTTCGCAACACCCCAGACGCCATTTTTCAGCAAGACAATGCACGATCACATGTCCTGCGTGAACACGTGCCTTCTTGGTGTCACAGGCCTGCCAGATCACCAGACTTGTCGCCAATCAGAAATGTGTGGGATACGGTGAAACGACGGCTGCAGCGACCCAATGCCGACCACCACAGATGAACTTTGGAACCGGGTGAATGCAGAATGGGTGGCTATATCACAAGTCTCCATTCGTGCCTTAGACGCGTAGATGCCAACACGCATGGAACAAGTTACCAGGGCAATAAAAAAAAAAAATGTTCATATGGCTCTGAGCACTATGCGACTTAACTTCTGAGGTCATCAGTCGCCTAGAACTTAGAACTAATTAAACCTAACGAACCTAAGGACATCACACACATCCATGCCCGAGGCAGGATTCGAACCTGCGACCATAGCGGTCGCTCGGTTCCAGACGGTAGCGCCTAGAACCGCACGGCCACTCCGACCGGCCCCGTGGACAAACCTGTGTCTGCTAGGCAACGGGACAAATGCTGAAGCGAGGTAACAAATGCTCATCACTTCTGCGGAACATACTAATGTACATATCCTGTGAATATGAACGTCCTTTCTGTAGTCCTTCAAGGACATGAGTGTAGTTTCATCGCAGAGCCCATCAGACATACTTCAGAATATAGATTAAAAACACTCTAGTATTTACTTTTCGCCCGACATAGCTTTTTTCTGCTTATAGCGCCTGCAGCCCAAGATGCAGCCATTCCATGTTATCGGAAGAAACAGCCACTCGGAAGACATCCTGGTTCGTGTCGACGGTACACGGCAGAAAATTACTCTGAATCCGAACCAGGGCACCCACCGAGTACTGCAACCAGCCAAACCGGCAGGCAGTACGGGGTTTCCAAACCTGTGACCTCTTTCTCTCGGTAAACTGCTGAAACGTTCCATAGAACTGGTGACCCACGTGTTTCATTTCAATGAGGCTCCATTAAATTTTTACTAAGTGATCTTTGTAAGCAGAAATCAGTGCGTATTATTTTCTGTGGACTTGTTATATGTTGGCTACAGAAGAGTGGCCACAGCTCCATGTAATGAAAGGAGACTTCAAACTGAAACTCATCCATCAATACAGCAGGCCAAATAACTTGTATTGAATGCTGCACTAAATTTCAAAATGACACGGATACGAGACGCTATTTTCAACGTTATCACCAAGTTTCTGTGAACGACAGTCGGAATATTACACCAACCGCTTAGTGCCTCAACGATGGAAATCTGCTCCTTGGTCACGTATCCGTTCTAGAACTGGTGCGTGAAAGTCCCCACCGTTGTAAAAATCTCTTTCGTCCACCCCGTACCCCTCCCAAGACGTTCTCTCACCTCGTCGAAACAATGGAAATCTCATGGTGCAAGATCTGCTGTGTCCGACGGATCAGCGCCACTAACGTCTCTGCGGCCTCGGTCATATTCTTCGCACTATGTCAGTACTGGTCAACGCGACATTGCATTTAGTCCACATACCGGCAGAATTTCACGGTGGATTAGAGTGAAACACAGACATCTTGCTCACAATAACCTTGCTGTCCAGTCTACAACTTTGAAGTACATTTCCAGTTCTGCGCCATTTCACTTCCACACTGTAATGCATTTGTTTTCCATAACAGAGTAGTACTGCGTTTTCGGGAAACCCCGTGCATGTACACTCTTCTGGCAAAGATTTCAACGCTAATCACCTCCTCTTCTCCATTCCTTTCAATACGGTGAGTGACACCTTATAACACCTCACTCCCGTCTGCTACTGCTATACCATAACCTTAAAGTAGGAGGCAGTTTGCAAAACAGAATTATTTTGTTATAGCAATTATGGTATAAAGCAACAGAGCAGTGTTACCCTCTGAGAGGAATTTTGTTATGTTGACCGTGTTGTTCCTAACGGAGGTGGCTTATCGGAAATGAAAGTCAGAATTACGTAAATATTTGAACAGTAACAACCGAAATTTTGCCTATCTGCACTGTTTAATGGATAAAGAAAACGGTCGCCAGCCTAACTAGGCAAGAGAACGATTAACATTCTCGTTCAAGCAAATAGTTATTAGTAATTTTAGTGGATAAACACAACCTATACTTTGTCACACGGAAGTGCAGTGAACTCTGACACATACATTTGTTTACGTTAAGAATGAAGCTAACAGTTAGAGCAGCAGGACTATTTGCAAAATTATAAGAGATACCAAAACACCCTATTACTTTCAGGCTTTAAAGAAATTATGGCATTAATACAATAGACAAACTGTGATCCTTGTTATATTATTAATATGCAGTTCCTATACACAAGAGAGACATACACTTAACAAACATGAGTATATAACGTTTCACAACTGCAGTTTTCCACTTTTACTACAGCGAAACACAATGTTGACAAACTTGCAAGAAACTTTGAATTTACTACAAATATCAAGGTGATCATTTGCTGAGCAAAACTTTAGAAGCCTCAATCTTAAGAACTTTTAATTTTGAAGTAGGCACCAACACATTAATAAGCAGTTTTACTAGGAAAATTATTTTCAGCAAGCATCATTAACTTTAACCCACTCTCTTGCCACATTAACTTTAACTTTCTTTTTACTATGTTCAAGAGGCATCAATTAGCAAAACTCTAGGCTTTAATTTCTTTCAGTAAGGACACTCGGAAATCACTTTAGTTCAAACGGAGAGGAACCTGAGAGGTGTTATGATGAGGAGAAAAATCAAGGTTGGTATATAAATTCAGATATAAATTACCTTATATTTGAGCATAATAACACATCCATTAAGCTGATCCTTCACTGTACATCATTATAGTATTACGTTACAGTGATTGCGCAACGTGGTGGCAACTGCACGTTGGTAGGTGGATTCGCAGACAGAATTGCTGGACTCTGTCATTTCTTGGTGGCGACGACAGATACAAATTCCAGAATAGTTCTAGCTATTTATCCATCCATCCGAGGCATTGGAAAGCGGCAGGAAAAGCCTCTCTCTGAACCAGCACGATATGCAATATTTACATGACAGTGCACAGTTTGGTAGCTCGTCCCCGACTGCTGGCTCGTCCCCGACTCGTAGCTCGTCCCCGACTGACTATCAGTTCCACCTTTTCTACATAGGCCAGCCACAATTTGCGCGCGCTACACAGTTCCGTTCCCAAGGGGAACCACAACAACTTTTACATACAAACTAACTAAGAACCCTAAGTGAGGATCAGCAGTTTACATAACAGCAAATAATCATTTTAAACAAAACAGAACATTTGCACATACAGGCATTTCTACAAAAAATTATTCACACAGAAATTACAATTATATATAGTAAGTTTTGTTCCCTCCAAATGGGACAAAGTATATAAATGACAGATATGCTACACAGCATACAATCAAATCATGACATCAAAGTTTTAACAAAGAAAGGAGTATACAATTTTGTGTTCTCTATTCTATCAAACACACTTACAGAAGCTCAATGATGTAACATTAAATGAAACAAAAGCAAAATAAATCCGTACAGCATTAGAGCTATGGTGTTACAACCTCTTATTTCTGCAGCACTGGGGGCTGTCTTCAGCTGGCTCGCGACAGGGAAATTAGAAAGACTGGAGTGTCGCTTTGTTTGTTGATGAAGACCCTCTGCACACTGGTGTAGAAAAGGGAAATGCCGGTACCCTAAGTCCACACAGCAACAGCATAGGAGAGGGTTGACTTCGTTCCATAAAAATTCCATTGGGTGAGATGCTAAAAGGTATGTTTTCGGCTCGGTGAGACCTGAAGGCCAGGTGAAAACACAGTGTGAGCAGATGCTGGAGACTACTGTACCATGCAGAAATGTTCGTTTACATCTGTATAAGAGGTCCTGTGACTGTCTCACAGTAATTATTTCGATAGACGGCGCATTTTTCTGCACGTGTCTAGGTGCATGGTTTTGGTTGGCCGTGACTGCAAATCTGTAGTACTGTGGGGGAGATTTTATGCTGTCTTCCATGTCACGCCATTATTGGTTAACCATGACAAAATCTACGAAAGTAGCAAATTTCTAGGTTATTTATAAAATTACTATCTTTCACAACTGTTAAGGTCTGCTGCAGTTGGCTGGTGAGATTCCGACGCTGTCAGAAACAGCTACGTTTCGTAGAATAAAGTCAGAGTACACTTTGTTGATGGACGGCGAAGAATACACTTGCGGGGGAGAGATTATTGACGAACACACTTGATACTGGTCGTTGCAGAGAACTGAAGACAGGGATGTCTTCGACTTGGAGGGAAGTATAGAGGCCAGACTGGATTCAAAAATCACCACTCGCGCCGAATAAGAGTGGTAGGTATGTTCTGTCAATGGAGCCACCAAGGCGAGGGGGACACAAAGCTACGGAAATTGCATCAGGGTTTCATTGCGCAGGTTTCAAACTAGTAACCAGCTAGTTGCATCCGTCATGCACTTTGGCGAAGTACTGGTGTTCGTTCTTGCTTTTCCAGGGTTCTTTATTCAAATCACTAACAATTTTTGCACTCGATGTTGTAGTTTCATAATGTGATTTCTTGTGTCCATCCACTTGTGCCAAGTCCATATTTGCAACCTCTTGTCCGCTTGTTAAGTGTTTATATGCTGCTTCAGCGGATAAATCATTTTGTTCGATCTCTTATGGGAATAAACCACATTCTTATAGTGACTACGAGTTACATTATATAGTTTGACGAGTCCCTCTATTACTGTATCAATGTGAGGTGTGGCACACATACTTTCATCCTTAACTGCGACACCCCTACTAATTTTCTTTTAATAAGACATTACCCGTTGTCGAACACAGGTTCTCTCAAGTTTGCATGACATTAATGGCAGTTTCCCTTCTCTGTAATAAGTCACAGGGGGTAAGATCTGTAGCATTTTAGGGGTACGCTAAACAGCACAATCAACGCCTCACTCTACGAACATATAATCCCCGGACGTGCAATCGACTCTAGTCTGCTAACAGCAATGGACAGTGAACCTTTGACAATGCCAGCAACTCATGCTGCCGAAATGTTAGGAAAATCGTGAGACATACGTCGGCCCGGAAATCCCGTGACAGAAACCAATATGCAATACTTCAACAAGTTGCCACGATAGTGTTGACAATTCTGTAAATTTAGCTTTCGCAAAAATATTTATATAACTTTTAGATTCGTGTCAACATTATCTACACACAACTTGAGATTGCCTTATTGAAAAGTCACTCTATATGAATGACACTAAAACCCTAAAGTTTTTCACTCCCTAAGAGTTGGTTTGAATGTGAGAGCGCTTTCCTAGAAGTGGCGCTGTTGGAGATAATATGCCCACGTCTTCGGTCTACCTTTCAAATGATTTGATTAGCCGTTTGTAAGGGGCCTACAGTTCAACGTATACTCAGCAGTTTATTTCGTGTCACGTAAACGTATCCATCAGTCCTACAGCTAGCTAATGACACACTACTGTTCTCACAGGTCTCTCTTTTCCTGGACAAGTCCACACTCACTAATACGCAGTACCAACTGAGAAAAACAGGAACCTGCCTGAGCAAAATACGACGCTTCAAACCGGAAATGCACTTCGAAATCATCCCATGATCGTCTGTAGGGGAGTGTGTTGTGGTTAGATGATAGCGTAATTACAAACATATGATGCGTTTTGGTCGGAACTTCACTCTAGTGAGTGATTTTAGAATTACATGAGAGAATGTACACAAGAGACCCCCATAAACAGTGTTCGCCATTTTCTCCAGTTTTTGTTGTTGCTAAACACGAGGTTATGTTTAGTGCACCATTTATAAAGATTTCGAGTTCTACACATTTCAATTTGTTTAACTCGCATCTGGTTTTTTATAAAATTTCTCCCTAATTTTATTCCAGTTACTAATTATTGTGCAACAATGAAAATGTAAATCGAATGGAAATAGTCAATTCCTATCAGTTCTAATGTGCTGATCGCGATTATCACAAAGACAATTCAAAATTAGCTCTCGTTTTCATTTTATACTGTTTTATTACGGGGAGATAACTATATACGGATTTTTACGTCAAGTTTAAAATCAAATATTATAATGGTTTCTCTGTCATAATAACTAGTAACAATGGATCATATTATTGTCCCTGGTCTTACGTCTGTGCAATATTTTGGATACAAAAATTTTGATACAAACTTAGAGATCCTTATATCTCCCTCCTCTTGAACTTCAGTGACTTTATTAATGCATGTAATAATTTTTGCACATTTGTTTCCAGATTAACTACCAGTTGTCCAAGTTGACTGCTACTGAAGTGAACAAAAATGCCACAAGCTTGTGTTAACAGTGCTGACACATTTTGCTATGTGTGTGGAGAAGTGACATTTGCTTCACAAATACAGCAAATAACTCCATTGATTAAAAAAGCTTAGAGTTGTTATTTTCGGTGCAAAATAGGTTATCAGGATAAACTCTGGTCTCCACATGTGATCTGCAACACTTGTTCCAGCTACCTCAGGAATTGGATGCATGGGAAAGAACGTTCAATGCCCTTTGCAGTGACCATGATCTGGAGTGAACCAGCTAACCACGTCAGTGACTGCTACGTTTGTATGGTTCCTCCCATCAAGAAGGGAATATCTAAGAAGAAGCGGACAATGATCTATCCTAACATTCCATCTACCATACGTCCAGTTCTACATGGTGAAGGATTGCCAATACCTGAACCACCGACAGAGTACGAGGTTACTTCTGATGGGGATTCTGAATGCCCTGAACCATGTACATCACAAGATCCAGATTTTCTTCCAAATACCTCACCAACTGATGATCCACAAAAATTGTCTCAAAATGAGTTAAGTGACCTCATTATACATTTGCGCTTTCTAAAGCTAAGGCTCAGATTTTAGCATCAAGATTGCAGCAGCGTAATTTTCTGGAAAGCAATGTAAATGTTTCATTCTGCCGCAGAAGAGAGCAACAATTCGCTCCTTTTTTTAACATGCAACATAGTCCTGTGTCATGTGTAGACATAAATGGTCTAATGAAGGCTCTCAGAATTAATTACAGCCCTGATGAGTGGAGACTATTTATTGATTCGTCAAAGTTTAGCTTAAAAGCAGTGCTTTTACATATTGTAACGAGCTTCCTTCTATTCCAGTTGGGCATAGTGTGCGTATGAAAGAGTCATACCAAAACATGAAAATTTTACTAGAAACCATCAAGTATAATGACTCTCAATGGCAGATCTGTGGTGACTTTAAACTGGTTGCACTGCTATTAGGTATGCAGTTAGGTATAATACTAAATATCGCTGCCTTCTCTGTGAATGGGATAGCCGAGCCGAACATGTGTATAAACGTCAAGCCAAGCGTAGCGAAAACGGTCATCTTCCAAATTTATCTCTGAACAAAATATGTCATTGTATATACTGTACATATGGACATTTAACATTTGTAATCCTTTATATACATTTGTGACCAGTTAAGTTATATATTTTCTTTTGTGCTTTACATAGTTCTGGTACAAAGTAGACTTACAAAGTATTTTCATTCATGTAATATTATCTTCATTTTTTCTTAATATTTTACTTTTGTACTTCCACAACGGGACTGAAATTTATCAATGCATAACACATAACATAATTCAAGTAATTATTCACTTAAAATTTGTTATGCTGAATCTTGGAACACGAATGCATATCTAGCTAGGGGGTTATTTATGCAAAAATGTAGATTACTTTTTTAAAAAAAAACTAGAGCTAAATATTTATGAAGATAATGGTTTTGTATCATTTTATATTGAAATAAAAATAACTAACTCAAAATCATGCAATTTACACACTTTCACTTCAAATTTGTTGTTCAGTGTAGTGTGTAGCATGGTAATAATGTAACAAACGGATGACAAAGTACGGTGTTGACAGGATTTTCTGTATCGAAATGCTTTTAGATTCCAGTAGAATGTTTGTTCCTAAGTATACGACCATGTTGCACCCTGTAAAACCCTACTAGTGTGAGATGGTATGCTTACTGAATCGGAGTTGGTCGTAATCAAGATACAGGCTTAATATTCAACGCTGGTGGCATACGCACAACGGTAAAAGGACACAAAAAAGATCGTGGCCCTAGCACAAACTTAAGGAGGGGGGGGGGGGGGGGGGGGAATTACATTCAATTTTTTTGCAAATTATAAAGGAAATATTCATTAATGGAATAAGAATAACACGCAGATTTTAACTACCTTGTTTATTACCATAAAACAAACTTGTGAAATCTTAATCATAAAATGTAGGTTATTTTAAAAAATGTTGCTTTACAATGTTTAAAATAATGTATCACTAGAAGGTACTTCATGGCAAAGTTACAGGAGGAGAATGAACTTAGCTGCTCGTATATTCTAACATCGTACCGAATGGTTGCCTTACCTATTACTTGCCTACAGTGGCTGATAGTTTGTTGGATGACGTGATAAATGCAGCTTGGATCTGAGAATCCGCTGATGGACTGCGATAATGTAAACTAACTACTGATTGGGTCTCTTAACATGCCGACGGCTGCATTCATGCTAACCATAATGCGTGTTAATCAAAGGGGCAAATTCAACATACCGCTGACGCCTACTACAGAAAAACCGCTGTATCGTACCCCGAAGCTAAGGCTGTTTCGTGGTCCCAATGCACAATACATGACGCCTATGGTGATTGCGGTCACCGGCCTACGCACCGGCCGCCTCTAGGGGATTGCTTCCATCAAGTTGCTCTGACAAGGGGAGGCCACGACGTTTGGAACGAAGATTTACTGTAAACTTCGTACACTCGTAGTACTCCATGAGGACAACAAAATGTGTAAGCAGTAGCGCGTACTTCTCAAGCGTCGTTGAGAAAATCGCAAGATAATTTCGGTCGTCAAATATATACCTGTACGTGGCCATTTTTACCATGGAGCGGCGGCAGCCGAGTGATAGCCGGCACGGTGTCTCAGCGTGTTCGGTCAGAGAGCTGGTTGGCCTCTGTAATAAAAAACTGAGTCGAAAGATCAACAAACGAACTTTAGCGGATGTCATGCTACGTCCGCAACGAACAAACACAACGATCAACAATGAAGAAAAATGCAAAAAAAAGAAAAAAAGAAGTGGTTAGCGTTCAAGCCACGTAATCGCTGGATCGGTGGATCAACTCCCATTAGTTACTTTTTTTTATTTTCAACACAGTCATTTTCTTTACTGTTTGTATAAGAATTGATGTAATGGGGAAAATACTTGTCATCGGATGAACTTTTATAAATTTACAATGTTATTTGGCAGTTTACAAATCTTTATTACCACAAATAATTAAAAAATGGTTCAAATGGCTCTAAGCACTATGGGACTTACCATCTGAGGTCATCAGTCCCCTAGAACCTGGAACTACTTAAACCTAACTAACCTAAGGACATCACATACATCCATGCCCGAGGCAGGATTGGAACCTGCGACCGTAGTGGTCGCGCGGTTCCAGACTGAAGCGCCTAGAACCGTTCGGCCACCAACGGCCGGCCACCACAAATAATATAATATTCATAACTATCGAGTCGTAAACGACCAAAAGCATAAAGCGAAACTGTAAATGTATGCTTGTCAGTGTCTTCAAAATTGTTCGTATTTAATCCAAAGAGAACGTGAAATTGCTTCTCGTGAAGACGCTATTAAAATACACTCGATACTGCATGACCAATTATCAGCGCCGATATTTATGCATGGTTTGATTCCAAATTATCGGCTGAAAGAGAGGTTTTTGTAAATGTTAACTAGGTTTGTTTTTCCACGGAAAACCTCAGAAGACTTTGCGTATACGGAAACATAGCATTTATTCAATACAGCTGGTGCCGTTTAACTTATATTTCCATGTTTTTACGAAAAATACCGTCCTGCAACTTGTACCCGTAATGTCGAAAACGACGACTAAATGTACATCTTTCGAAAGCAGTCAGTGCCGGTCAAAAACTTGGAGGTAACAAATCGTTTCGGGCTCATTCCAGGTGTAAGGGATTTCTCAAATCACGGACAGGCATACATTTTCAGTATCGCTTTATGCGTTTTGTCGCTTACTAGTCAATAGTTATGAATATTATATAATTTGTGACAATAAAAATATGTAGAGCGCCAAATAACATTGAAATTTTAATAAAAGTTCGTCCGATTACACGTATTTTTCCCATTACATCAATTTTAATATAAATAGTAAAGAAAGTGACTGTGTTGAAAATAAGAAAAAAAAACAGACGAACGGGACTCGATGCAGCGTTTACGGGGCTTGAACGGTAACCACTAGGCTGCCGCCGCTTCGTGGTAAAAATGGCCTCGCACAGGTATATTTGACGACCGAAATTATCTTGCGATATTCTCAATAACGCCTGAGAAGTACGCGCTACTGCTTACACATTTTGTTGTCCTCATGGAGTACTACAAGTGTACGAAATTTACAGTAAATTCCCGTTCCAAACGTCGTGGCCTCCCCTTGTGAGCCGTACCCCTCATCGCGTCCTCAGAGCCCACGAAACTCATGGTGCGCTTCCAGATATTCAGAAGCGAAAGTTACCAGCACTAAGATATTTGGAGTTTCAACGACAAGAGGAAATCTGTTTGACCAACGAGTGTAATTCAAATTAATATTTCTAATAGTTAATCTTATATCCATGTCCACTTAGCTTACTTCTTTCTGTTCTTATTATGCAGTTGAATTAATGGGAAGGCTGAATAATTACGAAAAGAGGCAGGCCAAATGGCTCAACCTTGCAACATGTTTTTATATTTGGAAAAGCCTTAATTTTCTCACGTATTTTTTTTAATTTCAGAAAAAAACTGCAGCACATAAAAAGTGAATGCCGTTATTTAAAAACGGAATAAAAAATATATTAAGCTTCTATAAGAGGGGTTGGCTAGTGGCGAAAGTCTGTAAAACGTCCAAACAGTCTCTCCTACTGCACTCAGTAGCTTGGTTGATCAGAAAGGCTCTCCTGCTGACGACTTTCCCACAATGCACACGACTTAAACACACAAGGACTGTCGGCCGATCGATCGATTTTGCGACCTCCAAACCTCCCCATGAAATTACTAGACATATAGGCTTTCCACCCGATCACTATCAGAAGCAGAATGTAGAAATTCCCATGGCTGTTTCCTGCTCCTCCTTACAGCACATCTGTAAGTTACTACATCCTGGCATATGTGTGTGTGTGGTGGTGAGGAGGGGGGGGGGGGGCTGGCCAGGACACGATGTCTTCTCAATAACATAACTTCCGTATCTGAGTGCATATTAAATGGAAATACGCACTGAATGTATTTCATATTTTAACGAGAGAAATAATGCCATGGTAATAGAGGTACGCCAAATCTGGACGCTGAACTCTATTTACTCCGGCGTGTGAGCCCACTGAGTTCAAAAAATTCAAATGGCTCTGAGCACTATGGGACTCAACTGCTGTGGTCATTAGTCCCCTAGAACTTAGAACTACTGAAACCTAACTAACCTAAGGACATCACACACGTCCATGCCCGAGGCAGGATTCGAACCTGCGACCGTAGCAGTCGCACGGTTCCGGACTGCGCGCCTAGAACCGCGAGACCACCGCGGCCGGCCCACTGAGTTCACGACTTCACTCGCAACTGGTAAGTACAGACTGAAGGATTTAGCGGCCCGCTGCAAGAACAATAATACCTGCGCGCCGGCCCATTAACGATTGCGTTGGAATTAACAAGCGCATATGTCGCAACTAGTCTGATTTATTACACTGCTGTGGCGGAACACACGTCCGCTGTTAATGCTCCACGCAGTAACTGAATTAGCAGCAACCCCTAGGAGCCGTATCCTGTTGCAAGAACGCCTCCCACAACCGGACAGACACGTCGCAGAGCTGCTGCGTGAGAGTGCGTGCGGCGCGGCGCGCCGAGGTAACGCACGGCCGAGCAGCTACTGGAGTCCGGCGGCGAAAGCGCGGATGGCTGTCTGGACCCGTCGCGGACTTTCCTCGCCGCTCATAAAACAGCCGTTATACACGGCGGTCCAGACACGAGGCGAAGTGCTGGAAGATGCCTGCCCAGCCGGTCCTCCCGCTCAAACGAAACACAAGGTAGCAACCTCACATGGGAAAGTGCTGTCTACCAATCACTGGTACGCGAACGCCTTTTCAGGTAACCGATTTCAGCAAAGTGATTCGCGGACATTACCTAGGACTGTAATGTCTTGTTCACACAGATCGTTCACGCAATAATGGAAGCACGTGGCCTCTCTGAGGGGACGACTCATTCATTCTTACGTTACTGACTGCAGTCGGTAACAGAAATGAGGCAGGGAAGTCTACAGCACAAAAAGTTGAGGTTGAGTACTGGTACATGTAAACCGATTCCAGAAAGACGAAACTGCACCTGCAACTTCATCGCCTTTTATGGCAGCATAGGCCCGTTATAGTTAAACTGCAGTTTGTCAATATGAAGGCGGTACGGAAAGCCATGTGTAACAGTTTTGAATGAAACAGATGTACTGGTGCCGAAAGATTAACTGAAATACAATTGAATATTAAGTCAGTAGCACGAAAATACTTTTTGAAACAGAAAATTGTTAGCATCTAATATAAATCCAAGTGGTAAGAAGTCTTCTCTGGAAGTGTGAGGGTCGAATATAGTCTTCTGCGGAAATGAAAAACACGCGATAACTAGTTCGTACAAGAAAACAATAGCAACTTCTGAAATGTGAGGTGCAGAAGTATGCAGAAGATTAGCTGAACGGGTCGAATAACTAATGGGAAGGTAGTGAATTGAAATTACGGAAAACAGTAATATCTGACAAAGCTTGACCTAAAGAAGGTTCAAATGGTTCAAATGGCTCTGAGCACTATGGGACTTAACATCTATGGTCATCAGTCCCCTAGAACTTAGAACTACTTAAACCTAACTAACCTAAGGACACCACACAACACCCAGTCATCACGAGGCAGAGAAAATCCATGACCCCGCCAGGAATCGAACCCGGGAATCCGGGCGCGGGACCTAAAGAAGGAATCGGTTGATAGGACACTTCATGTGATACCAATCAGTCGTCATTTTCGTAATAGAGAAAACTGTGAGGTATAAAAAAGTGAAGGGGGAGACCAGGCTGGATTAGGGTTCACTGAGGTGAAAAAAAGTCACGGGACACCTCCTAATGTGGTGTGGAGCCTCCTTTTCCCGGTGTAGTCCAGCGGCTCGACGTAGCAGGGACTCAGCAAGTTGTTGGAAGATATAAAAATAAAAAAAGAAAATGGCGTGTGACGAGGGCCTCCCGTCGGGTAGACCGCTCGCCTGGTGCAAGTCTTTCGATGTGATTCCACGTCGGTGACTTTCACGTCGATGAGGATGAAATGATGATGATTAGGACAACACAACACCCAGTCCCTGAGCGGAGAAAATCTCCGACCCAGCCGGGAATCGAACCCGGGCCCTTAGAATTGACAGTCCGTCTCACTGACCACGTTTTTTTTTTTTGTCGTTGCGGACGTCACATGACATCCGTTTAAATTCGTTGTTGATCCTTTCACTCAGTTTTTTTTTTATTACAGAGGTCAACCAGCTCACTGACCGAACATGCTGAGCTACCGTGCCGGCGCCACTCAGCTACCGGGGGGCGGACGTTGGAAGATATACTCAGTCATGCTGCTTCTATAGCCGTCCATAATTGCGAAAGTGTTGTCGGTGCAGGATTTTGTGCGCGACCTGACCTCTCCATTACGACCCATAAATGTTCCATGGGATTAATGTCGGGCGACCTGGATGGCCAGATCATTCGATCGGATTGTCCAGAATGTTCTTCAAACCAGTCGCGAACAATGGCGGCTCGGTGACAAGGAACATGGTCATCCACAAAAATATCTTAGCTGTTTGGGAACATGAAGTCTATGAATGGCTCCAAATTATCTCCAAGTAGCCGCACATAACGATTTCCAATCAACGATCGGTTCGGCCGGCCGCGGTGGCTGAGCGGTTCTAGGCGCATCAGTCCGGAACCATGCCTCGGGCATGATGTGTGTGATGTCCTTAGGTTAGTTAGGTTTAAGTAGTTCTAAGTTCTAGGGGACTGATGACCTCAGATATTAAGTCCCATAGTGCTCAGAGCCGTTTGAACCATTTTGGACCAGACAACTTAGACCAGGGCTTCACAACATACGTGCTCGCGAAGCAAGCTGTGAGCAGCAAGGTGCTAGCACGGAGCAGCGCGAGCACGCTACCCCCACTACCGGACCAGAGTGGAGAGTGGGGAAAGTCACGTGGGGCACACAACAGCTGCCGCCAGTCAATGTAAATCCGCGGCCACCTGCAGGGATATCACTCACGAATTATTACTGCGACAAATGAAACAAATAAAGGAGAATGTACACATAACACATAATTTTATTAGCTTAGTGTATGCCTCTACATTCGCATTAATTTGTGAACTGTTACAAAATAAAAGGTGTCACTGAAGTGTGGGATTCTCGGTTATCTTGTACTTTTTGCCCTTTACAATTGCGTCTATGTTCGGAGTAATTGTTCTTGTGCATTTTAGGCGCAGCGTGCAGTTTAAATTTCGATCAGACAATGCGTTTCTCAGCGCATGTTGTTACATTTCATTGCAGAGAACAGTTGTTCACAAAAATACGTGGAACCGAACATTGATATTATTGTAGCCGCCAGTTTGTGCAAACGAGGAAATCTGTCCTGAGGGACGTGTCTGTAGAATTCCAAAATGTTTTGCCGGCCGAAGTGGCCGTGCGGTTAAAGGCGCTGCAGTCTGAAACCGCAAGACCGCTACGATCGCAGGTTCGAATCCTGCCTCGGGCATGGATGTTTGTGTGTCCTTAGGTTAGTTAGGTTTAACTAGTTCTAAGTTCTAGGGGACTAATGACCTCAGATATTAAGTCCCATAGTGCTCAGAGCCATTTTGAACCAAAATGTTTTTCTTGTTCTGATATTTGTCTATGTATTCTCTGTCACACTGCAGGTCAATAATTTCCTGCTGCAGCTCAGGACGAATCTCTTAAATATTCGCTGAATATGGAGAGAGCAGATCAAAATCACTGTCTAGTGCTGTCAGATCTTGAAAGCGCTGATCAACTAAACTATGTGAATAACGTTCACAGTCTTTGTGAACATCTTGCATGGATGATAATTTAGGAAAATGAGCTAGGTTTCCTGTTTCCAGCTGACTCACCGAAAGTGTCAATTTCTTTTTAAAAGCTCGTATTCGATCTATGAAATGAGTAATTAGCAGATCTTTACCTTGTAGTACAATGTTCAAAGCATTCAGATGGCTAGTTAAATCTGCTAAGAACGCAAGATCACATTCAAACGTGCGCGCGCATTTCCCCTCCCTCCCCTCCCCCCTACTCCGCGACCTTGCACCTGCTCGCGAGCAGGTGCCTGAGCAGACGCGAGTACTCGCGCTCAAAACTGGCCAGTTGTTAAGCCCTGACTTAGACCAATCCATGTAAACACAGCTCATATCATAATGGAGCCAACACTAACTTGCACAGTGCCTTGTTGACATCTTGAGTCCACAAGGTTCGTGGGATCTGCGCCACACACTAAGCCTACCATCAGCTCTTATCATATGAAATCGGGTCTTACATGACCAGGCATCGGTTTTCCAGTCGTCTGGTGTCCAATCGACACGGTCACCAGCCCAGGAGAGACGCTGCAGGCGATGTCGTGCAGTTAGCACAGGCACTCGCGCCGGTTGTCTGCTGCCATAGCCCGAGAACGCACTGATCCCTGCCGTATGTCTCACACAGTCTTTCTTGTCTTTCAGCCCTGACAGCTGTACGCAAACGCCGCTGTGGTCGTTACGTGAGGGCCGTCGATCACTGCGTCATCCGTGGTGAATGGCAATGTCTGAAATTTCTTGCTCTTGGCACATTCTTGACACAGTGAATCGCTGAATATTGAATTCCCTGACGATTTGCAAAATGGAATGTCTCATGCGTCTAGCTCCAACTATCATTCCGCGTTCAAAGCATGTTAATTCTGGTCATGTAGCCATAAGCATAGCCGGAAACCATTTTACATGAATCACCTGAATATAAATGACAGCTCCAGCAATGCACTGCCGTGTTGTATCTTGTGTACGCAATAATGCCGCCATCTGTATGTGTGCATATCGCTGATCCATGATCTCTATTAGTGTAACCAGGTTCAAATCGTAGTATCTTGCAGTAGTTATATAGAACTTAATAAACTGTCAAAGCCGTCAGTCCGAAAAAATTCGAAGCTGGACTAACAGGAAAAAACAGAGAAAAGTTAAGAATTTGGTTTTTAATACTTCAGGTGTTGTATACAATGTTACCACATTTGATTACAACGCACAGACGTTCTTTCAACCATGTAAACTGCAAGAGGAGTCCTTCTTTGGGATGTTATTAAAATCTCGTGTCATACTAACACTTTCTTAGTACATATTGAACCGTTAGAGAGAATCCGCAATTTGTGGTTTTGGAGAGGTTCCTATTGATAACAAAAATTCTGTAACCTGTGATCATTTTTTTTCCAGAAAGCGACTGTCTGCTCCGTCCATTTCAGTCAAGTCGCAGCTGACGTCCACACGTCGTTCTTGGGAGTCAAGCTGCCCAGGGCAAACTCTGCATATAAATTTCTCTTCTTCAAATTATTTTGGAGAATGTTGTAGCGGCATCACAGTTTAAGATAGGGAAGTTAGATTTGGTGCAATATTTCGGAGCGCACAAGTTACAGCCAGGTGCGGGCTGGATTGCAGTAAGTTACGCTGACCAGCGGTTGCAAAGTGGAATGGAGGCCACAGGGGCTATCGAACCGCTGGAAAGAGTAAACGCAGCGGTTCGCATGTCGCAAGCTATAGGCAGAAGGGGCCCACTGGTGCAACCGGGGTGTGGGGCGTACGTGACTCAGAGCGATGCGTTAGCGAAACAGACGTGCGCAGTAGAGTAGAAATAGGTGTTGTTTTCTAACGAGAGTCATTCAAGTGTGGCAGCTTTCCTGGACGGCGTCGCGTGTCACACTGCCGGGCTACATGGCGAGTCGTCGGTTCGACCCTCTGAGTCCGCAGCCAGCCAGGGCGAGCCACTCATCGGGTCGTTACCGCAGGCAGTCGTTTCGGCTCCCGATACACGCCGGAACTTACAAGGCGAGGGCCGCAGGTTCGGACGCCGGAACAGGGCGGTGGTTGCCGCCACGTTCCCAGCTACGCCAGCCGAGGAAGAAGCAACAGCGCGCCCGGCCTACGGCTCCCGGCGGAGCAGCGCAGAGTCAACGGGGACGGTGGCCGCTGAGTCGGCTGCTGGCGCAGCCATCCTGACGTAATTGGAACTCTACAGCTGGCGAACAAGGCCGGCACCACACAGCGTTGCGTTGCACAGGTCGCTGGGACAGTGGCCTCAGCATTGCGGGGCCTGTGACGCGGACCGAGGTGAACGGAGCTCTGTAGTGGAAACGAATAAATCATTTGGAAAGTTCCCGCCGAGTTTTAATACAGCACGTCCTGGCACCCATCCACTACACTTGGTGTCAATACGCCGCATTTGGCGTCTGATACCACAACAATGTCTTCAACACTTGATTTAGAGATGTTCAGTTCGTCGCTCCATCGGATTTGTGACACAAAAATATTGACACACCACAGTCGCATGTCCACTACCTGAAATTGCCTGCTCGTAACTGACTGGTCGAATACACATCTGTTTACAGCTGTTAGTTCAAGCTACCACCGTTGTTAGTGCGCTGACATAGCTTATAAGCCAGGAATACAATCTGTATCGTAACTTTGGGGGGGGGGGGGGGGGTACGATGTAGGACAGGCATGGATGGCTGCCTCAGGCCAGACTTCTTACTGAAGAAGAAAGAAAGAAATATAAAACTCTTTTCTGTTTATAGTCATGTAATTGACCTTTAATCCATTGTTGTGTGACGTATTTGTTTTGTTACAGTAAATTTCTTATTAGTATAAGAATCTGCAAAATGCAATGTTTATTCTTGAGTACTGAATCTCACTGATATCACTCGAAGTGTGTCTTGATCTGTTCTCCGCGCCCGTCGTGATAAATTCCGGAACACAACAATAATGTGCTCTTTTAATCTGTGTAGTCGATGCGAAACCTTGTTAAACGCATTTCTGCCGCCCTAGTTGCTGTGTCGTCCGAATGAGACACAGCCAGGGCAAAAGCACCACAGGCGCAAAGATGCGAGCTGGTGCCAGTGCCGTAGAGACTCGCCACTTGCGCGTGTTCCACCAGCGCCACGGGCGGCGCTGATGATGAAGACATCGGCTTCGCCTCGGCCAATTTCCGGCTGAGTACAATCCGCCAATGACTGGACGACAGCGGACAGAAGCGTACTCGGAAGATACTCCCACCCGCTTGGTTATAGATCGCCGTCGAGGGCTGACTCAGACAGGGAATGTCGTTTAGTGAACTCAAGTGACAGGCGGTTGTTGTAAATTGCATTTGCTACGTTCTGTGAAATTTACCTGCGACTATTTGCAATTAGCCATTGAATGTCTTTTTTGTGTTACGTTACATGCAGTGTTGCACACTTCAACATTCAACAAGCCACAAAGATAAGTAAACCTTTTAACTAATTTGTGTGACTTTGTTACTGATTTGTTGGTATTTTATAGAACCTTCGTTCTCCTATCCTGTTACCTCACCCTGGAGCATTGCTGTGTAGTTGTGGCAAGGAGAAATTGCCTTAACGGTGTACTGCACCAGAAGCCGTTTTTCGAACTCACAAACACTGCCTACCGCAATAGCGGCAAATCGGCCTCCACAGCAGTAGCGACGAGGGCTTTACAAAAACTGGCGACGAGGGTCTACAAAAATAGTGACGACACTGTAAATTTTTATCGTGATGTTCGTGCCAATATGATTATATTATATATGAACCCCATAATTGTATTCGGTTTTGAGTTATGTATTATTATTAACCTCTCAAATTCTCGGCATCATCTGGCAATGTACAGAGCTGGAAACAGTTAAACATTTTTGGGAGTTACTTTAGATGCTCTGGTGAACTCTGTAATGAACACATTACTTCACCTATTATTCACATGTGATACTCGCACCTTTCTTGCACTGTCATCACGATTTTAACAATTCTTTTCACTCCTGCACACATGCTACCGACCTTGACCACACGCGATGCACGGTTCCTTTCCGGTGTATTTCTCTCTTCCGTCGCTTTGATAATCTTGCCACCCTTGGACTGCCTCCAATGGTTCAAATGGCTCTGAGCACTATGGGACTTAACATCTGTGGTCATCAGTCCCCTAGAACTTAGAACTACTTAAACCTAGCTAACCTAAGGACATCACACACATCCATGCCTGAGGCAGGATTCGAACCTGTGACCGTAGCAGCAGCGCGGTTCCCGACTGAAGCGCCTAGAATCGCTCAGTCACACCGGCCGGCTTCAGGGGACAAATCAGATATTAATTTACACAATAAAAATTAATCAAACGCGTATTAATAAAAATGCGAGGTCACAGATGAGAGTCCGAGGACATGGTCATCTGACGCAGAATTATAGGGGGTTTCATTTCATCTGAAGTTGTCGGTGTTTCCTTGCAGACCACTTCTGTTAATGACTCCCACTGGTACAGGTCCTGAGGTATTACTTCTGTACAGCGTGCACGCCGTAGCGTATTTAGCGAGGGACCGATCCAGTAGTTTCCAAATGTTCTATTAAAGAGGTCTGTAATTATCTTAGCGGAATGGGTGGAACTCTGTCAGGTTGGTACCACATGCGTGCCTTAGTCTCTTCCAATAACCGCTCAAGCAGATCTGTTAGGATATGTATTTAGAGGTTACGGCTAGTATTTAGAGCTTACATAGGTGGATATTAAGAGTACCGTCAATGAAACAGTGGTCAGTGACGCTATTCTTGAAAACCCCCCTACACACGTTCACAGACAAATGTCTTTGTTTATCTACTTCTCTCAGGAACCGTGGAGGTATCGTTTGCCAATGATTTGTAATCAGTGCCTCATCCTTCAACAAGATGTTGCATAGAAACGACATATCACTTTGCAGTTTTCGTAAACACAGTTCAAAGAATTGTAACCGAGTTTGAAAGTTATTATCCTGAAGTTGTTGATGGGCCACAATGTAGGAAGGATGAAATTCGTTCGAATATAATATTCCCAGAACATTCCTTTCACTATTCGCTGAATACTCCTTTCGGGAATCCCACTCGCGCAATCGAGCTGCCTCGTAGTGACATGTGGATTGTGCGCTATCGCTGCTTAAGTGTGAGCTGCATTTCTTTCATCAGATGCTGTGCTTTCTCGTCGGCGCATTTTATTCTTCACCGTTCCAGTTTCTCCAAAATTTTTGTAATATATTCAGAAACATATCTCGAGGGCCACGAAAAGTATGCCTTTCAGCGCACAACAGCACCGCTGCTGTATCACTTCTGCTCCATTCGCCAAATATTAAAACCTTACCTACTTTTTGTGCTGCCGTTTACGTTGTGAAACACTGAACACCTTCAACAAAGAAGTTGTCTGATCACTAAAACAGCAGACCACGCAGTTACCGTAAATTGCTGGACGGTGATATGTAAGCGCAGAGCTGGCGCCATATAACGCAGACGTGATCCAGGTGGCTCAGATGAGGCAAATTCGAAGGTCAAGACATCAGCGTGTGTGCACTATTATGCTCCTCAGACCACTGTAGTGTGATTCCAGCATTGTGACTGGGCTGTTATCTTGTCTGTAACTGTCATAACTATTAGGGAAGAAATCAGGCATGAAGAGATGCAGGAGCTCACAATAACGCCCCTTAGCTTAATATTGCTCCCACCGCTCTGCGTGGGTGGCGCTGTGCACGTGTCGGACAGCTGTACGACTGGATGACGACTTATCCGGACAAGCCCACTAACATGGTGTAACAAGAAAAGTGATTCATTCGACCAGTCGACATGTTTTGATCGATCCACAATCCACTCACGATGATTCTACACACACTGCAGTCGTAGTTGATGATGATGTTTAGTCAACAAGGGAACAGTATGTTCAACAATGTGCGCTGTATGGTCTGCTCTGAAACAACTGTGCATGTACCCTGTAATTCGTCATCAAGCCTGCCACAGACAGCCGCCTATCCTGCTTTGCAGAACAGACTTGCCTCTGATCTCTATGTTCTGTGAGAACTCCCTACTCGTGGATTCAGCTTCCTACAAGCATCTTCCATAGATGCTCATGACGGTAGGTACCACGCCAACAATCGACCGGCTTCGCCGTTTCCGAGATGCTCGATCCCAGGCGACAGAGAATAGAAAGCTATTCTTTTTCAAAGTGACTTGTATCAGTGGAGTTTTTTCCATTTTCGACCCGTGGCGTCACCAGAATGAGTCCCCATTTGCCTCCGCCCCAATTATATATTCACCTCACCTCATCAGGCGCACGCACACCTGCCACCAGGAATTCATTCTCGTGATGGCGAGTGGTCATAAGAGTTTGGCTCTTCATTGTAAACTAACTTCCAGGCTGCACATCACATATTTTCCTATCGTGGTCTCAACAGCAAAACTGAACAGTGCTATGTATTTAAGTTTAACAGTTCACTGTGGGTGCGTGCAGTGAGGACATCTAGCGAGTTTTTATTGTTGTTGTTGTTGTTGTTGTTGTTGTTGATACAGAAAGGACGGGATATTTAGCCTGCTGCTTCCCTTATTACCAAGGAGACTGTCAACCAAGATTAATGCCTTCATCTGACGAACGTATCACCATCAAAAACGCCGCATGTCGTTACTCTAACGAGCACTGCGGAGAGAGTTTTGAATGTAGTCTAATTGTTTCTTTCAAGGGCTTGTCATCGGAAACTTTGCGGTGACGATTCTCCTCTCATTTCTGGTCAAATGCTGGGCACCAATGTGTTTTCCACCACCAGGATTTGAAATGTAATGCATCGAGATGCAAGCTTAACCACGAATTCTTTGTTCAGTTGTGCGTTTTCTTGTTTTACTATTGCATTGCGACTCACGATAAATACTTTAATACATATGAGAGATGACTGTCTGAGTAACGGTAGTTGCACCTGGGAGTGAGGAAGCTTCAGCCGGCTTACTTTGAGTTAAAACATAATTGGGTTTGATACCACACTGATGTGAAAGTGTGGGATACCTCCTAATAACGTGTCGGACCTTATTTTGTCCGGCATAGTGCAGGGACTCTAACAAGGGAACCTCCCCATCGCACCCCCCTCAGATTTAGTTGTAAGTTGGCACATTGGATAGGCCTTGAAAAACTGAACACAGATCAATTGAGAAAACAGGAAGAAGTTGTGTGGAACTGTGAAAAAATAAGCAAAATATACAAACTGAGTAGTTCATGGGAAGATAGGCAACATCAAGGACACTTAAAACGCAGGAGCGCCGTGGTCTCGTGGTAACGTGAGCAGCTGCGGAGCGAAAGGTCCTTGGTTCAAATCTTCCATCGAGTGAAAAGTTTAATTTTTTATTTTCAGTTTACGTGACAAACTCTTATGTTTTCATCACTTTTTTGGGAGTGATTATCACATTCACAAGAAAACCTAAATCGGGCAAGGTAGAAGAATCTTTTTACCCATTCGCCAAGTGTACAAGTTAGGTGGGTCGACAACGTATTCCAGTCATGTGACGCACATGCCGTCACCAGTGTCGTATAGAATATATCATGTGTTTTCCTGTGGAGGAATCGGTTGACCTATGACCTTGTGATCAAATCTTTTCGGTTCCCATTGGAGAGGCACGTCCTTTCGTTACTAATCGCACGGTTTTTCGATGCGGTCGCAAAACACAGACACTAAACTTATTACAGTGAACAGAGACGTCAATGAACGAACGGACAGATAATAACTATGCAAAAATAAAGAAAGTAAAGTTTTCACTCGGGGGAAGACTTGAACCATGGACCTCTCCTTCTGCAGCTGCTCACGCTACCACGGGACCACGGCGCTCGTGAGCTGACTGTCTCCTTAATATTGCCTATGTCGCCCATGGACTACTCAGTTTGTATATTTTGCTTATTTTTTCACAGTTCCACACAACTTCTTCCTGTTTTCTCAATTGATCTGTGTTCAGTTTATCAAGGCCTATCCACTGTGCCAACTTATAACTAAATCTGAGGGGGGTGCGATGGGGAGGTTCCCTTGTAAGTAGTATGGACTCAACAAGTCGTGAGTCCCCCGCAGAAATACTGGGCCATTCTGCCTCTATAGCGGTCCACAGTATCGAAAGTGTTGCCGGTGCAGGATGTTGTGTACTAATTGAGCTCTCGATTATATCCCATAAATGCTCTATGGGATTCATGTCGGTGGCCAAACCGTTCTCTGGAATGGCCCAGAATGTTCTTCAAACCAATCACGGACAACTGTGGCCTGGTGACATGACAACCTGTCATCCACAAAAATTCAATCTTTGTTGGCTGTAAATGGTCTCCACGCAGTCTCACATAATCATTTCCTGCCAATGATCTGTTGAGTTGGACCAGAATCCACAGTGCATTCCATGTAAACAAAGCCCCCACCATTTTGGAGACAACACCTGCTTGCACAGTGCTTGTTGATAACTTAAGTCCATGGTTTCGTGGGCGTCGTGAGGTCTGCGCCACTCTTGAACCCTAACATCAGCTCTTACCAACAGAAATCTGGACTGATCTGACCAGGCCACAGTTTTCCAGTGTCTAGGGTCCGACCGATTTGGTCACGAGCCCAGGGGAGACGCAGCAGGCGATGTCATGCTGTTAATAAAAGTACTCGTGTCGGTCGTCTGATGCCATGCTCATTAACGTCAAATTTCGACGCACTGTCCTAACGGGTACATTCGTTGTAGGTCGCACATTGTTTTCTACGGTTATTTCCCGCAGTGTTGCTTGTCTGTTAGCACTTACCGCTCCACGAAACCTCCACTGCTCTCGGTCGTTAAGTGAAGGCTGTCGGCCGCTGCTTTTTCCGTAGTGAGAGATATTGCGTGAAATTTTGTATTCTCGGCACACTCTAGACTCTGTGGATCGCGGAATATTGAATTCCCAAACAATTTCCGAAATGGTATGTCCCCTGTATCTAGTTCCAACTACCATTCCGCGTTCACAGTTTGTTAATTCGCGTCGTGCTGCCATAATGACGTCGGACACCTTTCCAGGTGGATCAACTGAGTACAAATGACAGCTCCGCCAATGCACTGCCCTTTCATACCGTGTGTACGCGATACTATCGCCATCTGTATATGTGCTTTTCTCTATCCCATGACTTTTGTCACCTCAGAGTATAACAACACGTGACGTGAAAGCACCGACACTGCTGTGAGTTTTCCCTAATGACGACCGTACTTGTCTACTGTGACATCACCGCATGTTTACGATTACTGGCAAGTGCATTAATATCGCAGCTGAGTGGTTCGCCCGCTGTTGTCGCAGACGCCGGTCCTGCTGGGCAGGTGAGCAGCGCCCACCTGCCGGTGGCTCGCATTCCTCGTGTTCTCGCCCGCGACGCCGGCGGATGCCGCGCCGTCCAAAGACAACAGAGCGGCCGCTGTATTTCTGGGAGGGACCGCTGATTGCTGGCCCGCGATAGCCAGCCACTGCCCCCGCTGCACGTGCGAACCACGTGGACACTCTCTCTCTCTCTCTCCACAATGTTGCGTCCAACTAACGACCATGTACCGACAAACCGCTCCACAGCTTCATGAAACGCCGTCTCGACTGTCACCATGAGAGTAGAGGTTTACAGACTATTTCTGGTCCAGTATGATCTGGTGTTTGGTCATTCCATTCATCTCCTCCTCCTTTTCGCAAGCTTTTGCCGTCTTCGTAGTTCTAACTTTCGTTTCGATACTGACTCAGCTACTTACTATAAAATCGAGGACTGAATTTAAATACTATGTGGATGTATGACATCTATGAAAACATGTACTCGTATGTACCTGAGTTGTGTCTGTTCCGTCGGACACGTCAGACGTAACAGGAGCTACTCACAAGGGAGCCTCCCCATCGCACCCCCCTCAGATTTAGTTATAAGCTGGCACAGTGGATAGGCCTTGAGAAACTGAACACAGATCAATCGAGAAAACAGGAAGAAGTTGTGTGGAACTATGAAAAAAATAAGCAAAATATACAAACTGAGTAGTCCATGCGCAAGATAGGGAACATCAAGTATATTGTGGGCATAGTAGCGCCGTGGTCCCGTGGTTAGCGTGAGCAGATGCGGAACGAAAGGTCGTTGGTTCAAATCTTCCCTCGAGTGAAAAGTTTAATTTTTTATTTTAAGACAATTATCAAAGTTCAGGTACTCACACATAATCAACTTGGCTCTCCAAAATTCCAGTTCATGTTCAGATTTGCTTGGACATATGCAGGATTTGACGGTCTACACACGGAATAATTTGAAAACGTTAAAAACATATTTTTTGCCAGAGCACAGGGAAAAACTGTGCGACTGTGAAACTGCTGCATTCATTTGTTGCAGTTTATGTGACAAACTCTTATGTTTTCATCACTTTTTTGGGAGTGATTATGATATCCACAAGAAAACCTAAATCGGGCAAGGTCGAAGAATCTTTTCACCCATTCGCCAAGTGTACAAGTTAGGTGGGTCGACAACATATTCCTGTCATGTGACGCACATGCCGTCACCAGTGTCGTATAGAATATACCAGAGGTGTTTTCCTGTGGAGGAATCGGTTGACCTATGACCTTGCGATCAAATGTTTTAGGTTCCCGTTGGAGACGCACGTCCTTTCGTCTACTAATCGCACGGTTTTGCGGTGCGGTCGCAAAACACAGACACTAAACTTATTACAGTGAACAGAGACGTCAATGAACGAACGGACATATCATAACTTTGCGAAAATAAAAAAGGTAAAATTTTCACACATGGGAAGACTTGAACCGAGGACTTTTCGTTCCGCAGCTGCTCACGCTAACCACAGGACCAGGGCACAACTGAGCCCACAGTATAGTTGATGTTGCCTATCTTACGCATGGACTACTCAGGTTGTATATTTTGCTTATTTTTTTCATAGTTCCACACAACATCTTCCTGTTTTCTCGATTGATCTGTGTTCACTTTTTCAAGGCCTATCCACTGTGCCAACTTATAACTAAATTTGAGAGGGGTGCGATGGGGAGGTTCTCTTGTCAGATATACAGAACAAACACCATCCGAACAGGCTTTGAAGGCTCAACGGTATCGTCAGACCGCCGTGTCTTCCTCAGCCCTTTGGCATCACCAGATGGGGATACAGAGGGGCATGTGGTCAGCACACCACTCTCCCGGACATTGTCAGTTTTCGTGAATTCGTGAACAGCACTGTTTCTTAGCAGTCAAGGAGCTCCTCAATTGGCCTCACAAAGGCTGAGTACACACCAGTTGCCAACAGCACTCGGCAGACCCGGACGGTGACTAATCCAAGTGCTAGCCAAGACCGACAGCGCTCGACTTCGGTGATCTGATGGGAACCGGTGTTACCACTGCGGCAAGGCCATTGGCACTCACATCTACGCGGTGTTCGGAAATTCCCGTTTCAAAGTACTAGGACTTGTTGAGGGGAATCAGTAGACACTATTCTGCATTGGAACTCATTACCGGAGACATATTGTTCTCGTGCTACGCCCATTTGAAAATATGTTGGTAATGCGACCACGTTTACAAGTAGCTAATTAAGCTTGACCCAGTACATCATTTGGTTCACCGTTCCACTCATTAACAGCCAGAGAAATTGCTCTTGTACTCGTTGACGGGTTCTGTTCGACGTGATGCAGTACGGCCTCTTCCAATACAGGTGTGCGGCGTCTCCTTGGTGCGCCACAGTCACGCTTGTTGGTTGAAGATACTCGTTGCCCAATTGCGAAAAACAGGGTGTTCGATGGAGTCGGACGTTGTGGTCAACGATCTTGAGAAAGGCTACGAGGAGCTCTTCCATTACCATGAGTTTCAGCATTAGAAGTTTCATGCCGGTGTATTCTGCAAACATGTACTCAACAAATGTTTTCTAATAATCACAGACACGAGAATGTGGCTCCAGACATGTCAGAGAGGTAGGGTGGACGTCAATGACATTACCACCCTACATCATAACTACCTTGTTGCATACCTATCCCGCAAACATGTTTTCAAGCGGTTGTAGCACGGAAAAGGTATTTTCCGCCCGTGGGTTCCTGTTCGAAATGTTATGAACTCACTACCACCTACAAGTCCTAGAAGCTTGTAATTGAAAATTGCATACATGTCTGTACGAGCGCAATGGTTCCCTGACGTTTGTTGCAGGTGCGGATGCACTAACATCGTCTAAACTCCTACGGGAATCAATAATTTGCGAGTAGGAGGTTAGCAGGCGAGAGACGCTGCACTGCAGCGCGCGATGAATTAGAATCTTATGTCAGTCAGAGACCGTGTCCGAATGTCCACAAACAAAAAACAAAAAAATATGCGACGAGATGCCGGCTCCACACTATCGGATTAACGGACTTCCCCTTTGCCCTGACTGTCAACTTGTGGACGCTCATCTAGAAATCAATTTTCCTCAGTCGTTAATCGACTGAGGAAAACTAAAAAATACATCAGTCGGAATGGTCGAGTGAGAATTTAAGCTGTCATCTTCAGACAGCGAGTCCAGTATCTTAATCACTGCGCCACCTTTGGAGCAGTAATTGTTCATAAAACAGCAGGTAAAAATGCATGTGCATCACAGATTTGGGAAGGTGTAGTGTTTGTCCCGTACATCATTTTCTAATAATGTACTAGATCAACGCCAGATCCTCCCGGATAGACGTGCACGTTAGCACGGTGCTTTCGGGATTCGGGGAGGCGCGCCGGAAACGGATCGAATGCGCCTGGTGGATTAACGACGAGGGCTGGTGCGTTGCATGTGTTTTATAGATGATTTCCGTCATCCGATAGGGTGAATCGTTCCGTATCCGTTACACGATTCACAAACATTTCGAAACTTTCCAAAAAGTATATACATGTGATAACACTATACGCAGACACATTAGGTGCCCGAGTTCCATCCCGCCGTGTGGCGGGAGGGGGAACTGAAGGGAAGAGGTGTAATGGAGAAGGCACCATGTTACCCTCTACCATTAACATTGTCAAATGCAGGTTAGTTTCTCTGGGCACAGTGCATATATTATATAAACTATACATATACAATATTTTAACACACTGAAGAGCCGAAGAAATTGGGTACATCTGCCTAATGTCGTGTAGGAAAGCCCGAGCACGCCGATGTGCCGAAACACAACGTGGCATGGACTCGACTAATGTCTGAAGTAGTGCTGCAGGAAACTGACACCATGAATCCTGAAGGGCTGTCTATAAATCCGTAAGATTACGAGGGGTGGAGACCTCTTCTGAACAGCACATTGCAAGGCATCCCAGATACGCTCAACAGTGTTCATGTCTGAGGAGTTTGGTAGCAGCGGAAGTGATTAAACTCAGAACAGTACTCCTGCAATTACGGACGTGTGGGGTGTCACATTGTACTGCTGGAAATGCCCAAATCCGTCGCAATGCACAATGGACATGAATGGATGCAGGTGATTCGACAGGATGCTTAAGTACGTGTCACCTGGCAGAGTCGTATCTAGACGTATAAGGGTCCCATATCAAACCAACTGTAGACGCCCCACACCGTTACAGGGCCTCCACCAGCTTGAACAGTCCCCCATTAACATGCACGGTCTATGGGTTCAGGAGGTTGTCTCCACACCCGTACACGTCCACCCGCTTGATACAATTTGATATGCGACTAGACCGACCAGGCAATATGTTTCCAGTCATCAACTGTCCCATGTCGGTATTGACGGGCCCAAGCGAGGCTTAAAGCTCTGTGTCGTGGAGTCATCAAGGGTACACGAGTAAGAGCCCGTGTTGATGTTTCGCTGAATGGTTCGCACGCTGACACTTGTTGATGGCTCAGTACAGAATCGTTGGTTCCGTTCTTGCAGGATCTTTATTCCGGCCGCACCGATGCCAGACATTTGATGTTTCACCGGATTCCTGATATTCACGGTACACTCGTGAATTAGCCTTACGGGAAAATTCCCATTTCATCGCTACCTCGGAGATGCCGTGTCCTATGGCTCGTGCGCAGACTATAACGCGATGTTTAAAGTCTATTAAATATTGATAAGCTGTCACTGTAGCAGCAGTAACAGTTGTTGTCTTATATAGGCGTTGTCGACCGTAGCGCCGTATTCTGTCTGTTTACATATTTCTGTACTTGAATGCGCGTGCCTATACCACTTACTTTGGCGCTTCTGTGTATATTTTTACAGATGATACAGACGGTATCAACGAAAAAAAGCAACAAAAATCAAGCAAAGAAAATTCTCTTGTGCTACAATGTGGCTTGGCCGTGATTAACTACCAGAAATTTGCGACTAAGTCGCCAGAATCGTTTCTCAAGTATTTTGCGGTCTTTTTCTCGTAATTTCCTCAGTAGTTTTAACAAAGGAGAGCCGCCCGGATGTAACTCTCCGCAGCATCTCGTACAATCTCTCTGAACCGACTGGTTCGCTCCACAAGAACAGACCGCCCCAAACTACTCGTACTCGTCGAAGCCACTGGCCGCGATGAACAGAACTATCGGACAGTCCCTACTCGATTAAAATTTATACTGTCGTCCGGCTGGGTTGCCGGAGCGTTTATCTGCCGTGAAGTATCGGCTGCTTCCATCACGTAATTGATGGCACCGCCGACGCAGGCAATCAGAGGGCGGGGAAAAAGCGCGGATGCGCCTCCCGGCCGGTCGTTCCTCCCGGCCAGAGTGCGTGTGGCGCGGCCGGGCTGCTTGCTGCTCGGCGGGGGGAGCGGCCGTGAATTATTTGCAGCGCGCGGGCCGCCGTCCTCGCGCTATTGACCACCAGGAATTTCTCGTCTCGAGCCTTCCGCCGCTTTTTGTGCGCTATCGCCACAGACAGGAGGAACGCGAAATAGCGCTCCGCAGCCGCTGCGCTTCTGACTTATTCCCGGGTTGCGGCGTTCCAGTGATTCGGCGCTTCGAATCGGCGTAACGAAGACAAAAATGCTCGATACTACACCTGGACTGTTACAGTGTAAAGTCGCACTGTGGATTTTGTCCGATACTGCACGGTGATTATCCTCGGCGAAACCGGACTGGTGAGAATAAAGATTTATGTCACTAGTATTGTGGTGTGTACGCGGCGCGTACTGACGCCGATGCGGATGTTGATGTAGCCTGCCCCCTCTCCATCCGCTTGTTTCGTACGCTGCCGGAAAAAAAATTAGTACACCCTTTTAGAGGTTTCTATTTCACTCAAGATTTATTGTTGCAATAGAGCATATGGAGTACACGAAATGATTACATCTACAGATCATTAGCACAAGCGTTCCTGAGCTAACAGGTAGAGAACCATGCTGAAACAGCCATGCTAGTACGCGGTGTATCCCCCACGGGGAGCAAAGCAGGCGCTGACTCTGGTATCCATACAATCGTGCAGATGGGTAATGTTGTTGTTGTTGTTGTGGTCTTCAGCCATGAGACTGGTTTGATGCACCTCTCCATACTACCCTATCCTGTGTAAGCTTCTTCATCTCCCAGTACTTACTGCAAACTACATCCTTCTTAATCTGCTTAGTCTATTCATCTCTTGGTCTCCCTCTACCATTTTTACCCTCCACGCTGCCCTCCAGGCTACAACCGTGTCTCACTCCCTTCCCAACCACTGCTTCCCTTTCATGTACCTCGACTCTTATAACTGCCATTTGCTTTCTGTGCAAATTGTAAATAGCCTTTCGCTCCTTGTATTTTACCCCTGCCACCTTTAGAATTTGAGAGATAGTATTCCATTCCACATTGTCAAAAGCTTTTTCTAAGTCTACGTAGGTTTGCCTTTCCTTAATCTGTAGGTCAGTATTGCCTCACGTGTTCCAATATTTCTACGGAATCCATACTGATCTTCCCCGATGTCGGCTTGTAACGCCGGAAATGCATATCCTCCTATTTCCATCTATTGTACTATAAATTTGTTTTCCTTATTTTTGTTACCTGAATATATGACATTTCTGTGTCTTTACATATTGTAATTGCTTTACTATTTGTATATATATATTTATGCATTTATGTCGATGTATAATTGGTTTGTTTCGTAAATATTATTTGTATTTTTACGCTGGGTCTTGCCTAGGGAAAACTGCTATCGAACGATTACATCGATAGGTCGTGTGAAGAATCAAAGTGTGTAGGATCTTTGGTAGTGTTAACTCTGCCGCGTGGAGCGCGGGCAGAGCAGTTGGAGTCTGGCTGGAGTAGCGAGTGGAGCAGGTGTGTTGTGTGACGCTCCCGCGAGTTGCCGCGCTTTCGGAGTTTGGCAGCATGTAATTGCGCTCGACTCGCGATGATAGTTTCTGACATGGTGTCGCGGACGGGAAGCATTAGCTGGCGCCCATCAAGAGCCCGTTTCGTCTGGTGACCGTGTCGAGAAGAAGGCGCGCCAACACCCAGCTTCTGCAACAGCGACGGCCGACAATGAGTGACTGTCGCCACCTCCTCGATCGACGGCTTCAAACCTTCAATCAACCAACAAGGAAGACTAAAAGCACGTAAAGTTTCAGAACTGTATGGCAGACCTCAGCTTTTCAAATTGTTCCATTTGCCTCGCAAAATTACAGCAACTTAGCATGAACCTTTGTTGCTCATTGTCCCAATTGCATTGCCAAGCAGGGTCCCTTCCTTTTCCGAAATGAACCCGAGTGTCGTTGAAATTCAAACGCCAGCATAATTCCATTTCACTGCTTTAATTTCAAAGTTCACTTTAAGTATTCATAGCTGGCTACAATAGCTAGATTACACAAGCACAAATTAAGAGTGCGAGTTTTGTTACCGTATTTTAGCTTACCTGTGACTGCAGCTCAGCTTGGTACGTACTAAATTTTACTATTGTTAATTGTCCAAAAGAATTTAACTCAAGTTCGAAGTTAAATCTCTTATTTCTAAATTACGTAGATTCAAGTAGCTTTTGAAATGATTGTTGAGGTAGCCCAAGACTAACTGTATTTTTCTGAATTTCGATATGCTTCAGAAACAAAGTTCACTATTAACTTCAGTCACTAAATTAGCTTTCGATTTTCCTGTTTTATTAATTCTTTTGCTAAATTCAGTCAGAGTGTAGCGAAATTTATTACTTCTGACAAACTTTCAGTTTTCACACTGCACGTGTCAACCTTCAGTTGCCACGCTTCTAGTGCTAATTATATGTGTAATAACCTTTTTTTTTCAGTTACTATAGTAATTGTCCTTAGGACTGGCGACCGTAATTTCCCCCAAATCTCAAATATCTAATTACCGCTAGTTGATTGTTAACGTAACGGCCGCACATTTACTTTCTTTATTAACTTTATCCCTATTTCAAAATTAATTTCCACCAGTTTCATTTGCATTTTTCCTTTCATTTAGATGTAACCCTTTCCTCCCTCTTTACCGACAGGTTAACTTCGGTGACGATTGCTTTTCCAAAATTCCCATTAGGTACACGCGGTTTCATTTTTCACTGTCATTAAGGTCGATAAGTGAGGGGGAGGTTACAGGCTTCTACTATACGCTATGCCGGGGTTTCCCGACCTGTACACGCAGTTCTGTAAGAGTTGTTGGCTGACGAATCGAACGAGTCACTTCTCGTTCCATCATATCCCACACGTGCTCTGTTGGAGACAAGTCTGAATATCGTTCCGGCCTTTGAACTTGCTGCACGTCTCGCAGAGCACGTCGACTGTCACGGGCAGTGCGTGGGCCGGCATTATCCTTTTGGAACATCACCTTCTTGATTCAAGGACGGCAGAAGAACTAATCTAACAACATTCTGCACTTACAGACTCTTGGTTGGCGTCCTCTCAAGAAACATAAAGGGTGAACGAGGGCTGTAGCTTAAAGCACCCCAAGCCATATGGTCTGGAGTTGGCATAGAGTGTCTTGGACGAATGCACTCTACGAACCAGAGCTCACCATGTCTATGTCATGTGTTCAAACGGCCATCATCTGTGTACAGGCAGAATCTGCTTTCAATGCTGAAGACCATGGCGCTCCATTCCATTTTCCAAGTGATCCTCTCACAGCCCCAGCCGAGCCGAGTTCCTCCATGCTGAGGCGTGACTGGAAGCTGGGCTGGAAGTGTGCCTGCTCATAGTCCCAGTGCTAATAACCGGTTCGCAGCAGTTTCTGTTGACACCTAGGCTCACAAGCGCTCTTAGCTGTGTTGCGGTTGCTGTACGATTTGCCAGTGCTGCATTTACAATACAGCGATGTTAATGGGCATCTGTGTTGCGTGGACGTCCGGAACCTCGTCTACAGGAGTGAGGATGTTCACGTGACCAGTGATACCAGCATAGTTGCACAACTGACACGTCTAGCTTGAGTATCAGTTCTCCGAAAGGACCATCCCGCAACACGGGGTGCCACAATTTGACCCCTTCCAAATTCGCTCTGTAGGCTGTAGGAAGCACTAGTGTGTCTCTGTGACATGTTTGCCTGCTTACTTTACAAGTTTGCACCACACCGAGCCTTTTGGCTCTGAGCATTCCTTTCTAATGGATAGAGACTAATGGGAGAGAGAGAGAGAGAGAGAGAGAGAGAGAGAGAGAGAGAGAGAGAGAGTCACTAATCAGTAGGCAGACTACGTTGAAACAATCCTCATTACATCTGCTATCCTCCAAGTGCCGTACGCCGCCATCGGATCAAAATCGACGTCGTCTTTTCAGGTGTACTAACTTTTCCGGCAGTATATAAATAATTCTTCCAGCAATCTCTTTGCTCTGTGATTCTGTGCCAGAACTTAGTTAGCTGAACCTAACATCACACGTCGTAACTCCCGCAAACGCTTAAAAATAGAGATCGTGTAGGCTACCAGAAGCAGCTCAGTGTGAGTGAAAGTCCTTTCCATATACCAAAAGTTAGTATGCCAAATGCGTTTAGGTGAACAGCTACTTCGATTTCCGTACTGTACCAACCATTATAGAGTTTGGAATGAACGGTGCTTCCCACTAGAATATTTTTAATTTTCTTAACGTTCTATTTTTCCATGGATCGTAGAGAAATGTGGGGTTTAAGTTTCAGTCCGTATGCTTTTATTATTGACGCTATCTTTAGGATCCATATGTCAGCTACAAGTTGACGACCTTCGTTTACAGATATGTACAAAGACCACTTTCCTGAAGAAAAGAGACATGGGATTAAATAACTGACTGATTATTTTATTTAGTTTTTTATGTTTTATACGACGCACATCACGAGCGTTTCACAAGGCCGTAACCGAATCCGATCACCCGGTGATCATCTTCAGACTAGAGACACAGGCTGAAAGCGGTGATGTAACTCCCCTGTTCGCTGTCAAAGTTGTCTTAAAGTGACTACTGGTTGGTCGAAAGCAATTACTGCATTACCAAACATTAGTGTGACTTCGTTCACTTGATTTTATCACATACTTTGTAATTCCACAGACAGCTTTTCATCGGAAATTTTACAACATAAAAACGTAAGATTCGTCTGCAAATGGTCCAAGTTTTGGCCTCATTCCTTTTAAGCAATAAGCTGGAAATGAAAATAAAAATGAGATTATAGAAGGCTGCAGCGTTACATCTATAACGTACGGCTGCTCAGCTTTGGGTATCGTACCTATTACACAACTATATCGAACACAATCTGTGAAAATTAAAGTCGTTACATTGATTTCAGGCGGGACATCGCGGCGACGTCCAACAGGTAAGTGTAATACAGAGATGGATTCAGTCAAAGTCACCTTTAGGATACCAGCAGAATTTTTTTTTTCCCTGGTCATCAGTCTTCTGACTGGTTTGATGCGGATCGCCACGAATTCCTCTCCTGTGGTAATCTCTTCATCTCAGAGTAGCACTTGCAACCTACGTCCTTAATTATTTTCTGGATGTATTCCAATCTCTGTCTACCTCTACAGTTTTTGCCATCTGCAGTTCCCGGTAGTACCATGGAAGTCATTCCCTGATGTCTTAACAGATGTCTTATCATCCTGTCCCTTCTCCTTATCAGTGTTTTCCACATATTCCTTCCTCTCCGATTCTGCACAGAACCACCTCATTCCTTACCTTTTCAGTTCACTTAATTTTCAACATTCGTCTATAGCACCACATCTCAAATGCTTCTATTCTCTTCTGTTCAGGTTTACCCACAGTCCATGCTTCACTACAACACAATGCTGTACTCCAGACGCACATTGTCAGAACTTTCTTATTCAAATTAAGGTCGATATTTGATATCAGTAGAATTCTCTTTGCCAGGAATGCCCTTTTTGCCATAGTTAGTCTGCTTTTGATTTTCTCCTTGATCCGTTCGTCATTGGTTATTTTACTGCCTAGGTAGCAGAATTCCTTAACTTCATTCACTTCGTGACCATCAATCCTGATGTTACGTCCCTCGCTGTTCTCGTTTCTACTACTTCTCATTACTTTCGTCTTTCTTCGATTTACTCTAAGTTCGTACTCCGTCCTCATTAGACTGTTTATTCCGTTCAGCAGATCATGTAATTCTTATTCACTTTCACTAACTATAGTAATGCCATTGCGAATCGTATCGCTGATATCCTTCCATCTTGAACTTTAATTCCACCCCTGAAACTTTTTTTATTTCCATCATTGCTTCCTCGATGAACAGATTGAACAGTAGCTGCGAAAGGCTACATCCTTGTCTGACAAACTTTTTAATACGAACACTTCGTTCTTGGTCGTCCACTCATATTATTCCCTCTTCGCTGCTGTAGAATTGTGAATGACTTGTTTCTCCCTATAGCTTACCCCTATTTTTTTCAGAATTTCGAACATCTTGCACCATTTTACATTGTTGAATGTTTTTTCCAGGTCGACAAATAATATGAACGTGTCTTGATTTTTCTTTAGACTTGCTTCTATTATTAACCGTAACTTCAGAATTACCTCTCTCGTGCCTTTACCTCTCCTAAAGCCAAACTGATCGTCGTATAGTACATCCTCAATTTTCTTTTCCATTCTATATATTATTGTTTTAAGCAACTTGGAAGCATGACCTGTTAAACTGATTGTGCGGTAATTCTCGCACTTGTCACCTCTTGCCCTCATCGGATTGTGTCGATGATGCTTTTCCCGAAGTCAGACGGTATGTCGCCAGAGTCATAAATTCTACACACCAACGTTTTGTTGCCACTTCACCCCAATAGTTTTAGAAATTCTGATGGAATGTTATCTATCCCTTCTGCCTTATTTGACCTTAAGTAATTCAAAGCTCTTTTAAATTATGATTCTAATACTGGATCCCCTACCTCCTCTAAATCGACCCCTGTTTCTTCTTCTGTCACATCAGACAAATCTTCCCCCTCATAGAGGCTTTCAATGTATTCTTTCCACCTATCCGCTCTCTCCTTTGCACTTAACAGTGGAATTCCTGTTCCACTCTTAGTGTTATCACCCTAGCTTTTAATGTCACCGAAGGTTGTTTTGATTTTCCTTTATGCTGAGCCTGTCCTCCCGACAATCATTTCTTTTCCTACGTTTTCACATATTTGCTGCAGTCATTTTATTTAGCTTCCCTGCACTTTCTATTTATTTCATTCCTCAGCGACCTGTATTTCTGTGTTCCTGAGTTTCACGGAACATTTTTGTACTTCCTTCTTTCATCGATCAGTTGAAGTATTTCTTCTGTTACCCAAGGTTTCTTCGCAGTTACCTTATTTGTAACTATGTTTTCCTTCACAAATTCTGTGATGGCCCTTTTTAAAGACGTCCATTCCTCTTCGACTGTACCGTCTACTGAGCTATTCCTTATTGCTGTATCTGAAGCCTTAGAGAACTTTAAGCGTATATCTCGTCATTCCTTAGTACTTCTGTATCAAACTTCTTTGCGTATTGATTCTTCCTAACTAATGTCTTAAACTTCAGCTTACCCTTCATCAGTACTATATTGTTATCTGAGTCTATATCTGCTCCTCGGTACGCCTTACAATCCAGTATCTGATTTCGTGATCTCTGTCTGACCATGATGTAATCTAACTGAAATCTTCCCGTACCACAAGGCCTTTTCCAAGTGTACCTTCTCCTCTTGTGATTCTTGAACAGATTATTCGCTATTACTAGCTGAAACTTGTTACAGAACTCAATTAGTCTTTCTCCTCTCATTCCTTGTCCCAAACCCATATTCTCCTGTAGCCTTTTCTTCTACTCCTTCCCCTACAGCTTAATTCCAGTCCCCCATGACTATTAAATTTTCATCCCTCTTTGCATACTTATTACCCTTTCAGTACCTTCATACGCCATCTCTATCTCTTCATCTTCAGCTTGCGACTTCGGCATGTATACCTGAACTACCGTTGTCGGTGCTGGTTTGCTGTCGATTCTGATAAGAAGGACCGTATCACTGACTGTTCACAGTAACGCACTCTCTGCCCTATCTCCAACAAAATCAACCGGCTACACAATAGTTTAGTTATTCTGAACGAAATTTTTAGGGCACCTGGAAATCCCCGTAAGAAAATGACAGTCCTAAGTATACTAGAAAACGGATAAACTGACATTCAAAAACTGAACCAAGTAACAAAAATAAGAGGATGATAGGGACTTGTGAAGTCCCGTGTCTGTCCTATATGCCAATATACTGTGACCCCAAACTGATAACCACACAAAACACCATCAGATCGATCGTTTCGACAAGGCAGTTTAAAGCGTACTAGAAAAGCAAAAACGCATAAAGTGCAAAAAATAGGAAACAAAATTTTCCTGACTTGGTGTAGGTGTCACTAGTCTCAATACATGTGAGAGACCTATGATATTGCATTTCTTTCACACTTGTTTAAAAAATCAATCTGGTTTCTGCTGGACATGACCTGCTCTACGCACTTTCCCGTGCAGTGCTGGTACTATACAATTGCTAAGTGCTTGTCACCGACGCAGAGGTGACGAAAGGCAAGTACCAAAGGAATTACCTTACTGGGATATTTGTTTTCAGTAATAGATCTCGGAAGCACCATTGGCAAAACTGTTAATTATTTTACTCGCTCCTATCAAACATTGTATGAGAAGTCGTTGGTAGCTCCCGCTAAGGTCTCCGAATTGCTTTCTCGCATATTTTGTAAAAAACGAGATAGCGCAGTGCGACATTAACTGGATTCAGTAATGGCTGCTAGAGGGCTGCTCAAATTAACTTTTCAATTTGTTTTATTATTTTAAATTTTATTTATTTCAGCGTCATTAACTTCATTGTTATTTGATGGGCCTAAAACGTTGGAAGTAAACAGAAATAAATCGTTAGCGGCCTGAAGACGCTAACGACTGCTAGCGATTTAGAGTGATCAGGAAAACGTGGATAAAAAACAATATTCGATCGGTGAGATTTTCAGCCGGCCTTTGTGGCCAAGAGGTTCTAGGAGCTTCAGTCCGAAACCGCACTGCTGCTACGGCGGCAGGTTCGAATCCTGCCTCGGGCATGGATGTGTGTGATGCCCTTAGGTTAGTTAGGTTTAAGTAGTTCTAAGTATAGGCGACTGATGACCTCAGATGTTAAGTCCCATAGTGCTTAGAGCCATCTGAGCCATTTCACATTCCGTAACACCAAATAAAACAGAAGAATTTTTCTCTGTCATCCGCTACGAAAACGGGCAAACGCCTAAGCAGGTTCCGCACTTGCGAACTGCATCTATTCTACAGTACCATTTGGAAGAAGTGAAACACAAAGACTGAGAGATGCGATCTCAATGAAGTTTATTCGACCGATTACGGACATGACACTACATAAATGATTAGCGTTAGAGACCTGATCAGGTACTGTGACTGTGGGAAGTTAGTAAGGAATAGCGCCACTGCTTGCTGCAATCAGAGCTGATAGACATTGTAGCATGGAATGCTGCTACGCGGTTTTAGGCATGCGCAAAAAGCGTCAATAGTGGTTCAGGAGGACCTGAAAAAACTAGCTGTCAACCGACCATATCCCATACATGTTCGATGGGCGTTGTCCTGTCGAAATATGCAATCCGAATGACCTGTAGGAGAGGCAGTGCCTCAGGTTGTAAGACCTCCATGATGCAGTGGTAGTTGTTCAGATTGTGTTTAGGACATACGAAGTGACATCGAGTGTTACAGGGAATGGTGCCCCAAACCATCGTACTTGGCGTTTGTCAGCTATACTGGTCACCAACACAGTCTGGCAGATTCCGTTCACACTGCAGCGTCGAGCGCGTATGCTGCAATCATAGTAGGACAAGTTGAAGCGGGATTCGTTCGAAGCCATCACAATCTGCCACTCATCACGCCAGTGTGTGCGTTCACGTGCCCATTGCAGTTGCGGCGTTGGTGAGGTCTGGTCAATTGAAGACGATACAATGGCGTGCTTGCCATCAGTCCTGCCAGGAGAAGACGGCGTCGAACAGTGGATGTAGACACATCCACACCGTTGCAGAGCTTGCTCCAACGCCGCGAAGGAAGCTGTTCTGTCCGTTATGGCCAAGGGTGTAAGATGGCGGTCACCTCGCACTGTGGTCGCATTGTGTCGTCCCGTGCCCTGTCGGCTCCGTGCACGGACCTCTGCTCTCCACTGGCTCCGCATACTCCTCATTGTTGAAGCTGCGTGCCCTGTACGAGCGACAAAGTCAGGGAACGATAGAGCCGCCTCCCGGAAAACTACCATTCTGTCCCGTTCGAACTCACTGACACGCCGAACTCCACCCTGTGAAGTTGCCGAGGCGGGGTGGCACATGGTTACACGTTTCCCCTTCGTACGGTAGTCCCGCACAAACTGATAGTTACGTAATAGAGACCTGTCCGGTCACACAAAAGAGGGCGCTGCTGGGCCTACTTACACGCTACCTCTCCGCCATGGTACTTTTGGTAGCACTAACTGATCTCTCCTTCCCTGTTCAAAAAATGGCTCTACGCACTATGGGACTTAATATCTGAGGTCATCAGTCCCCTAGACTTAGAACTACTCAAACCTAACAAACATCACACACATCCATGCCCGAGGCAGGATTCGAACCTGCGACCGTAGCAGCGGCGTGGTTCCTGACTGAAGCGCCTAGAAGCGCTCGGCCACAGCGGCAGGCTCCCCTTCCCTGTTTCAGTAGCGAATGGGATGAATGACTGTTGGTAACCCCTATATTGGATGTAATTCCTCGATCTTCTAGTCGTGCTCGTTTCGAGACACGTATATGGGAGGAAGTAATATGTTGTCCGACTCTTCCCGAAAAGTACTCTCTTGAAATGTCAATAGTAAACCTTCCGTAACGGGCAACGCCTCTCTCGTAGCGTCTGGGGCTAGAGTTTGTTGAGCATCTCCGTATCGCTCTCGCATCGACCAAACGATCGCGTAGGGAAACGCGCCGTTCTTCGTTGGATTTTCTACATCTCTTCTATCAGTCTTTTCTGATATGGGACCCATATTGAGCAATTCTCAAGAATCTGTCGAACAAGCACTTTATAAGTCACTTCTTTCGTGAATGAAACACATTTCCTTAAAATTCTCCATGTGAGCCTCAGTCAGGCATCTGCTTTTCTTATTATTCATTTTATGTGCTCACTCCACTTAAGGTCGATCTGGATAGTTACTCATAGATATTTCACACTTGGTACTATTTCGAGCAATTAGTCATCGACAGTGTACTTGTACAGCAGTGGATTTCTTTTCCTATGCATGCGTGGCATGTTATATTTATTGACGTTCACGGTCAACTGCCAGAGCCAGCACCATTTATCAGTCCTCTGTGAGTCACTCAGTAAGTCGATTCTGTCTTTTGGCGTTGCTACCTTGTTACAGACAACTACTTTACCTGCGAACATTCTTAAAGAGCTTCCAACCCTTTCTACTAGATCATTTATATACATTGTAAACAGTAACGGTCCTATCACATTCCCTTTGGATACTTCGAAACCGCCGATTTTGGTCCGTTAAGAGTGGCGTGTTGAGTTCCATGTGAAAAGAAGTCTTGAATTTAGTCGCAAATCTGCTCCGATACTCGATAAGCTCGCATTTCTTTTTCTTCACTAAATTGCAGTGTGGAAGGTATCAAATGCCTTCTAGAAGTCAAGGACATGGTGTCAACCTCAGCGCCGTCGTGTACAGGGCTAGGGATCTCATGGAGGGACAGAGCGAGCTGAGTTTCGCAGGATCTCTATTTCGCCGAATCCATGTTGATTTTAAATGAGGAGATTTTCGTTATCGAAAAAGTCATAATTTTTTGGTGTTAAACATGTTCAATATTTCTACAACAGACTGACGTCAACGATATAAATTTACAATGATGTGCGTCCGTCCTACTACCGCTCTTGAAAACGGGAATGATAGCTTTCTTCCATTCGCTAGGTATCCTTAACTGCTCCAGTTAACTACGATGATGATGTTTGGTTATGGGGCCCTCAACTGTGCGCTCATCAGCGCCCGTACAAAGTCCCAATTTTTACACAGTCCAATCGCTTTTTACACTGTCCATTCTAGCCACTGTCACAGATGATGATGATGATGGTGTTGGTGAAATGATGAGTACAATACAATCACCCAGTCCCGGGCAGAGAAAATCGCGAACCCGGCCGCGAATCGAACCCGGGACTCCGTGATCCAGAGGTAGCAACGCTAGCCACATTTTTTAAGTGCTCTTTGTATTGGTTCGAGGCGGACGCCCCTTGACGCTTGTTCAAGTTCATAGTTTATCCATTAGCTCTGTTTTTTTATTACAGAGGTCTGTCACTAGACGACGAGCTGCGGACCCCAGTTAACTACGATAAACTGCTTCTAGAAGGCGAGCAAGTTCTTTCGCATAATCTTTGTAGAATCTTACAAGTGTCACATCTAGTCCTGATGCCTTTCCGCTACAAGCGTTTGTAGTTGGTTTTGTTTTTCGCGAAGAGTTATCTGCCATTTCGAAATTCTTACGGTGACTGAAGGGGGGAACTGTATTACGAGCTTCCGCGGCGAAACTATTTCGGAACACTGAATTTACTACTTCAGCGTTCTGTCTTATCTTCTATTACGATACCGTTATAGTCACAGAGTGAGTGAAAAGGTGATTTCGAACCGCTTACTGATTTTACGTAAGACAAAAACCTCTTACGGGAATTGGTCAGATCGTTTGACAAAATTTTACTTTAAAAGTCACAGAACACTTGTCCCATTGACCACCTTACGCTCCCATTCGCTTTTTGTTTCTCAGCTGGGTTTTTACTTCTCTTGAATCTGTGATAAAGCTATTTTTCTTTATGTAGCAGTTTTCTAAAACGGAAACCACGGTGGGTCTTTACCATCCCTTAAAACCTTGTCTAAGGCATCTTGAACGGTGCTATTGAATTATTTTTCATTAGTGCTTCAATTCTTCGTCCTCAGCACTGAATATTTGATGTTGACTACTCAGATGTACCGCAGTTTGCATACTGTCACTCTTTCTGAGCAAAAGTATTTTCCAATACTTACTAAGATACCTTGTGGTCATATATGCTATCAAGCTTTATGATTAGTGATATCTTCCTCTACATTCAGTGATTCGATAAGTTGAGGTCTGTTTATTGCTAGGAAGTCTAAGACACTAACTTCACGTGTTGTTTAATTATATGCTCGAAGTAGTACTCAGGCAAGATATTGACCATAATGTCACACGAATCCCTGTCTCTGCCACCAGTTCTGATGGCATGTCGCTCTCAATGTTTTCCAGGCAAGCTATAGTCACCCCATATTAGAACGGCACAGTCAGGCAAGAATATTCTGCAAGTCTCTCTGAAGTGCTCTACTAGTAGAGCTCCTGACCCAGACCGTCTATAAAACGATTATCATTTTCGACCGACCTTTGATGCTTAACTTCACCAGGATTAACTGAAATTTGGAATCCGTGATAAACTCGACAGATATTACGTGATTATTTACTGCAATAAATATGCCGCCACTATTAGCGTCTCACCTATCCTTATGATAAAAATTCCTATCTGAACTTAGAATTTCGTTGCTTTTTGCTTCCGGTTTCAGCCAGTTTTCTGTTCCTAATGCTATATGGGCATTATAACTTTCAATAAGACACTAACTCTGAGACCTTTCCTTGAATGTTCCTGCATTTCATTAATACCATATTAACCTTTCCTGTAACTGATCTGCGAGGACGAGCATTCTCTGAGAACATAGTGGCTGATGTATCTTAGATTTTGGCAGGAAATTCGTCTCTGATCCCATGCGGTGTCTCGTCTAACCTAAAAAAAGCCCAATTTACTTGCCACACGTGCTATGCTACCCTACTAGCCTCTTTCTGCACGTAGTGAAAGCTAGACCAATAAACGGGGATCCTACAATTCTCCATCCGATAGCAGAGGTTGAGAAATTTACCGACGATACCATCACTGAATCGTCAGAGCCTCTGGTTTAGACCTTCCACTCTGCTACGAACCAGAGGACCGCGATCGACCCTGGGTAAGACGCTATTAATAGTGAGCTAAGGATGCTTCGCGCATGTGACGCTTTTTGCTTTCACGAAATCACCCATCCACCGCAAAGAACGGAGGGTGGCTTCAGAATCCAAGCGGCAGGCGCCATTCGTGCCGATTTGTGCCACTACATGCAGCCGGTTCTTCTAGTGCGCTCGATAGCCGCTAGCAGAGCCGCCTCCTCGTCTCGGAAGAGATCCCCTGGCAGACACGCCAAGTGCACACGCATCTTTTTCCGCTTGCTTGCTCTGTCCCCAAGGAGCTCCGCTTCCCGCTTAACGTTGGAGCTCCCAATGACAACGACACCCACCCAGTGCAATTGTTCGGTCTGGTCATGAAAATCGGCTGCTGGCCCAACAGTAGAGGAATTCTGTGATCTATCAGAGGTATTATCAACATTTGATAACACCTGATACTTGTTGCCAAGGCATAAGGAACCTATTTTGTAGCTTATTCCCTCTTTTGCCTTCCACCCAGCGACACGCGAATTAACCACTGTCCGCCACTCATTCTCGAGTGAAAATTGACTGGTCCGCTGTTGCGTATTGGAAGGCATAGTGACTAACAGATCGCAAGAGGATTTCATTGGCACCAGAGGTGCCACAGGTCTCTTCACAGACGCCCCGATGTCCCCGCAGCCTTGAGCAGAAGCCAGAAGCCTGTCGACTGTGGCCAACATAGCTTCCAGCTGTTTACGGTTCAAATGGTTCACATGCCTCTAAGCGCAATGGGACTTAACATATGAGGTCATCAGTCCCTTAGACTTAGAACAATGTAAATCTAACTAACCTAAGGACATCACACACATCCATGCCCGAGGAACGATTCGAACCTGCGACAGTAGCAGCCGCGTGGTTTCGGACTGAAGGGCTAGAACCGCTCGGCCACAACGGCCGGCGCTGTTTACGGACAGCAGCCAATTCTCCTTTGTGTCTGATCACAACAAGCACAATCCTTAGCCATATCACAGCGTATAAAAGCAGAATAATGTTTGAAAAAACAAACAAAACTGTCAGAGAAATTTCAAACAGACCTCTGCAAAAGCGAAGACAAAATTAAAATCTGCTCTGCAGCCTAGGATAAATACTAGCTGACTGTATACAAATGAGCGGCTCACAGGCAGACAGCGAACTGAGAGTACCAACTGGTTGCTCTAGAACAGGGCTTAACAACTGGCCGGTTTTGAGCGCAAGTACTCGCGTCTGCTCAGGCACGTGCTTGCGAGCAGCTGCAAGGTCGCAGAGTAGGCAGGGAGGGGAAATGCGCGCGCACGTTTGAATATGGCCGCAGCGTGCCTATTGAATTCGCGCCGACTGTGTAACGTTTAAAGTACTACGATCAGCTCTTAACAGTCACTTCGCTGGTTAAGAATCATGTGAAGTCGCCGTTGTGTAACCCCAACCATGCTTTCGCAGTTCAACCCCCATTGGGAGGAATTGTATCTGTGTACAGAAAAAGATGGTGTTGCAAAATGTTTAGTATGCCACAAAACGCTGAATTCTTTTACGAAATTTAATTTGCAGCGACATTATATGTCGTACCACGCGAAAGACTACGGACGTGGAAAATGTGATTGACCAGATCGTGCACAGGAAGTTATTAAACTTAAAAGGAAGCTATCCGAAGAAGATCTGGACGACGAAGAAAAATCAACTGAGGCAGCTCTCAGAGTGGGTTACAAAATTGCTTTGCTTTTAGCAAAATCCCTGCGCCCCTTAACTGATGGCGATTTAATAAAAGAATGTTTGGTAGTTGCAGCGGAGCATTTGTGTCCATCTCAAGTTGAACAAATTCGGATTGTGCCATTATCCAACATGACCATTATGCGTCGCATACAGGACATGGCAGACGACGTCCAGAGCCAGCTTGCAAATATCTGTAAAGATTTTATGGCGTATTCTCTAGCTCTGGACGAAAGTGTTGATATCACTGGAACAGCGCAGCTTGCCATATTTATTAGAGGTGTTAATAGAGATCATCAGGTGAGGAAGGAGCTCCTCGATGTAGTAGCCATGAAGAACACTACAACCGGAGGTGATATTTTAAGTAGCGTTGAAGAAACTGTTGAAAATATAGGATTTTCGTGGAATTCTTTAGTTTCAGTGTCTACAGATGGTAGAGGCATACACTAAGCTAGTAAAATTATGTGGCACGTCTACATTCTCCTTTATTTGTTTTATTTGTCGCAGTAATAATACGTGAGTGATATCCCTGCAGGTGGCCGCGGATTTACGTCGACTGGCGGCAGCTGTTGTGTACCCCACGTGACTCTCCCCACTCTCCGCTCTGGTCCGGTAGTGGGGGTAGCGTGCTCGCGCTGCTCCGTGCTCGCGCCTTGCCGCTCACAGCTTGCTCCGCGAGCACGTATGTTGTGAAGCCCTGCTCTAGAACTTTAAACAACTTGACTGTGGCGCTGCAGGTGTAAGTCCACCCTACTAAAACTGTGAAACGTAGAACAATATAAGCAAGAAAACAAAACGTAACTCTGGTATCGTTTAGATGGCGCTTAAGGCGATGCTAATAATCACAAAATTAAATGCGCAAGTTACCATGTAAACACTAGCTCACTGAAACTGGTTTGAAACTTTCCACACGGGGAGAATAACTTTCTGATTTACAGGGATCTCTGACTACTGACTACGTAAACACACTCCACAGCACTGTCACTACCACAGACGGCACAAAATTTGTCTCCCGCATCTCACTGGTGCTGCTGGCCGACCCCTTTATTACGCGAGTTCACAATACCTTCTCTAAATTATTTAATATTTACCCGTTAGTAATACATCTATGACGGACTTGGGCCACTTTGCACTTAAAAGCAGTATTGAGCATGACTATTTCATTTCAATGGTCATTAAAATACTAGGCTCTGGAGGGAGAGAACGGGGAGGACGAGGGGCGCGGCGTGTCAAATGATGATGATGATGATGATGATGATGATGATGATGGTGGTGGTGGTGGTGGTGATGTCTTCATTAATAAGGGTGAGGACGCCATTGATAACGGGGATGACGTCGCCGTAAGAGGGGCGGGGCTTACCTTCCTCTTGGATTCTGACATCATTGCGTCTGCATCTACGCAATCAGTGTAGGCATTTGCACTTAACGTGAATGTTATTGTGAGATTGCATACCACTTTTAAGTGAAAAGTGACCCACGATTGGAACAGATAAAGTACTCCCCTTTCATGTAGTATGCTTCAGCAACATAATTTAGACACGAATTTCGAATCAAAACACCTTTAGTCGTCTAAATTTCTCATTGTTATTTCATTGGGTAATCAGTTTCGGCGATATATTACGCCATCTTCAGGCTCCTTACCGATGTGTAGGGAGGTTCCTACCTCTGGTGCAGTCAAACTAGTAGCCAGAATTAAATGACTGGCATCCGTAGACTTTTAAAACAGCGATCGCTTGCCGACGGGCAAGTGATGATCGAAATGATGACCACTCTCCTGCGAAGCTTCTCTGAAGTTTCTGTGAATTTTGGAAGGTAGGGGACGAGAATTACAGCTGTGAGGACGAGTCGTGAGTCATGCTTGGGTAGCTCAGTCAGTACTGCACTTGCCCGTGGAAGGCAAAGGTACTGAGTTCGAGTCTCGGTCCGACACACAGTTTTAATCTGCCATGAAGTTTTAAGGCTGGTTTAAATAGCAGACTAGCACGGAATAATAGGTTATCCCTCGCAAAGGAAATCTACTAGTATCAAACATAGGTCGCAGTTTTGAGAAGAAATAGGTGGTAATTACGACTTGAGCACAAGATTTTGTTGAAGTGAGTCATGGATCATTGAAAAACCAGAAAAGAATAGAATCTAATCGTATTACATAGGTGTTACAGGAGGATGCTGAAAATTAAGTGGTTAGCTAAGATAAGAAGTGTAGATGTTCTTTGAAAAGTGATACGTGGAAACCACCTGCAACAAGAAACCAAAGGATGACAGAACATGTGTTTAGATATCAGGCAATGACAACGATTTATCCATTTTATTGGTTGTTGAGTTACATGGCTGTGGACTGTATTAAGAAATACAGCAACCAGCCACATTTTATGTATTTTTATTAATGTCAATACGCGCTTCGGGCTTTCGACCATCTTCACTTGATGTAATATACATTTGAATTTCCAGTCAGTGTATCGATAAAACATCGACTGCAATTTGGTTCTGCAGCTTGCCTCTCCAAAATAATAACTTCATTTAGCAGCTATTCTGTATATACCGTATGTTACTCTTTAGATGTACGGGGGCTGTTCAATTAAGAATGATCATAAATTGTTTTTACAACATCCTCATGATTTTGATGGTCCTTCTCAAAGTAGTCTCCTATGAATGCGATGCACTTTTCCCAAGTCTTCAAATACATGCTGGAAACCATTTTTTGAGAGGTCCTTCAAAATCGCCTCTGCAGCCTTCATCAATGCTTCTTATGATTCATAATGCCTCCCACGAAGGTGATTCTTCATGTTATGGAATATAAAAAAGTCAAATGGACAAAATCCGGACTATAGGGATTTTTGCAAGATATTCATCAGCTACGTTGGCAATATGCGACCGCGAATTATCGTGCTGCAGCATCCAGCGGTCTTTTGCGCCTCATGACTTGCAAGGTTTTCAGGACATCCCTGTACTATTCTCCAGTTACTGATGTGTGTGCAGGTACAACTTGCTGATAAATCATTCCATGAATATCAAAGAATGATATGACCATAACTTTCCCAGCAGAAGCGACCACTTCAGCTTTTTGGAGGCTTGGTGATGAAGGAATTTCCACACTGAGCTTTTCTGTTTGCTCTCAGGATCAAACTGATGTAACCAAGTTTCACCAGCAGTGGTTACACTTGAAAGAAACTCCGGATCTTCCTCTAACATCAACTTAAACTGCACGCAGACCTGCAAGCGAATGTCCTTTTGTTCGGGAGTCTACAGTCTTGGAACCCATCGCGCACAAACACATGTCACGAGTAATTTTTCTGTCACCAACGTGTGGGTGGAACCCAATGAAATATACAGTATTTCAGAAAGTGATCTTTAGGTATTCGTCGATCCTCTCTCACAACAGCAGCAGTGTTGATGTTTTCTTCCTTGAGAGCAGTAACTGGAGCACCGGGTCAACCTTTCTTTGAAATTGATTGTCTCCCATCTTTGAACATTTTAAACAACCTTCGAGCTGTGCTGTAGGGAAGAATAGAGGCTCCATAGGCCTCGTGGAGCATTGTATAGGCCTCAGGTGAAGACTTGTTGAGACGAAAGCAGAATTTCAAAACCGCATATTGTTCCTCGCGTGTTACCTCCACTGCAGCGGTAGGCGATACTGAACACGTCTGACCTTGCCTGCCTCTGACAGGTGGGAACCAGGAGCCCCAACAATGAAACTACTACGGCGAGGTTGTTGCACATTAAGCTAAGAGAATATCACAATATTACATTTTAGAGCGTGAAATTATGAAAATAAAAAAATTATGATCGTTCGTTATTGAACAGCCCTCGTACTTACTTTATACTAGCAACAACAATGAGTAGAGTAGAAAGTAAGTGAATATAGTGAGTGATGTATCTTAAATATACTTCGTAATGATAGCTAAACGAAATTGTCAGATGCAGCATCCTATTTGCAGTCAATGTTTTAACGATGTACCAACTGAAGACTGAAATACACATTACGGTAACTGAAGATGGGTGAAAGCCCGAAACGCATATTGGTATAAACAAAAATACATAAAAAGTGGCTGGTTGTCGTAATTCTTACAATAATGTCAGGGAATAAATTCAGTGGTTCTAGAGGACTCTGTAGAGGGTAGAAACCTTGGGGAAAGACAGAGATTGGAATATCTCAAACAAATGATCGAAGATACCGGATTTAAATGCTACCCTGAGATGAAGAGATTTGGACGCACTCAGAAGACTGATGAGCCTCCAAAATAGTTTTGTCGTTCGTTATCTTTGTGGAGTATAGATGTAGCTGTTACATCAGCCACGATTTTCACCTCACGCCATCGAAACCGCCGTTTACTTTTGTGGTCAGTACGCAATCAGCTGAGCAGTACAAGTCCGGAGAGGCTGCGTGCTGGCCAGAACTTTGCAGCAGATGAGCCGGCAGATGTTGAGATGGCTATCGCAGAGTTATTGAGTTGTCGCAGGCCCCTCTACCCACACGAGTTAATTACCCGCTCCTCGACATCACGGAATCCCGCACACAATAGCATTCGTGCGTGCTGCGTGAGACCGTTGCCAACGCGGCACAATGAGACAGATATACGCGCGGCGCGGCTATTGTCCTTCACACGTAACGGCCGCCTATCAGAAGCGTTTCTGCAGATCCGGTTGCAGCTGTAGTGACACTGTCCCCCTCTCTCTCTCTCTTTCTCTCTCTCTTTCTTTCTCTCCCCCCTCGTTCTCCGTTCTCCCCTCCCCTAACCAGGAGTGCTGCCGGTACTGTGTGCGTATGTGTGCCTCTCCCTCTTTCCCCCGCAGCACTCGACAAGCTTGTCACGTAGAGCAAGGCTGTGTTCTTCCGTTTCATCGTAGTCCTCGCACCCGTCGTGCGGTATCGTTGTAACTGATGTCCACTCAGTGCTGCGCCGCGACTGTAGGTAGTTAACAAAAACCATCCGCAAAACTGACCTGTTTGGAACTCAGTCCGTCTTTGGGGTACACCTGTTGGCAGGAACATTTCTACATCTACTTAGGAAAACTGAGAAGAACAGCACTGCCAGTAAAAGTCTGCGCGTTCTTCCTTTTCTGAAGTACCGTTTCGTATTTGTACTTTATCCGATGGTTTTTCAGTGAGTACATTCTATACATGATGCGTTATTCTGGAAGCGCTTCAGAATGGCCAGACACGGCTGTCTCACAACGTTTACAGCCACATGCTACATATAGCCATAGACTTGCGAACAGCTGGGATTCAGAATATACAAAATACGGAAACGAGGATGGACGTTCCAACAGCTGTTACTACTAATTCCAAAGTCTGCGTCCTCCCAAGGGTCCTTTTTGAAGGTCTGTTCTCTAGTTTATGCCAGTTTTCCATAGAACCTAGCCCGAATGGGGAGACAAACTAAATGCTGCTGACTTTTTTAATAATTCTCGAGAAACCATAACAACAATCGATATTTAATGAATAATGGTTTTACAGAGTATGTGTATGGTAGTTTGTGATGTATTCATCCAAGCTCTCCGACATAATGCACTACTCCAAGTGATCCTTTTAGCTTTGAACAAGAACTGTGTGATGTTAACTTACAAGAAAGGACTACTGTACTAACCAAAGAATATTTGTGCTTGAAACTAAACTGAACGGCTTAATACCTGTATAATTTTATATCCCCAGTATTTGCTATTGGGAGCGAAAGTAATGATTTTTGTCATGTAATAAGAAAATTCCATCCGTTTTCTAAATTGGCGTGCTGTGAGCAACACTTGTGATCTTGGCCGCATCCAGATGGACAACCATAACGTATAGCTGTGATTCTGTATTAACCCTTTGTATTTGGTTGACTCTCATACGGTATAAGATAATGGTCTGTATGACAGAATACTACCAACTCTTGTTCTGATGCTCGTTCTGGAAGGTACGACGTAATCGGATCTCTGTAATAAATGTGACATTACGTAATTTATGCTTTCATTCGAGTAGACCAAAAAGTTTCCTTGGATCTGATGCAAATTAATGAATTATTTACGCCACAAAGCAGTTCTAATTACTGTATCTCATTGTGATAGATAAATATTAAAGTAGATACTGTCTATCATCTTGTCTGGTGTGAATTTCAGTGATGTGCTCCAGTCTTCGTAATAATTAGCGACGTAGCTAGAAACTGAGTTTTGGTCCGATAGCGACGGTCGAAGTATTGTCTAACATAGATATTCCCGTGATAGTTACTGCCAACACCAGATGAGACACGCGGGATATGGCACTTAGACGTTCCGTTCGTAAATTAAACAGAGACTTATTTTAACTACATAAACCTGTTGCCATCTGAGCAAAGTGTTCTCTAATTTCTTCGACCTCTGTCCATTCTATGAAACCTCAAATACTGGAGCAGTAATCTGGGACAGGTGCACTATCAGTACAGTCTAGTAATTTCGGATTTATTCTCATCTTTAAGGTGCAGTTTCTTGCTTTTCGAGCAGACCTCAGAAGTTCATGTGAGGTGTAAGGTGTGTTAATGATGCCACTTTGGCACCAAATTTCACCATCGCGACCGTGGATGTGTCACAACATGGGAAAGTCGTCATACCCCTCTTACGCACATTTCATCCCTTCTTTTGATGTTGGCCGTGCAAAACATTTCAAGCATGTCGCTGCTTAGAACAGACACGAAAAGGACTCACGAGGTGGTATAAAATGCGTCAATGAGGGCACCCCTTCACCTGGGGCGTTGATCCCCACACATTTCACTGTCGAAAACGACAGTTCGCAGCTAAAGGACAACGTTCTTGAGAACTTTTGACACTCCTGACTTCTCCTCCTACCTTTTGTAAGGACATCGTGGTGCTGCAATCCCACTCAGCGTAATTTTTGCTTTGCTATACAGGATGGAACCACTAGGGACAGTTCAAAACCAGTAGACGAAATATGGACGCGATCTGAAGTAACAAACGATGTTCATGCTTTTGTAGCCCTCCTGCTTCGCGGCCCCCGCCTGTGGCGTGATCACAGGGGTGAGGGAGCAGGGGGCAAGGGGCGCGTGCTTGAATATAATGGCGATGGGTCCCCCCAAGAGCTGTAGTTCATTAACACCCTCAGTGCCACCCTCGTACAGTTGTTGAGCACTTCGACACCCATTCAGCGTAATGGCGCTCCACTGCTACTCTTGCACTTGATCGAGGGCGTGAGGAATCAAAGGAGTGTCAAAAGGGTTGCCTGCTCTGGGACTTGCGAATCTGTCCTCCATCGCAGAGGCGTGGAAAGAAGGAGTGAAATGTGGGTAAGGGGGGGTGTAACTCCCCTTCCATCATGTGACATGTGTACGGTGGCGTTGGCAGAATTGTGGTGGAATTTGATGCCGTTGTGACGTCATTAATCCACATTACACATCACTTCTGAGCTGTGGCTTGTGCTTGTGCGTATTCACTTCTCGCTTTCTGAAGCATCGCTGAGCTCAAGGGGAAGTCACAGCGCTCCACACTTCTGCACCATTACAGAGGAAGGTTGTGGCACCTTTGAGCTAAATTTCGAACTTCTGCGTTGATATGAGAGAGAATTTCGTGATTTCAAAAAGTTAGCATTTAATTCTGTTGTGCGGCGTACTTTATATCCTTTGATAACCCTCGAGCACCAGCCAATACTTTTCTTTTCCTTCACTGTTAACTTACTATTGAAAAATATTGAGGCCGGCCGGGATGGCCGAGCAGTTCTAGGTGCTACAGTCTGGAACCGCGCGACCGCTACGGTCGCAGGTTCGAATCCTGCCTCGGGCATGGATGTGTGTGATGTCCTTAGGTTAGTTAGGTTTAAGTAGTTCTAAGTTCTAGGGGACTGATGACCTCAGAAGTTAAGTCCCATTGTGCTCAGAGCCATTTGAAAAATATTGAGTTCTATCAGCAAAAATTTGTACCATCAACAAGAACAGTTCCATCACTTTGGGTACAGGAGCTACCGCCTCACTAGGTACAAAGATGACCGTAGCCACAGCGCTGCTCAAATCGTGGGACGTGTGAAAGGATGCCTGGACTAATGAGGCGCACCACGCGTTGGTGCACGCCGATGTCAGGTGATGCGCCTCTCTTCTCTGCAGTGCATCGTTCAGGCAGGTGGGGATGCAGTTCCGTCTATGGGAGACTTCATGAGGCTGAAAGATGGAAAAAGTCTGCAGACATGTCCCGTGGATAATGACATGCGCACCTATCGCACGTGTGTGTCTCTTTGCTTTAACACAGACCCTTCGGCCAGTCTGTACTTTCATCAAGCCAACCCGTCCCTCCCGAACAGTGTCAAAACGGTTGAATGACTGGAAGAATAAAGTGTTTAACACCCCGTTGACGACGTAGTCCCGAGAACGGAAGGATGGAGAACGAAACACGACCGAGCCGATCAAAGACCCCACTCTGGAATTCGTTTTAAGACATTTAGAGGAATCACGACAAACCTACATCTGGATGGTCGAACGGGGATTGGAACTGCCACCCTTCCGCACACGGATCCAGTGTCTTAAAACTGCGCTACCTCAACGATCATAATCTGCTGAGGAGTGTTCCAGAGGTGTGATGAGGCTTGTGCGCATAGTGCAATTCACAACCTCGAAATTTACGCCCAAAAAAGTCGACAAAATGTCCGCTAAGCCCCCTTTCCGAACTCAGTAGCTTGCTCTGCAAGCGGCAGAGTCGATGGTTCCTAACGTGGTGTTTTATTTTATAATAATTACTGACAAAGAGGACTGGAGATACTCTAACAAGAACTGCAATGAGAAAATATCAATAATAATGTTGTTGTGGTCTTCAGTCCTGAGACTGGTTTGATGCAGCTCTCCATGCTACTCTATCCTGTACAAGCCTCTTCATCTCCCAGTACCTACCGCAACCTACACCCTTCTGAATCTGCTTAGTGTATTCATCTCTTGGTCTCCCTCTACGATTTTTACCCTCCACGCTGCCCTCCAATACTTAATTGGTGATTCCTTGTTGCCTCAGAACATGTCCTACCAACCGATCCCATCTTCTAGTCAAGTTGTGCCACAAACTTCTCTTCTCCCCAATCCTATTCAGTACTTCCTCGTTAGTTATGTGATCTACCCATCTAATCTTCAGCATTCTTCTGTAGCACCACATTTCGAAAGCTTCTATTCGCTTCTTGTCCAAACTAGTTATCGTCCATGTTTCACTTCCATACATGGCTACGCTCCATACAAATACTTTCAGAAACGACTTCCTGACACTTTAATCTATACTCGATGTTAACAAGTTTCTCTTCTTCAGAAATGCTTTCCTTGCCATTGAAAGTCTACATTTTATATCCTCTCTACTTCGACCATCATCAGTTATTTTGCTCCCCAAATAGCAAAACTACTTTACTGCTTTATGTGTTTCATTTCCTAATCTAATTCCCTCAGCATCACCCGATTTAGTTCGACTACATTCCATTATCCTCGTTTTGCTTTTGTTGATATTCATCTTATATCCTCCTTTCAAGACACTATCAATTCCGTTCAACTGCTCTTCCAAGTCCTTTTCTGTCTCTGATAAATTACAATCTCATCGGCGAACCTCAAAGTTTTTATTTCTTCTCCATGGATTTTAATGCCTACTCCGAATTTTTCTTTTCTTTCCTTCACTGCTTGCTCAATATACAGATTGAATAACATCGGGGATAGGCTACAGCCCTGTCTCACTCCCTTCGCAACCACTGCTTCCCTTTCATGCCCCTCGATTCCTATAACTGCCATCTGGTTTCTGTACAAATTGTAAATAGCCTTTCGCTCCCTGTATTTTACCCCTGCCACCTTCACAATTTGAAAGAGAGTATTCCAGTCAACATTGTCAAAAGCTTTCTCTAAGTCTACAAATGCTAGAATCGTAGAATTGCCCTTCCTTGATGTAGCTTCTAAGATGAGTCGTAGGGTCAGTATTGCCTCACGTGTTACAACATTTATACGTAATCCAAACTGATCTTCCCAGAGGTCCGCTTCTACTAGTTTTTCCATTCTTCTGTAAAGAATTTTTAATATTTTGCAGCTGTGACTTATTAAACTGATATTTCGGTAATTTTCACATCTGTCAACACCTGCTTTCTTTGGGATTGGAATTATTATATTCTTCTTGAAGTCTGAGGGTATTTCGCCTGTTTCATACATCTTTCTCTCTAGATGGTAGAGTTTTGTCAGGACTGGCTCTCCCAAGGCCGTCAGTAGTTCTAATGGAATGTTGTCTACTCCCGGGGCCTTGTTTCGACTCGTGTCTTTCAGTGCTCTGTCAAACTCTTCACGCAGTATCGTATCTCCCATTTCATCTTCATCTACCTCCTCTTCCATTTCCATAATATTGTCCTCAAGTACATCGCCCTTGTATAGACCTTCTTTATACTCCTTCCACCTTTCTGCTTTCTCTTCTTTGCTTAGATCTGGGTTTCCATCTGAGCTCTTGATGTTCATGCAAGTGGTTCTCTTTTCTCCAAAGGTCTCTTTAATTTTCCTGTAGGCAGTATCTATCTTACCCCTAGTGAGATAAGCCTCTACATCCCTACATTTGTCCTCTAGCCATCCCTGCTTAGCCATTTTGCACTTCCTGTCGATCTCATTTTTAGACGTTTGTATTCCTTTTTCCCTGCTTCATTTACTGCATTTTTATATTTTCTCATTTCATCAATTAAATTCAATATATCTTCTCTTACCCAAGGATTTCTATTAGCCGTCGTCTTTTTACCTACTTGATCCTCTACTGCCTTCACTACTTCATCCCTCAAAGCTACACATTCTTCTTCTACTGTATTTCTTTCCCCCATTCCTGTCAATTGTTCCCTTATGCTCTCCCGGAAACTCTGTACAACCTCAGGTTCTTTCAGTTTATCCAGGTCCCATCTCCTTAAATTCCCACCGTTTTGTAGTTTCTTCAGTTTTAATCTACAGGTCATAAGCAATAGATTGTGGTCAGAGTCCACATCTGCCCTGGAAATGTCTTACAATTTAAAACCTGGTTCCTAAATCTCTGTCTTACCATTAGATAATCTATCTGAAACCTTTCAGTATCTCCAGGCTTCTTCCATGTATATAGCCTTCTTTTATGATTCTTGAACCAAGTGTTAGCTATGATTAAGTTGTGCTCTGTGCAAAATTCTGCTAGGCGGCTTCCTCTTTCATTTCTTAACCCCAATCCATATTCACCTACTACGTTTCCTTCTCTCTCTTTTCCTACTACCGAATTCCAGTCACCCATGACTATTAAATTTTCGTCTCCCATCACTACCTGAATAATTTCTTTTATTTCATCATACATTTCTTCAATTTCTTCATTATCTGCAGAGCTAGTTGGCATATAAACTTGTACTACTGTAGTAGGCGTGGACTTCGTATCTATCTTGGCCACAATAATGCGTTCACTATGCAGTTTGTAGTAGCTTACCCGCATTCCTATTCATTATTAAACCTGCTCTTGCAATACCCCTATTTGATTTTGTGTTTATATCTGACCAAAAGTCTTGTTCCTCCTGCCACCGAACTTCACTAATTCCCACTATATCTAACTTTAACCTATACATTTCCGTTTTTAAATTTTCTAACCTACTTGCCCGATTAAGGGATCTGACATTCCACGCTCCGAACCGTAGAACGCAAGTTTTCTTTCTCCTGATAACGACATCCTCTTGAGTAGTCCCCGCCCGGAGATCCGAATGGGGGACTATTTTACCTCCGGAATATTTTACCCAAGAGGACGCCATCATCATTTAACCATACAGTAAAGCTGCATGCCCTCGGGAAAAATTACGGCCGTAGTTTCCCCTTGCTTTCAGCCGTTCGCAGTACCAGCACAGCAAGGCCGTTTTGGTTAGTGTTACAAGGCCAGATCAGTCAATCATCCAGACTGTTGCCCTTGAAGCTACTGAAAAGGCTGCTGCCCCTCTTCAGGAACCACACGTTTGCCTGGCCTCTCAACAGATACCCCTCCGTTGTGGTTGCACCTAAGGTACGGCTATCTGTATCGCTGAGGCACGCAAGCCTCCCCACCAACGGCAAGGTCCATGATTCATGGGGAGGGGGGTAAATAATAATAATAATAATAATAATAATAATAATAATAAACCCGTGGAGGCCCGGGAAAAGAATAGGCCTCCGGTATGTTCTGCCAGTCGTAAAAGGCGACGAAAAGAACAAACCACTAATAGGGCTAACCCCCCTTTTAATGTGATGACTTGGTTCAGGACAGAACTAAAGAAGCCTCGGACAAGCGCCGTCATGGTCGGGGACGACGCTTGAACCCTATGCCCGCCCACAATGGTAACGACACTGCTAGCCAACTGGAAAATGATTTAAATCCAAATAGAGGTGTTTTGCAGGATATGCTTCCTGCAACCACCCTAGAAGGAAAACAAAGACAGAGGATGAGATGGTCAGATGAAGTTAATCGACACCTCATGTTCTGTTATTACCAAGCAACAAACCTAGGAACCAACACAACTGGATACAGATCACAAGTATACACAACATTTATTACCAGATACCCAGAATTAAAATTTTTAACAGAACAAAGACTAGCTGATCAGATCCGTGTAATAATCAAAAATAACAGGATACCCCAGTCAGAATTAGAAAACATCAAACAACAAGTACAACAAATACTGGAACAAAATAATGTGCAATCAGAAGAAGAAGAAAATACAGTAATGGACTCAAACATCCCAGAGCAAACAAACAAAGAACAACACGCACCAATTAAACAATCAGAGGAAAACGAAATCTTAAGACAGCCACCAGAACAAGCACAAATAGAACACGAAGTGACACACATGTTAGATATAGAAGAAAAATTTCAACTGACATATATAGAATACAAAGACACAAATACAGACATAAGACCATTCTTGCATAGACCACCAAATAACCCACAAGTCGAAACAACAATAAAAACTATCAACACAATCATACACAACAAAATAAATGAAAACACAACTATGGAAGAGTTACAACTACTGGTTTATATAGGAGCACTCACTACACTAAATATACACACTAGGCAGAGATCAGAACCAACCAACACACAGAAGAAACCCACAAAACCAGCATGGCAACACAGGCTACAGATCAGAATAGAAAAACTGAGAAAAGACATCGGACAGCTAACACAATTTATAAGAAATGAAATCTCGGAAAAAAAACGAAAAAGGTTAGGTAAAATCTCACAACAGGAAGCGACAGAGCAATTAGACGAAAAGAAGCAGAAATTACAAGCATTGGCCAAACGACTTAGAAGATACAAAAAAAGTGAAAACAGAAGGAAACAAAACCAAACATTCAACACAAACCAAACCAACAATAGATAACACACACATTAAAATAAACAATCCACCAAACATAACAGACATGGAACACTTCTGGAGCAACATATGGTCAAACCCGGTACAACATAACAGGCATGCACGGTGGATACAAGCAGAAACAGACACATACAAGATGATACCACAAATGCCTGAAGTGATAATTTTGCAACATGAAGTCACCCAAGCAATTAATTCTACTCACTATTGGAAAGCCCCTGGAAAAGATAAAATAGCAAATTTCTGGTTAAAGAAGTTAACCTCAACACATTCACATCTAACTAAATTATTTAACAGTTACATTACAGACCCATACACATTCCCTGATACACTTACACATGGAATAACTTATCTGAAACCTAAAGATCAAGCAGACACAGCGAACCCAGCTAAATATCGCCCCATAACATGCCTACCAACAATATACAAAATATTTACTTCAGTCATTACACAGAAATTAATGACACATACAACACAGAACAAAATTATAAATGAAGAACAAAAAGGCTGTTGCAAAGGAGCACGAGGATGTAAAGAGCAACTGATAATAGATGCAGAGGTGACATATCAAGCTAAAACTAAACAAAGGTCGCTACACTATGCATACATTGATTACCAAAACGCTTTTGATAGTGTACCCCACTCATGGTTACTACAAATATTGGAAATATACAAAGTAGATCCTAAATTGATACAGTTCCTAAACATAGTAATGAAAAATTGGAAAACCACACTTAATATCCAAACAAATTCAAATAATATCACATCACAGCCAATACAGATTAAGCGTGGAATATACCAAGGAGACTCATTAAGTCCTTTCTGGTTCTGCCTTGCTCTGAACCCACTATCCAACATGCTAAATAATACAAATTATGGATACAATATTACTGGAACATACCCACACAAAATCACACATTTGCTATACATGGATGATCTAAAACTACTGGCAGCAACAAATCAACAACTCAACCAATTACTAAAGATAACAGAAGTATTCAGCAATGATATAAGTATGGCTTTTGTGACAGACAAATGTAAGAAAAATAGCATAGTCAAGGGAAAACACACTAAACAATAAGATTACATATTGGATAACCACAGCGACTGCATGGAAGCGATGGAAAAAACGGATGCCTATCAATATCTACGATACAGACAAAAAATAGGAATAGATAATACAAATATTAAAGAAGAACTAAAAGAAAAATATAGACAAAGACTAACAAAAATACTGAAAACAGAATTGACAGCAAGAAACAAGACAAAAGCTATAAATACTTATACCATACCAATATTGACCTACTCATTTGGAGTAGTGAAATGGAGTAACACAGACCTAGAAGCACTCAATACACTTACACGATCACAATGCCACAAATATAGAATACATCACATACATTCAGCAACTGAAAGATTCACATTAAGCAGAAAGGAAGGAGGAAGGGGATTTATCGACATAAAAAACCTACATTATGGACAGGTAGACAATTTAAGAAAATTCTTTATAGAACGAGCAGAAACTAGCAAAATACACAAAGCAATCACTCATATAAATACATCAGCTACACCACTGCAATTTCATAACCACTTCTACAACCCTTTAACCGAGCGAGGTGGCGCAGTGGTTAGACACTGGACTCGCATTCGGGAGGACGACGGTTCAATCCCGCGTCCGGCCATCCTGATTTAGGTTTTCCGTGATTTCCCTAAATCACTCCAGGCAAATGCCAGGATGGTTCCTCTGAAAGGGCACGGCCGACTTCCTTCCCCATCCTTCCCTAATCCGATGAGACCGATGACCACGCTGTCTGGTCTCCTTCCCCAAAACCGACGAACCGACGAATCTACAACCCTTTAGATCACATAACATCAACAGATACGAAGAAAGTAAATTGGAAAAAGAAAACACTACATGGCAAGCACCCGTATCATCTAATACAGCCACACATCGATCAAGACGCATCCAACACATGGCTAAGAAAAGGCAATATATACAGTGAGACGGAAGGATTCATGATTGCAATACAGGATCAAACAATAAACACCAGATATTACAGCAAGCATATTATTAAAGATCCCAATACCACAACAGATAAATGCAGACTTTGCAAACAACAAATAGAAACAGTAGATCACATCACAAGTGGATGTACAATACTAGCAAATACAGAATACCTCAGAAGACATGACAATGTAGCAAAAATAATACATCAACAGCTTGCCTTACAACATAAACTTATAAAACAACATGTTCCTACATACAAGTATGCACCACAAAATGTACTGGAGAACGATGAATACAAATTATACTGGAACAGAACCATTATAACAGATAAAACAATACCACATAACAAACCTGACATCATACTCACCAATAAAAAGAAGAAATTAACACAACTAATCGAAATATCCATACCCAATACAACAAATATACAAAAGAAAACAGGAGAAAAAATTGAAAAATACATCCAACTGGCTGAGGAAGTCAAAGACATGTGGCATCAGGATAAAGTTGACATCATACCAATTATACTATCAACTACAGGAGTCATACCACACAATATCCATCAGTACATCAATGCAATACAGCTACATCCAAACATATATATACAACTACAAAAATCCGTAATTATTGATACATGTTCAATTACCCGAAAGTTCCTAAATGCAATATAACATATACTGTACAGTTAATAGCAAATGACGCTTGATCAAGGTCCGCGTCACTTTCCATTCTTAACCAGACTTAACGTCTGAGAAAGTAAAGAAATAATAATCGTTATAACAACAGTAATTTATTTTAGTTTTCGTCATGATCGGCTTGTACATTTTCAAGTTAGACATCTTTGACTGTTACAAAGTCAAGCAATTTAAAACCAATCGCACAGTCTTTTTCTTCTTGGTCTTCCTATCCTTCTTCTACTCTTGGGTCTGTAGTCGCAGGTTGCCCTTGGTGTCGGGCTTACTAAGTAAATGCTCATGCTGTTTCTTTCTTTACTGTTAGATTCCTTCTGCTAGTCCTAGAATGTGAAGCTCTGCTCTTATCTCACTGCTCCTGCTCATTTCTGGCTCTTCAATTCTATGTAACCGTTCGGTCGTTAAGAGTCGAAACTTCTGATGTACAGAACATTAAACGTACAGTCTCAGTGTTACAGAATTTAAGTATTGTCTCTTTCCAGGTTTTGTTCAGCAGCGTGCTCTTAATAGTACCTAACACGTGTAAGAAGCTTTCTAATTTCTCCTCACGATCTTTATCATAAGAATAAGAATATCACAGCCCAGGTAGTTGATTATATATGCATTTGTTTCAATATGTTATTGTCGATCATGATTTGATTTTGGCTCTAAGATGTTCTTGGCCACGAGAGGTGATAGCGTCGGTTTCCTCTGTGGAGCTGGTTAAATTATAATGCTTGGGCTCTGTAGGTGAAGTCCATACGGCTCGTTGTAGGTTGTCTTCCGTATCCGCAGGGATTACCCTGCTATCTCCAAAACGTATTGAGTTAAATATTGTACATCTCGGTGGGTAGACATTTTCCGCATTTTCGCCATTTATTGATTGTATACCTATGAAATGGAGTGGGCGATACGGGCACACCCTTATCTCACTTCTTGTGTATGCTGAAGAATGGCATTGTGTATTGTTAGGCATTGACGATGGGGACCTAGAAACGACGGAGAGGTTTTGTCCCGCGATAGGCCTCAGTGATTCACAACCCCACAACAGGCCACAGCTGTCCACCCGCCCCACCGCCGCCCCACACCGAACTCAGGGTTATTGTGCTGTTCGGCCCCCAGTGGAACCCCCCCCCCCCCCTCCCCCGAGAACGTCTCATACCGGACGAGTGTAGCCCCAAGTGTCTGTGTGGTAGAGTAATTACGGTGTACGCATACGTGGAGACAGTGTTTGCGCAGCAATCGCCGACATAATGTAACTGAGGCGGAATAAGGGAAACCAGCCCTCATTCGCCGAGGTAGATGGAAAATCACCTGAAGTACCATCCACTGGCTGGCCGGAAAATTAGAAATTTGTGTTAAGGTCTTATGGGACCAAACTGCTGAGGTCATCGCTCCCTAAGCTTCCGCACTACTTAATCTAACTTAAACTTGCGCTAAGGGCAACGCACACACCCGTTATCGAGGAAGGACTCGAACCTCCGACGGGGGGGGGGGGGGGGGGGGGAGGGAGCCGCACTGACCATGACAAGACGACAAGACGCCCAAGAACACGCGGCTCTGCCACTCGTGGCGGCTGGCCTGCACGCCGCGGACGTATTCGTGCTGGGGAGCGGCACGTCTTCCTGCTCGGGAAGCAGCGTATTAGACCGCGCGGCTAGCCGGGCGGGCAAGAATAACATACTCTTCCATAATTTCCCATAACTTAGATTTCACCTACGTGTCGCATAGTTTCTTAACAATCCACAAAGCTATCTAACTCATAACAAAATTTTTCCTTATGAACTGTTTCGAGAAACATCAGGCATCTTCAGAAAATGCAATGGAAAAAATAGGAAGCAAATTACTGCTTAAAGTTTGTATCTCTTCTGCTTGACAGAGCACACTTTATGATAGACATAAAATAAAATCTGATCGATACCTGTGGATCAGCATACGGTACATGTACTGTGTGTAAGAGGTGATTTGTAAGCAATCTCCTATGTAGATTGATTGCACTCCCCTATTGTTCTAACTAAAAGCCACAACTGAGCCTACGTGATCGTTCCACTTTTCGTCGTACTAAGCATTTACACGATTTTACAGATTCCGACTGTGACTCACTATTATTATACTCATAGGATACTATATTTTTTTGTGAAGTGCAAAATTTTACATTTTTGAACATTTAAAGCTAGCTGCCAATCCCTGTACCACTTTGAAATCTTATCAAGTTCTGGCTGAGCATTTGTGCAGCTTCGTTCAGGCTGTATTTAGTTGTAGATAACTGCATCCCCCGAGAAAAGTCTGAGGGTACTACTAATATTGCCCACAACGTCGTCGATATACAACATGAGCAGCGAGGGAGCCAACATGCTTCCCCGTGGTAAATCCGAAGTTTCTTCTAGATCTCCACCCAATGTAACATGCTGCGTCTCCCGTACCAAGAAATCTTCAGTCCAGTCACATACTTCGTCGGATAATCCATATGGTCGTATTTTTTATATTAACTAAAGGGCTTTGGATATGGACGTGTCTAGACGAAGTAAGCTACGCAGAGTTACTCCTCCCAGTTCAGGCGCTACACGCATGCGTCTATTACATGAGGCTTCAAAAGAAGGGTGATTTTGTCAGTTTCGCCAGGGGAATGATATATCCGAATTATAAAATGTTAAGTAAGATATACCTTAAAAGGGCAGATTATGCTCCATAAAATGACTTACCAAATAACTAGCTGAATAGTTTTTAAAGTGAAAGTACACAATGATTTCTCATATTAGGACAGAGTATGTATTATAAAATAAGGAGAAACAGCATTTCAATGTGGAAACAACTATCACTAGTGCAATATGCGTATATTGGAGAGCATATCGCAGAACTAAGTCGATCTCGATGTCAGTCTTTCTGCGGCAGCAGGATCTTCAAGATGCGAGCCTAACGCAGTTTGTCGTTGATATTGGTATGTTCTTTAAATGTTATCTGGGAAGATCTTCTGTGTTGTTACAATCAAGGACGACGTTTTAAAAACCCTAGAATTAGCAAATTTAGCTTCGGTTTGTGGGAGACAAAGATTCATTCTTATTTTAAAATCATGAGTTCTTCTAAACGTAGGTTGCCCGACGACCTCCCAGTTTAAAGAACATACCTATGGTAGCAACAAACTGCATTAGGTTGGCATTTTTATACGGAGAAACATTGAATATTTAATTAAAATGGTGCAAAAATAAACAGAAAAATGAAGGAGACTTTATGTTTTAGAAGAATTGGCGATCTGTGTTGTAAAAAGAAAGGAGCCAGACAGTTTAATGAGCGAAATGAGTTTGCTACTAATCCCTACTTTAACATTTATGATGGTCTGCTCGGTTGCTAGACTGAATACATGTATTAATTTATATTTTTTTATGAAAGGGAGTTGCGGCATTAATCGGTACTGGTTGATGATACCTGATTTATTAGTGTAAGATATTCATTTGTTGTGTTAGCATACAGCCTGTTGACACTGAAAATGTGGTTTATATGTTCCATTGTTGCTACATCACAACCATGGGAAGCGGTACGACGTACGGATATTCGGTAATGATGGACTGTGAATAATCCATGATTAGATCTGATGCAGAATATGGAACTTACAAATTTTTTATTCGCTTTAACTGTCTGTTCATTTTATTTGTCCACAACATTTCCTGTATTTTGATATACTTGTCTTTTCACTGGCATCTTGCGCTTGTGTATGATCCGGTATTCAGCTCTGACGACTGTAGTTGGTAGGCTACCTTTAAGTGTGCCATTCTGAAATGAAGTCTTCGCTAAGTCATCGATTGCTTCATTGTACGTAGTGTTAGTATGTCCCTTGACTTAAATCTTCCCCACTTCCAGAGAATTTCATTTTCTTTGGAGGCTTTTGAATGTCATCTACTAGTGGATTAGTTTCCTCGAGAAGTACTTGTGGCTGCATAAGCAATCCGTTGCAATAATCTTTTTGCGTTTAGTGCTCAGTGGTGACGTCATTTTCCATTCAAATGGAAAAGTGAACCACCACGATGTACGTTTGTGGGGAATGCGGGAGCCAAATATTACAATCGAGTGCTAGAGAGACTCTCCAAAACTTCATGTTCTCTGTGCCATTTCTTCAGAAAACAAGTACACTCCTCTCTTTTTTTCCGAAATCACAGCTACAGGAATCACGCACCTGTATATGTCAGAGATCCGACTTTTTCCGCAGTTGTACCAGCGTACCAAAAGTTTCATTTTTTAACACGACGGAGAAGCACAACAGGGGCACGTAGTTGTAAGAGCATTTCCTAACAATGCGTTACCTCGCTGATCAGGTGCAAGGGTCGTATGGATCTCGCGTTGCATCAAGGTCGCCTGCTCTCACGGTGTGTTTTATAGGGGTTTGTTGAAGATTTCGCTTACTTGCCTCCCCTTGCAACAGTGAACTGCTGCGGAGCCTAGTTACATCAGTGAGGACAATAAAAAGCAGACATGCGCATAACATTACGAGACGTGTTTAACTCTCATCTGGACGTTTTTCTTGCATCCGGCGGAGACCTCCATGAACTTCCGTGAAAGGTAAATAAAAGCTTTTGTCCAGTACTTAATTATAAAAAGGAGCCGAAAGTAGTATGAGTATAGATTTGAAAGATATACACTAATAAAATAGGATGAGTCTTTGAAAATTCGAATTTTGTAAACCTATGTGTTAGTTAAAATCTACTCCAAGTTTATATCTTTGTTCCTGTGGAAAGTACAGTCGTGCGAAATCGGACGAATATTTTTGCTACAAGTTGTACTAATTAAAATTTTCGCTGCCAGGAGTTGGACAAAAACACGGAAATAATGTATGCTTGAACGTAAATGCAGATGTTAGCCACGTCTGCAGGTTGCGCTGCTGTACCTGGTCAGCAACGGCACCTGTGCAGTGCCCTCAATACGCTGCAAGTGGCAGTCGTGGTCAGAGCAGAGTTCCCGTCTAGTTGTGAGTGAACGAACGTGGGTAAATTGTTGATGCTTTTATGGTGGGTGCTTCCGTAACAAAGGTTACGGAGAAAAGTGTATGTCGAGTGATCCCGACAGACGGATAATGAAGAGGATTGTTACAAGAAGTGAGAGGACGACAGCTGCAAAAGGCACTGTAGAGCTGAATGTCGCACTCACCAACCCTGTCAGCACCAAAACAACACGAAGAGAACTTTATAAGCAAGGAACTGCGGGACGTGCTGGAATCCCATAACAACTCATCGGTGATGCAAATACCCGTAACGGGAAGACATGGTGCCGAAGCCATAAAACCTCAACTATGGAACAAGTTATTTGGTCGGATGTGTCTTGCTTCACACTGTTTCCAGCTTTTGGCCAAGTTTACGTCCCAAGAGTGACAAAAGGTGCGGGTTCAGTGATGATGTGCGCAGCCACATAGCCATACAGTGGGGGTGCACCCGTGGTATAGGGGTGGCGTCTTTGATTAGTAATTAAAACGACGTGCATCCCAGGTTGCAACCCAGCCACTGCTTAAATTCTGAATAAAAGTCATTAGCAACGGCGGCCTTAGACTCCGACATAAGAAGTAACCACCATTCTACCAACGACCTTCTCAGAGAGGTTCAGGGCACATTACTCCCTTTGGGGTGAGAAACCGCCCTAAAAGGCGGAAGAATCAGCAATAATCAACGGCATGAAGTGCAGAAGGCACATAATGTGTTTCCACAGGACATGTGCCCTGTAATTGAAAAAAGTGTCAATGTCACAAATTTCCAGCCAAGCGGTTGCAAATAGAATTTAAAATTCTTTAACTAGTTTTCAACGCCAACTAGGGGCGCCTTCTTCAGAAGAAACTGTTACCTTACATGTGGTTAAAAGGAAATTTGAGTGACACCTTCTGGTCAAAACATTAAAACCACAATTAAAACATATTCCACCTGTATAAATAACAGGTACAGTCAAAATTTTAAAACAATATATAAATATGCCACTAATGGCACTACAGTGGTATATGACACGAGTGAGTAACAACGACAACAGTTTCTTCTGGAGAAGGCATCCCTGGTTGGCACTGAAAACTAGTTAAAGAATTTTAAATTCTATTTGCAACTGCTTGGCTGGAAATTTGTGACATTGTAATTAATTACGGTTGCTGATCACAACAATGTTCAAAACATGAAAAAAACTGTGATCCCTTCATTGGCAAATGATACCGGGCGAGCTACCCCATTCGGATATCCCGGATGGGATTGTCAAGGAGGAGGTAAGCATCAGAAAAAGATAGAATAACCAACGAACGTATTATGTTCTCCGAATCGAGGGATGGAAAGTTAGAAGACTGAACGTGGTCGTGAAGCTGGCAAATCTGCAACGGAATATGTTAAGGCTCTGTCTACATATAGCGGGGGTGGGGGCAGTGAAGTGAAATGGAAAGAAGACAAGGATTTTTGGTCACATGAGTACAAGGTCATGTCAACAACAGTACAAAAAGGTGTAAAGGGAGTAGGATTCGTTATGAAAAAGAAACTAGGGCAAAGTGTGAGTTGCTGTCAACAATTCAGTGATAGGGTCGTTCTCATCAGTATCGACAGCAAACCAACAGCGACAACAGTAGTTCAGGTATACATGCAGACGTCGCAAGCAGAAGATGAAGAGAGAGAGTGTATGAGGATACTGAAAGAGAATACAGTACGTAAAGGGAAATAAAAATCTGATGGACATGACACACTGTAAAGACGTTGTCGGGGAACCAGTAGGAGAAAGGGTTATGAAAGAATATGGGTTGGTAGTGAAACGAGAAAGAATAATTGGATTCTGCAACAAATTTTAGCTAGTGATAACCAATATTCTGTTCAAGGATCACAAGGGGAGAAGGTATACTTGGAAAAGGCTGGGCCATGCGGTTAGATTCCAATTAGATTTTATCATGGTGTGGCAGAGATTCCGAAATCAGATATTGGATTGTAAGGCCTAACCAGTATCAGATATAGATTCAGATCACAATGTAGTATTGATGAAGAGTAGGCTGAACTGTAAGAGACTAGTCAGGAAGAATAAGTGCGCAAAGAATTGGGATACCGTATTACTATGGAATGAAGACATACGCTTGAAGTTCTTTGAAACTATAGAGAGCCTAATATGATAATGAATAGGTTGCTAGGCATTTCAGTTGAAGAATAATCGGCATTTATAAAAAGGCAATCGCAAAAGTTGGAGAGAAAGACGTATGTAGAAGAAACGCAACTGCAAAGAAACCATGGATAACGGAAGAAATACTTCAGCTGATCGACGAAGGAGGAAGAACAAATATGTTCAGGGAAATTCAGGAATGCAGAAATACAAGCCACTTAGGAATGAAATACGTAGGAAATGCAGGGAAGTCAAGGAGAAATGGCTGCAGGAAAGATATGAAGAGACCGAAAAATAAAAATTATTTAATTATTGTCGGAAGGACTGATTCAGTATACAGAAAAATCAAATCAACCTTATCGGAAATTAAAAGCAAGTGTGGTAACATTAAGAGTGCAATAGGTTTGTTGGTTGGTTTAAAAGGGGGGCGGGGACCAAACTGCGAGGTCATCGGTGCCTTGTTCCCAGGAGAACAATTACCCAAGCGAAAGAAGAAAACAAAGAAAACATACGGTACAATAACAGGAGAAAGGAAGAACCAGAAGAACGACAGGAGGACAACAAACACAACAATGGACAAAACAGGACACGAAAGCCCCACACAGAGACGCAAGAAACAGGGAGGAGATTAAAACAAGGAAGCAGATTACCATGGCTGGCTGACCATGAGCATAAAAAAGGAGAAGCCAGCCACTCTGCAACACATTAAAACCTCCACCCTAAAAGCCCTAGGGTGGAGGACACAGAGGGACATAGGACATGCGTTAAAACTCAGATCAAATGATGAAAGCTACCCTCAAGAATAAAACGTAAAACTAAAGCTGCCGTTGAGGCATTGTCGCCCTACACAGAAGGTAGGTTGCTGTGAAAGTTCAAAGTCCGCCGCAGAGCGGCTTAAAGTGGGCAGTCCAGCAAGAGGTGGACGACTGTCATTTGGGAGCCACAGCAACACTGAGGTGGGTCCTCGTGACGGAGGAGGTAACCATGTGTGAGCCACGTATGGCTAATGTGGAGTTGACAAAGGACAACTGATTCCCTGCGAGAAGCCCGCAAGGAAGATTTTCACACGTTCCCAGTCTCCTTAATGACACGCAGTTTTGCCGGTCGGTGTGACCGAGCGGTTCTCGGCGCTTCAGTCTGAAACCGCGCGACTGCTACGGTCGCAGGTTCGAATCCTGCCTCGGGCATGGATGTGTGTGACGTCCTTAGGTTGGTAAGTTTTAAGTAGTTATAAGTTCTAGGGGACTGATGACCTCAGCTGTTAAGTCCCATAGTACTCAGAGCCATTTGAACCATTTGACACGCAGTTTGTTGTGCATACTGTTAAGCCACTCTGTCTCCCAAAGCAGAAAAACCTTGCGGTCTAAGACAGAACGCAGGTCAGTTTCAGAGATGCCCATCTCCAGGAGCGGTTTCCGCGTAACCTGTTTGACCAGCCTGTCAGCAAGTTCGTTGCCAGGGATTCCGACGTGTCCCGGGTTCCACACAAACGACTGGACCGTTACAGTTCAGAGATGGACTCCTGATTGTTCGCTACCAAGGATGGTGAGCATAGCACTGGTCGATAGCTTGTAAGCTGCACGGGGAGTCAGGAAAGAGAAGAAACGACTCACCAGAACAGGAATGGATGTACTGAAGTGCACGAGATATGGCCACAAGCTCTGCAGTGAATACACTGCAGTCAGCGGGCAAGGAATGCTGCTCAATATGGACTCTGTGGACATAGGCGAAGCCAGCATTACCATCAGCCATCGAGCAGTCGGTGTAAACAACTTCAGAGCCCCGGAACATGTCAAGAATCGAGAGGAAGTGACAGCAGAGAGCGGCGGGGTTAACAGAGTCCTTAGGGCCATGCAAAAGGTCCAGACGAAGCTTCAGCCGAGGTGTACACCATGCATGTGTACGTGAATGGACCTCAAGTAGAGGTGGTAAAGAGAAGGACTCCAGTTTGGAGAGAAGGGATCGCAGGCGTTCTGCAATCTTCAGCCCTGATCTGGGCTGCTGATGTGGGAGATGAACTGTCGTGGGTGGGAAACGCAGGCGGTAATTCGGATGCTCAGGAGAACTACGAACGTGTGCAACGTAACTGGCGAGCAGTTGTGCACGTCGTATCCGCAATGGAGGGACTCCGGCCTCGACCAGGACACTGGTCACCGGACTCGTTTTAAAAGCTCCAGTAGCTAGGCGAACGCCACAGTGGTGCACTTGGTCGAGGACACGTAATGCTGAGGGCGCAGCCGAACAATAAACGAGACTCCGATAGTCAACGCGGGATTGAACAGGGGCTCTGTAGAGCTGCAGCAGCGTAGAGTGATCTGCACCCCAGTTGGTGTTGCTCAGGCAGCGGAGAGCATTGAGGAGCTGCCAGCTCTCCTGCTTAAGCTGATGAAGGTGAGGTAGCTAAGTCAGTTGGGCGTCGAAAACCAGTCTTAAGAATCGATACGACTCCACTACAGTGAGTGGATCGTCATTGAAATAAAGTTCAGGTTCCGGATGAACGGTACGACGCCGAAAGATGTGCCTGACTCACGAGTTCGCGGCTGAAAACTGGAAGCCGTGGGCTAGAGTCCATGACTGCGCCTTGTGAATCGCTCCCTGTAGTTGTCACTCAGCAGTACCAGTACTGCAGGAGCAATACGAAATGTAGAGGTCACCCACACAAAGGGAAGGGGAAACCAAAGGGCCTACAGCTGTTGCTAGGCCGCTGATGGCCACTAAAAATAGAGATACACTCAATACGGAACCCTGCGGAACACCATTGAATACGGGGGGGGGGGGGGGGAGGGAGGGGGGGGAACTATGGGAGGCACCATCTTGGACACAGAAAGTACGAAGCAACAGGGAGTTTTGGATAAAAATTGGTAATGGGCCCTAGAGACCCCACCCATTTAATGTGGCAAGGATTTGATGTCGCTAGGTCATGTCGTATGCTTTACGTAAGTCAAAAAAGATGGCAACCAGATGCTTAAGTCTGGAAAAGGCTGTTCGGATGGCAGACTCGAGGAACACAAGATTATCAATGGCAGAGCGACCCTGACAGAAGCCACCCTGACATGGAGTCAGTAGATCACGACGTGACTCCAGGACCCAACCCAACCGCCGACACACCATACGTTCCAGCAGCTTACAAGGGAACCTCCCCATCGCACCCCCCTCAGATTTTGTTATAAGTTGGCGCAGTGGATAGGCCTTGAAAAACTGGACACAGATCAATCGAGAAAACAGGAAGACGTTGTGTGGAACTACGAAAAAAATAAGCAAAATATACGAACTGAGTAGTCCATGCGCAACATAAGCAACATTAAGGATATTGTGAGCTCAGGAGCGCCTTGGTCCCGTGGTTAGCGTGAGCAGCTCTGGAATGAGAGGTCTTTGGTTCAAGTCTTCCCTCGACTGAAAATTTTACTTTCTTTATTCTCGAAAAGTTATGATCCGTCCGTTCGTTCATTGACGTCTCTGTTCACTGTAATAAGTTTAGTGTCTGTGTTTTGCCACCGCATCGCAAAACCGTGCGATTAGTAAACGAAAGGACGTGCCTCTCCAATGGGCACCGAAAACATTTGCTCGCAAGGTCATGGGTCAACCGATTCCTCCACAGGACAACACGTCTGATATATTCTATACGACACTGGTGACGGCATGTGCGTCACCTGACAGGAATATGTTGTCGACCCATCTAACTTATACACTTGGCGAATGGGTAAAAAGATTCTTCTACCTTGCCGATTTAGGTTTTCTTGTGGATGTGATAATCACTCCCAAAAAAGCGATGAAAACATAAGAGTTTGTCACATGAACTGCAACAAACGAATGCAACAGTTTCACAGTCGCACAGTTTTCCCTGTGCTCTGTCAAAACATATGTTTTCAACGTTTTCAAATTTTTCCGTGTGTAGACCGTCAAATCCTGCATGTGTCCAAGCAAATCTGAACATGTCCTGGAATTTTGGAGAGCGAAGTTGATTACGTTTGAGTGCCTTAACTTTGATAATAGTCTGAAAATAAAAAATATTTCACTCGAGGGAGGCTTGAACCAAAGACCTTTCGTTTCGCAGCTGCTCACGCTAACCACAGAGCCACGGCGCTTCAGAGTTTACAGTGTCCTTGATGCTGCCTATCTTGCACATGGACTACTCAGTTTGTATATTTTGCTTATTTTTTTCATAGTTCCACACAACTTCTTCCTGTTTTCTCGATTGATCTGTGTTCAGTTTTTCAAGGCCTATCCACTGTGCCAACTTGTAATTAAATCTGAGGGGGGTGCGATGGGGAGGTTCCCTTGTTAGAAAGAATGTTGGTGAGGCTGAGGGGCATATACATAACCACATCAAGCGGCTTTTTACAGGGTTTGAGCACCAGAATGGTGGTGCTCTGCTGCCACTTCGATGGAAAGACGCCATCGCACCAAATCCGGTTTAAGATGATGAGATATCGCTTGTAGTCAGATTAGAGATGCTTAATCACATTACTGTGCATCCGATCCAGCCCAGGAGCTGTGTCAGTGCAAAGCGCAAGGGCGCTGAGGAGCTCCCACTCTGTAAATGGGGCGTTGTAGGTTCACTGTGGCGTGTAGTGAACGAGAGGACTTTCCTTTCCATCCGCCGTCTTAGGGTGCAAAAGGATGGGGGGGGGGGGGCGGGGAGTAGTTCTCTGACGCAGGGGCTCGAGCATAGTGCTCGGCAAAGTGCTCGGCAAAGTGCTCGGCAAAGTGCTCGGCAAAGTGCTCGGCAAAGTGCTCGGCAAAGTGCTCGGCAAAGTGCTCGGCAAAGTGCTCGGCAAAGTGCTCGGCAAAGTGCTCGGCAATCTGCTCGGCAATCTGCTCGGCAATCTGCTCGGCAATCTGCTCGGCAATCTGCTCGGCAATCTGCTCGGCAATCTGCTCGGCAATCTGCTCGGCAATCTGCTCGGCAATCTGCTCGGCAATCTGCTCGGCAATCTGCTCGGCAATCTGCTCGGCAATCTGCTCGGCAATCTGCTCGGCAAAGTGCTCGGCAAAGTGCTCGGCAAAGTGCTCGGCAAAGTGCTCGGCAAATGCGTTTGCGGCGGCAGGGAACACGCCATTGATGTTATCGCCATGGACACCTGTTGCGGTCTAGTACCCAAAAAAGACGTATGATCTTAGTTCAGACTTGGGAAGGTGACGTATGGCACCCAATCGTCGACATGTACCTCTCCCAACACTCCTGTTTCCATCTTTTTATAAGCAGGCGAAGGCATGCACGTAGCAGCTTAAAGGCTATTAGGTGCTCTGGGGAAGGCTGTCGCTTATGTCGCTGTAGAGCTCGCCGACGATCTTTAATTGTCTCAACGACTTCCAGCGACCACCAAGGGACTGTCTTTAGCTGGGGGCAGCCTTAAAAGCGAGGGATCGCGTTTTGCGCAGCATAAATTATCGTTGTAGTGACCAGCTCAATCACATCATCGATCACACCACGTGGGGGAGTTTCAACGGTGACAGCAGATGTGAAGGCTACTCAGTCTGCCTTGTTTAAAGCTCATCTGGGTAGGCTCAAAAATGTTTCAAATAGCTCTGAGCACTATACATCTGAGGTCATCAGTTCCCTACAACATAAAACTACTTAAACCTAACTAAGGACATCACAAACATCCATGCTTGAGGCAGGATTCGAACCTGCGACCGTAGCGGTCGCGTGTTTCCAGACTGAAGTGCCTAGAACTGCTCGGACACAAAGGCCGGCTCTGTGGAGGCGTCCGTGAGCATGGCGCCGAAGGAGTGACAGGAATATGGGGAAGTGGTCACTACCACACAGGTCGTCATTTGCAGTCCAGTGGATAGATGGGAGGAGTCCTGTGCTGAAAATTGATATATCAATGAACGATTAACTGCCATGAGCCACACTGAAAGTGTGGCATCCCCAGTATTTAAGAGGCAGTGGTCGAATTTAGAAAGTAAAGTTTAGACATCTCTGACACGGCCAGTAAGCATGGTGCTACCCCACAAGGGGTTATGAGCGTTAAAATCTCCCAAAAGGCCGGCCGCGGTGGCCGAGCGGTTCTAGGCGCTTCACTCCGGAACCGCGCGACTGCTACGGTCGCAGATTCGAATCCCGCCTCGGGCATGGACGTGTGTGATGTCCTTAGGTTAGTTAGCTTTAAGTAGTTCTAAGTTCTAGGGGACTGATGCCCTCAGCTGTTAAGTCCCATAGTGCTCAGAGCCATTTTTTTTTTCTCCCAAAAGTAGGAAACGTTTAGGGAGATGATCAGTCAGTGCAGCCAATATGTTCAGGGGTGCCATCTGCAGGCAGGTATACGTTGCAGACAGTTATTTCCTGTATCGACCGTATACTGACAGCCACAGCTTCAAGAGGAGTTTGAAGGGGCACAGGTTCACTACCTATCTCGTTCAGGACATAAACGCAAACTGCACCTGACACACCATTATATTTGCTATGGTCCTTGTAATATCCCCTATAGCCGCAAAGGGCAGGGGTCCACATTTCCGGGAACCAGGTTTCCTGGCGGGCAATGCAGAAAGCAGGTGTAAAGCTTGACAGTGCCGTAGCTCAGATAATGAAGAAGACTGATTATTTTGTATCTCGCCCCCATGCCTGCGACACGTCCGTGTAATTGGCTACTTAAGTATTGTATTATTTCTTATTGTAATAAAACTCATCAACACGACTTGTTTGATTGTGTGTCAGGCGAACCGAGTGTGCAGTCTTCCTAGACACTACAGGCAAGACTGGCAGTATACTATCAGACTCCAGGAATAACGTTAGCCAAGCAATTCCGAGGACAGCAAGAGCCGTAAAGTGCGAGAATCATCGGACAATCGGCTTAACAGATCATGCATCTAAGTTGCGGACAAGAATAATATACCGAATAATGAAAAAGAAAACTGAGGATGTGTTAGATGACAATGAGTTTGGCTTTAGGAGAGGAAAAGACATCACAGAAGCATTTCTGACTTCGCAGTTGGTAATGGAAGCAAGACTGAAGAGAAATAGGATATGTCAACCTGGAAAAAGCGTTCGACCCAGATGTTCGAAATTCTGAGAAAAATAGGAGTATTCTGAAAGTAAAGACGGGCAGTATACAATGCGTACAAGAACATAGATGGAAAAGTAAGACTGGAAGACCAAGAGCGTCGTACTGGATTAAAAAAGGTGTAAGACAGGCGCGTAGTCATTCGCCCCTAGTGCTCTATCTATACATCGAAGAGCAATGACGGAAATAAAAGAAAGGTTCAAGAATGAGATGGAAGTTCAAGGAGAAAGGATATTAGTAATAAGATTCGCTGAGGACATTGCTATCCAGAGTGAAAATGAAGAAGAATTAGAGGATCTGTTGAATGGATTGAACAGTCTAATGAGTACAGAATATGAACTGAGAGTAAATCGAGGAAAGATGAACGTAATGAGAAGTAGTACAAATGAGAACAGTGAGAAACTTAACATCAGAATAAGAGATCACGAGGTAGACGATTGCAAGGAATTTTATCATGTAAGCAACAAATTAACCTTGGCAGAAGGACCGAGGAGGATATATATTTCTCAGAAAGTACGTTTGGAGCTCAGCACTGTATGGCAGTGAAACATGGACTGTGGGAAAACCGAAACTGAAGAGAACCGAATCGTCTGAGATATGATGTTGTAGAAAAATGTTGAAAATTAGGTGGACTGGTAAGGAATGAGGTGGTTCTGTAAGGTGTCAGGCAAATCCAACACCTTCCATGAAAACCCTGACATGATAAGCAAATCCAGTAGTATGTCACATAGCTCCGAATAAATCGTGACATTGAATTAACCAAAGTAATACGAGTAACGAGTGAGCAAATGGAATACCACAGACTAACACAAGAATGCCTAAATGCATGTCATACCTTCCCACCGTGAGACAGACGCAGTTCCGAGAGGAGAAACGAGAACAGAAGCCGAGAGCAGAACCGTGTTAAGCTGGAAGGCCCTACGATAAGGGACGGACGGACACCCACGTCGCCAGCTAACCGCTGGGACCACACCACCTGCAAGTTTTAGCGTGAGACTTTTTCGCGTCTCTGTTACGTCAAGACCACCCCTCAGCCAATGTTAAAAGCTGGAGCCCTCCAGAAGAACAGTATAGATCTTATGATAACACAAAAAGGGGTACACCACCCGCAAGTTTTAGCGTGAGACTTTTTCGCGTCTCTGCTACGTTAGGACCACCTCCCAGCCCATGTTAAAAGATAGAGCCCTCCAAAAGAACAGTATAGATGTTACGATAACACTAAAGAACCACACCAGCTGCAAGTTTTAGCGTGAGACTTTTTCGCGTCTCTGTTACGTTGCAAACTTTAAAAACATTGCCCCACCACGAAAAGTATAACGTTTCTCATTGGATAGACTGAATTTTTGTAGGCGGAGCTTAAGGTTATCATTGAGACCCTGATTGGTCAGATGAAACCACAGCCAGATAGTTTTTTTTAAACCAACTTTGGTAAATTGTAGTAAGGAGAAGTTAAGAGGAGAGTTGCTTCCGAGACAGCGAGGTGAGCGGAGCTGTGCTGTCCGCCGCCCCCTGACGAACACCGACAAGGTAATGAACGCACGCGATGCCGCATTTTTGAGCGCATAAGGCTTCACTCAGAACTGCAGAAGTCTCATCTGTTACATCCCCTTTTTGCGTAATACTAGTGTCGATCGTCAATTAAAGCTCGTGGTGTTCACATTTGCCACTTGAAGTAAAAATCTGAAACGCGATGATTTTTCTGTTATATAGTTATTGAGAAGCCAGATCAGCCACTGTAATTGACGACAAGTTAGATAAGTACTTAAAGATAATTGAGGGTCACTGTAGACCATTTTGATAGTTTTCTCTTTTGTGAAACTTAATTTAAACCTAGATTATAGATGTGATATGGCATAGGTCATCCTTCGATCCATTGTAGAACTTGGAAACCCATTCAGGGAATATTCGTTCACATTTTTGTTGAACGCAGTCGGTTTTTACAATCCTGTATTAAAACATTTCCTTTTATCAATAGTGCATTTTATAAACAATGTTTTGTGAGTAGAATAAAATTTCCAATGGTAAACTTAACTGCTTTTTCGACGTTATTTTACCAGCTAACTAAAAATAGGAAAGCCTTGAACCCCTTCCACTAAATTTAGTTAGTATTAAGATTCCTTTACAGGGAGTGCAGTGGAGCTGACGCTGAAATAATTAAGTATTTGGTTATATCATCGCTAGTCTCACTGAACTCTTCTTAATTCTACATGTCATGTGTGGTCTGACGTCTCCTTACCAGCAACAGGTCGCAGGTTCAAACTAGTCAATTCCCTAAAACAACACGCTCAGAGCGTCGTTGCGCGAAAGTGGTAGGGAGACACGATATAGAACAAACAGACACCACGCAGAATGTTTAGTGTTCTCAGTACAATCGGCGAAGAAAGGAATGTATGGAAAACACTGACAAGAGTGACAGTTGGTAGGACATCTGTCAGGACATCAGGGAATAACTTCCATGGTACTGGAGGGAACTGCAGAGGGTAAAAACCGTCGAGGAAGACAGAGACTGGAATACATCCAGCAAATAATTGAGAACGTAGGTTGCCAATTGCCAAATCTTGCCATTATTTCGTAGGGAGAATGACGCAAGAACCCACTGAAAAGCATGCAGAACCTTATTCCTCCATTCCGATACGACTGGAATCTGTTTTAAAGGTCAACAGCTTTCCTACACCGTGTTAGGAAAGGTAATCTGTTGAGTATGTTTTTTCATATTTTTTATCCTCCAGCGGTATAGGCTTCGAGTGGAGCTGATGTGGAAAGAAAGAAAGTAGGATTTGTTGAGTTCCCACAACACGTGGTAGTGGGAAAGCTGTTGATGGAGAAAGGATGATAATGTCTGATTCCATTCCTCCTCAATTTCAAAGTATCTCGTGCAGTACGTATTTTTACCTTGAACAGCTGAGTCTAGTTGTCGGAAAGATGTAAATTCACTGTATGTACAGCAATGCGTTCCCTTGTTGGTGGCATCTCCCACTAAAAGTATACTGTCTGGTGAATCATGTTTAGTGTCTATTCTTCTGAAAGCAACGGTTTCTTTTACGGCTCTCTGCAATGACGATTCCGCAAACTGATACGTACGTTTCTTTGAAGTAATGAATATTCTGAGCAGTAATTCACTTCTTTAATGAGTCGCACGTGTAGTTTTCACGGTCAGTGAAGGTGCACACGTGTAATTAATGATCCTGTCGCAGGAAAACTCCAAGAGTCATAGCGGCATTTGTTTACGTCTACGTTTCTCGTGTACAAGTGGGGATTGGAGAATGCGGCGGCGTACGCACTAATCTTCCTTTAGTCCTTGTAAGTAGCACACAGCGACGCTCCGAGAAAATGTGAGGAGTGCATGTTAGATTCCAGACCGAGATTCGAACGTACACACCCGTTATTCACCGACAGTGCTGTCAACACCGCAGTAATCCTCATAGCTCCTGTGTCTCCTAGGTAGCTGAACTTTCTCAGTCAAACAACAGATTCTAAAGTGTGGCGGTCAATGTATGAATGGTGCTATGATTTCATATAATCCACGCACTTATTCAAGAGCGCAGGAATTTCTATTTGCGATTTGCGTTGGATTCGATGTTAATCAATAGGTAAAACCATAGTTTTTGAGAGCGGGGGTGCAAAGAAGCTTCATCAAACTCAGTAATTTTTAACCAACAGTCACGTACGTGTCAGCTTTGCTCACTTGTGAACACCATTTTTGTAAATGAGCAGAATGTACCCAATAAAAAGCATTGGTTTGGATCGTTGACTACTGACATATTCTCCCTGAATTTCCGGTGACCTATTTTTCTAGTTGGGAGGGGTTGTCAGGTACCAGGTGAGCTATCATCATTTCACAGCTGATTATCGTCCACTACTCGATGAAGTTCACCTCAAGACTTTACAGTCCTCTGATACTCACATACATGTTGCAACTGTTTATTTTCTATCGCCCTGTACTAGCATTTCTAACAAAGTAATTCCTTCGTCTTTCATTCGCACATTCGTCTGGCTACATTTTCTGGTGACCTACATCGAATTTTCGTTAGCATCCTACGTACACTTTCCATTTCAGCTATTTTCCTGACCCGCCTGATCGTTTTGCAGTCTCTCCTGATAATTATGCATTCTCCCTATACTGTCTGCGTAACTCTCAGGTTTCGTACGGTTCTATTGTTTAAGTCCATGTTTCAGAGGAATTGATGAAAGCGGGAAATGCACACAGACTGAAAACATCCCCTTTGAGACATGTCAGATGGTTAGTTTTGAAAACCCTACGTAGATTACCAAAAGCACTAGACGCTACTTTCACTCTTGCGTTTATTTCTTTTTGCTGACCACCTAGTCGTTGTCTTCTGCTGCAAGGTCCACGGGGAACTTACTCTTTTGCCTTCTTCCATTAGTAGGTAGGAGAAAACAGTAATATATGACCAAAACTAATGCAGTTTGTGTGTCTATAACCACTTTTAATTGATTTACCGTTGTTAAATTCTGTGCAATTTCTATAATGTTTGAGGCAATATAGCCAGTTTAAGTGCCGTCTAGTCATCTCCACATTCGCTCTTTACTTGAGTTGTTTTAGAAAAGGTGTTAGGGACAAACAAGTTCGTCACAGCATTTTCCCCTAATGTGTGACGATTCTTGTCTCTACTAGCACGTTCTCATTTAGTTTTTCACTTACGTGCTTATTGAAATCCCGCAATATCACAGTGTAATGGAGAGCGTGTCACGGGAACATAATTTTTAAGAGATTATTGCCGCCTTCGACTGTTGAAATCTTTCATTTATAAAGTGTGTGTTTGCACTTATGGCCTCCAGTATAGTCAGGTGGAAGACTGAGAAAGCTTCGCACACGTCGAAACTTAAAAATATAAACAAAAAAAAATTGTCATCCCACGGTCTATCTCCAATGGCTACTTATTGAACGCTTTCGGCATCCTCTGCATAAATTACATCAAACTATTGTGCGTGTTCACTGTAGAATAGCCACGAATTTTTATTTGTGAGACTAAGCAACATTTTAAATTTTTAATACCATATGAAAACCAGAGGACGTATTACAGGTTGGGGGAAAATAAAAGTACCGCGGCTGACCGAGTTCCAGGGTATAAGGAAATACAGCAGAGAGAAGGAAATACAGTAGTAACTTGACTATAGAAGATGTTGAGAGTGACCATCATTCGTCTCTTGGCACTTTTATGTCGTGGTCAGCAAATTGCTGAAGGCAAATCGAAGCTGGACTCCTGAAATTGCTGCAGTCTCATTCGAAATGTTCTGCTGCAGTTCATGAAGACTATGAAGGTTACTGGAAAAATCTTAAACTCGAGGGCTCCCCACACAAAGTAATCGCACAATGACAAATCAGTTGATCTGGGTGGACAGCTAGGGCCGCGACCAGTCTGACCTCTGCCAACTTCTCTGTCAGGTGTTAAGATTATGCCGGCCGGAGTGGCCGAGCGGTTCTAGGCGCTTCAGTCTGGAACCGCGCGACCGCTACGGTCGCAGGTTCGAATCCTGCCTCGGGCATGGATGTGTGTGATGTCCTTAGGCTAGTTAGGTTTAAGTAGTTCTAAGTTCTAGGGGACCTATGACCTCAGATGTTAAGCCCCATAGTGCTCAGAGCCATTTGAACCATTTCGTTAAGAATATGCAAATGAGGTCTAAGTTTCTTTGTGGATCACGTGGCGGGCGTAAACGTGGTGTGCACATCACAGGGTGTTGTTATATGCATACATTCACGACCAATCGTATCAACTCGTCTGAGCCACTTTCATTTGCTCCACCCTGTAGTTACAAACTCCCAAAGCTATAATGGTTCAGAGTAAACAAGTCTTAGAGGTGACCAGTGGCTTAATTCTTTCCCAGAAATCAGGTGACTGTTCCATGTATTTGATACGATTGTACTAGTTCGGTAGGGTCAAGAAACGCTCAAATTATTCATTTGGTTAAGGTGAAATTAAATGTGAGATACTCAACTGAAGCAGAACTACGTTTTCATTATTTTTTGAAATACATATCGAAATATAATTTTAAAATAAAAATTAAAATATCCATTTTATATGGGAATTGGGAACTGTCATTGTGAAGCAATGACGAACACAAAGGTAGCAAAAATTAAATTCAGAAACTAAAAATAATTTACGTCGTTTTTCGTAACTGTATCAGGAAAGCGCGACCTCATTGTCGAGAGCTGTTCTGGGTCGAGAGGTACAGGAAAAGAGGAAGTTGTAAATATCCTAGTGTCATTGGGTGTGACAATATCACATTTTCAAAAACCCTTCCAGTTACGTTCCTGACGAATCTACCGGTCTTCAACCGTTAATACTGAAGCCGTTTTGATTGGATTTACGTCTGGAGATTCTGGTGAGCATCTAGAAAACTGTAACGTTGCTGATGTTGATACTAGGTTCCTGGACAGTTTGAAAGCTTTCAATATGGCTGTGCAACGTCTTTAACAAAGAAAATACGTATTTACGGAAATTGGGAACCATTGCGCTATTGTAGATTCAGCACACTGTGTACTTTTTAACGAGAAGACGTTATGAGAAGCATAGCTGCCCTCGGTGTCCCTCTTGAAACGAAAACTTCACTCTGAGGACTTTGTATGCAATGTGTGTTGCCTATCATCCAGTCATCTGCATCGCGTGGAATGCGGTAGTCCGAACAAATATGAAGTGTGTGATTAAATTCTAAAACACCTTTCTCCGATTAGAGACACTCATTCTTGCGACTGTCTTGTCTAAAATACTCTGTTAGTTTACTGGGGTTGGCATTATGCTTTACACCTGGTTTACTAGAGCCACTAGTGTGGTGAAATCTCTTCCTCCCAGGGCCGACGATTTCTTAAGGGTGCCGACCGTTACTGCGTAGAGTCAATGAACGTTTTTCCACTGTTGTTGTTGTTGTGGTCTTCAGTCCAGAGACTGGTTTGATGTAGCTCTCCACGCGTTTTTCCTCCAAAAAAAAAGTTCAAATGACTCTGAGCACTATGGGACTTAATATCGGAGGTCATCAGTCCCCTAGAACTTAGAACTACTTAAACCTAACTAACTTAAGGACACCACACACGGGCCGGCCGCGGTGGTCGTGCGGTTCTAGGCGCTCCAGTCCGGAGCCGCGCTGCTGCTACGGTCGCAGGTTCGAATCCTGCCTCGGGCATGGGTGTGTGTGATGTCCTTAGGTTAGTTAGGTTTAAGTAGTTCTAAGTTCTAGGGGACTGATAACCACAGCAGTTGAGTCCCATAGTGCTCAGAGCCATTTGAACCATTTTTGACACCACACACATCCAAGCCCGAGGCAGGATTCGAATCTGCGACTGTAGCAGCAGCGCGGTTCCAGACTGAAGCGCCTAGAATCGCTCGGTGGCGGGTTGCCCTCTAACCAAATTTGTTCCCCATGACGTGACCTATTACTCTAAGATGTCTGTCACAAAGACTATGAAAAACCCTGTTTTTAAATGAACTAACATGCGACGTTTACATCTCTGTGACGCTACCAGCAACCGAAATCGAGATGTTGGAAAACTGTTAAAAAATGAAATAAAAAATAATAAAAACAGATCATTTGCGCGTCGTGCAAAGGCGGGCACCTGACAGCATAACTAAATACGATGTAATATACATAAAAGAGGGAAATACCCACTTTTGTCGCCCACATGATTAAATATCTAGGAGTGATATACCGTGGAATCATTAATATAAACATGACTGTGGAGAAAATAGGTGACTAACTGAAATTTGTTGGAAGAATATCAAGACGTTATAGCGACTGACGAAAGAAATTGAATATAAACCAGTTGTTTCAACAATGCTAGGGGTCTATTCATCGGTCAGGGACCTTGTGAAGTTGGATTAAGGGAAGACATAGAGTTAAAACAGCAAATATACGCGTTTTCGCACGCGGCAATTTACTCAGCGAGAAGGCGACACTGAAATACTCACAGATGTTTGGTGTTGACGGTACGCGAAAGTCTTTGGGGGTTGCAGAGAAGGCAACAGTCAAAATTCTGAGAGCGCGCGCTGCAGTGATAATTAGGAAACGTGTTACGTCACTAACGTACAGCTCGTGCAATGATCACTACGGTTAAATTAGGCAAACCAGAGATTACACAGAGAGATATTGACGAGTTTCCAACCATAACTACCGACGGACGGTAAATGATTCTGAGAAGAAATGAAACATTCACCACATGTGGTAGAGCACGATGAATAAACGCAGATGTTTATGTAGTTAATTTCGGTACAGTTCCTTAAACACACAATGAAACTTCACTGATTCGCTCTAATTACTGTGAGTACGAGCATGAATTATTGAAAGTCCGAATTACAGAAATGTTTTCTAGAATTTTCATGTGGTGGTGTTATTATGAATATAACGTACAGTTTTTGTAGTGGTTATATAAAAATTAGATGAAATCTAATACTATATGGAATACTGTATACTCTATTTAATGTAAATGTAATTATTTACGTATGAGAAATAAGATTAAATAAGTTGAAGCTACTATACATTTCCAAAGGCTTCATTAAACAAGTTGGTATGTACATTACTGCACATATATATTACTGTCTGTATTCAAAAATTAACGCTGTACTGTACTGGAAATTTATTGCCACATTTACTGTAGAATGGTACGAAATTTATCAGCTGCTGGAGGAGAGACCCGTCGTTGCTCATGTGTTTGTTTATAGCTTCACCTCCAAGGCTGTATCAGGCAGTGTCTGACATTGTGCTTAATGTTTATGATGTGGTGCCTCCTGAACTGTGTTCTTATAGGTACATTCTGCAGTATATGTGGATACTGTCTGCAAAATGTATTGCGACTGGAGTTAGTAGCAACGAAGTAACAAATTTAAAGTTCATGCGGGGTATCGCGGTTTTTCATGCATCTGTTTATGACGTCGTATCTTCTGAACTGTGTGGCGTGCAATGGTATTCTCTTACATTTACATTCAGTGCTACAAGTGCATACTGTGTGTAAAAATGTGTCGCGAGTGCAGTTCATAATTAAGTAATAAATTATAACGTCATACCAAATGCGGTACTTTTACTCCATGAACAGCGGAAATGTAGTAGAGAAAAAGAGTTTTCCTTTCACCATTTTGTGGGGGTTCACTGCGACAAAAAATTTCGTAAAGATTTGAAATTGTGTGTAAAGTTTGTTGGAAGTCGTTAAGTACTTTCATTCACAAATACTGGTTGGATAAAGTCTGGGAATTCACGCGTCGCTAGCTAAGCTTCTTTTACACCAGGCCCGCGTTTGATAGGTAGGTAGTTCTTGCCCTCAGAGCGATCGCCGCGTCACTGTAAGTAACATGTCTACCAAGTTTGGTTGTAATCGGTCCAGTGGTTTAGGAGGGGATGTGGAACACAATTTAATTGTAACGTGTTGTATGAAATTGTCTTTTAAACAGATAGTTGTTAGTTATTTTTCTCACAGATCTTCGTACAGTCTGGTAAGCTATAAAAATATTAACACAAATTTATTACACCCCACACTTCGCCTTGCTAAATAGCTGTTTACAATTATTTCCATTTATTGAAGATGCATTATTGTGAAGATACGGTTTTGCACACCGAAGCAAAAACAACATATGAGCATGATCTCTCTTCATCTCAGGAACTGAAGCTTTTGGGTTCGTATCTATGTATATATGTTTATTAGTAGCACACTGGTCTGTCAATTTTAATTACGAGGATCATATTTAATTATTGCTTTCTCTGTGATGGCACCTACGTACTCGACATTTGCGGCCAGTACAGTAAAATTTGCATCAGATAATGAAAATGATGACTGAGCCACTTTAATATTTTCATAAATACATAAACTAAATATCTTATATCAAAAATATCGGGGCTAGAAGAGTCGTAATTAACAAAAATAGTTGTACCAACCGTAATGGAGGACAGCAATAGCGTATGATCGTAACTAGTAAAACTTTTAATAACTGCAGGGAAGGACACCCTTCTTCTAAAAATAAAAATGGTTCCAATAGCAACAAATACCTCTTTGTATTCTGGAAAGATTTAGATAAATTAACAGTTATTGCACATGTCACATACATCTTAATATGGAGTGTAGAAAGAGTGCGTCTTTCTAGGTCAGCGGCACTACTCGAAAAATTACATTGTCTTCCCTTTTATCAGACAAATGAAAATTAACAGAGTATATATTGTCTTCTTTAGTCATTGTCTACACAGATGATAAATCGTGCTTATTTCTTTGTCCTTTTCACTCCATGCACTTGTCATAAAAAAATGTCAAACGTTTTTCACATATTATTGAAAAACATTAAATCCTTTTTTCAGGTATATTCACAGGGATAAATACGTCAGGTGAGTGCACAAAACACACGCACACACACACACACACACACACACACACACACACACACACACACACACACACACACACAATCATGATATGTATGGACTTAATGCTTCCATTTTTATATGCACTGAGCAAAAGAATCAAATATCACACTTTATAGCGTCTGTTGACGCCTTTTCGTGCCGATCCTGAACGGCGGTGAGTCTGGAATGTTTTCCTCAGCTACTCGTAAGAAACCTGTGTTGTTTGAACGCTGTGAGTCGCGGTTGTAACCTCCATCGCAGGGGCATCAAAAGAAGGGGTGACATTTGTGTATGACGACCTGTCACGACCTTCCCATCGTGTGATACGCACACGGTGGCATTTTCCAGAATTTTGGTGAAGTTCGGTGTCGGTGAGACACCATTAACCCACGCTACACGTCGCATGAACTTCTGAGCTCTGTCCTTTGTCCCGCATGTTTCGACTACTTGCTGTTTAAACTGTCGTCTAGCCAGACGGTGACGTCACATGGCACCACGATTTTTCAGCGTTACAAAGAAAGGTTGTACGCTTTTTTGAGCAAAATTTCAAACTTAAGCGTCGCAGTGGGTGGGAATTACGAGGTTTCAAAAAAGTGGTCCTTGTCTTTCAACACTTCCTTCCGCATATCTTTCAGTGTAGGATTGTGGAAATCCGGAATAATGCCAACAAAGCTAACGATTGTGTCCAAGATTTCTCTTACGTTTGAAAGTTTTTGAAAATTCGTCTCTTACCTATACTTTTGCTTATCTGATTGGTTTCCTCTCCTTCATTTAAGACGCCTTGTGTCTGGTCCAGTGTATCCTCCTCAGTTTGTAAGCGAACCATGGACAGGCTTTGAATTTGTCGCGTGCCTATCGTCCACAGATGAAGCGAATATGAAGGGAGGTTTGCGTTCGACATTTTACAGTAAATAAGCTTCGAAGCGAATAATACCCTGTACAGAAAGGCGGCGTTTCACTTAGCAACAAAAAACCAGTCCCAATTATCGCGAATTTCGAATTAGTAAAATCTCAAGTCTGTGTGGCTTTAAATTTTTGCGATTTTTTCCACCCATCATCCATAAGCAGCTGAGATAGTTCCCCATATAGTTACAGCTAGGAAACATTAAATTCTAATACTCTTTCCTTTCTTAAGTTAACAACATCCTTTATGTTCCACTGAATAATATAGCATCAGAGAGGAAAAGGTAGGAAAACTTACGGTTTATCGTTGGTTGACGACGAGATTAGTACACTGAAGCACCAAAGGAACTGGTATAGGCATGCGTATTCATATACAAGACATGAAAACAGGCAGAATACGGCGCTTCGATCGGCAAAGCCTATATAAGACGAAAAGTGTCTGGTGGATTTCTTAGAACGGTTATTGCTGCTACAGTGCCAGGTTATCAAGATTTAAGTGGGTGAGCGTGGTGTTGTTATGGGTGCACGAGCGATGCGACACGGCATCTCCGAGGTAGCATTGAAGTGGGATTTTTCCGGTACGACCATTGCACGAGTGTACCCAGAATATCGAGAATTCGGTAAAACATCACATCTCCGACATCGCTGCCGCCGGCAAAAGATCCTGCAAGAACGGGTCCAACGACGACTGAAGAGAATCGTTCAACATGACAGAAGCACAGCCCTTCTGCAAATTGATGCAGATTTCAATCCTGGACCGTCAACAAGTGTCAGCGTAAGAACCATTCAGTGAAACATCATCGATATGGGCTTTCGGAGCGGAAGGCCCACTCGTGTACCATTGATGACGACACAAAGCCTTGAGCCACCCCTGCTCCTGTCAGCACCGACGTTGGACTGGAAACAAGTTGCCTGGTCGGACGAGTCTCGTTTCAAATTGTATCGAGAGGATGGAAGTTTACGGATATGGAGACAACCTCATGAGTCCATGGACTCTGCATGTCAGCAGGTGACAGTTCAAGCTGATGGAGGCTCTGTAATGATGCGGGGCGTGTGCAGTTGGAATGATATGGGACCCCCAACTCGTCTAGATACGACTCTGGCAGGTGACACATACGTAGGCATGCAGTCTTATCACCTGTACCCATTCATGTCCGTTCTGCATTCCAACGGACTCTGGCAATTCCAGCAGGACAATGCGACGCCCCACACGTCCAAAATTGCTACAGAGTGGCTCCAGGAACACTCTTCTGAGTTTAAACACTTCCAATGATTACCAAGCTCCCCAGACATGAACATTATTGCGCATATCTGTGATGCCTTACAACGTGCTGTTCAGAAGAGATCTCCACCCACTCTTACTCTTACGGATTTATGGACACCCCTGCAGCACTTATGGTGCCAGTTCCGTCCAGCACTATTTCAGCTATTAGTCGAGTCTATCCCATGTCGTGTTGCGGTACTTTTGCGTGCTCGCGGGGACCCTGCACGATATTAGGCCGGTGTACCACTTTGTTTGGCTCTTCAGTGAAGAAACAGAACAAGTTGTATTTGGAAAGGATAGTGTTGGATTAAGAACAATTGCGGAATTTGCTTTGAACGGTTTAGGGAAATCTTGAGAAATCTGTCGGATGACCAGACGGGGTCCTGAACGCGACTACAGTGTCTCGCGACTGCGCCATCTTCCTCGTTGGAAACAAGAAACGTTAGCTTTTAAGTCCCGTCCGCATTGATCACCATTGGCAGATCACGAGTTCAGACTGGACCTGCATATGGAAGATATTATGTCTTGACATTTTTTATTTCGCATTCTTCAGTAAATCATTACGGCATTCTACTGAAATGATTAAGAGAACTGTTTGAAGTGTAAGACGATTACTGTTAAATAAGTTGAAAAATCATTATATTTTTACAATACCTTTACACTTTTTCACAGAATGATGAACAATCACTTCGGTTGTAGTACAGAGATCGTTATTTGGGATCCTCTCTTGATCTAATATTGCATATGAAACAAGCAGAAAAAATTGTGTTTTGCTAACAGCGCACGTAATATAATCAAGCCTAATGGAAAAATTTCAAGATGTGAACACGTAGATAAAATTTTCTTCGAAGCTAATAACTGGTTCTCTGCAAATGGTCTGTCACTGAAATTAGATAAGACGCAATACACGCCATCTGTACTGCACCAGGCGTGACCACACGATTAGAAATTAAGGATAATAGCAAATTAGTGAATGACATAGAAAATTTTAATTTTTAAATGTTTATAATGGTAAGTACTTGAACAGTTTGGTAAGTACTTGAACCGTTTGTTACAGATCTTACCGTGTAAGCACTGCACCTTATGCGTTACGAACACTGTCAGATTTTTGAGATGAAACTACCATCTGTTTTATTATTCCAATTTTTACTTACTAATAATATTGAATCATTTTCTGGGGCAACACGTCGCTGAGGAAGAAAGTATTGGTTGTATGCGGAGTGTTCGGAAATTCCCGTTGCAAACATCTAGGACTTGTAGAGGAGAGTGAGTACATAATACTCTCAATAGGAACCCATTTCTTGAAACGTACCGTTTCCGTTATAAGACAGTTTCAATTCAGATGTGTGACACGTCGAAGTCTCAGAGTTGCTTGTCCTGCTATGCAATGGGCTAGACGGGACGACCACTTACAACGTATATTGGGTACACGCTAAGTGTCTATCCGACTTTCCACAACACGTTGCCTAATGCACGTGGTTCCAACACCACTGCATCGAGATACCCCTGTTTCCAAATCGAGTGCTGTTCGCAGATGAATATAAGCTCACTAGGGAATGTGTTCTGAACTTGCAAAACAGCCATGTCATGGATGACGAAAGCCCTCGCGTCACGCGTCTTCAGTGATTTCAGTACCTGTTTGGTATTAACGTGTGGGTGAGTAATCTGGACGGTTATTTGATTGAACCCATACCTCCTTCCACTGAAGCTAAGTGTTCGTGTGTACTTGATCTTCCTACAAAACATACTAGATCCGTTCTAGGATACTGGATACTGCGCCACTGAATGTCTGTGAGGATATGTGGCTTCAGCATGAATATGCACCAACTCACTTCTCAGGCGCGGTTTGGAGACACCTGAACAGATTATATGGTGAAAGATGGATAGGCTGAGGTGACACAATCTCAGGAACGCACGCGATCACCGCATTTAACTCTTGTGGACTATTTCTTGTGGGGTCGTAAGCAAGTTTAATTTACAAGACTCCCGTAGACTCAGACGAAGATCTGCTGGCACGTGTTCTGGCAGCTGCACTAGAAGCTGAAGAGACGCCAGGTGACAATTTGAGTCTGTACCAGAACACGCTTCGTTGGTTCGATGTCTGTAACAACATTGGTGGCCGCCACATCTGATGCATCAGTATTGTTTTGTACGTACAGCATGCTGAGTTAGTTTTTGTTTTGGAATAATGTAAAAACGTGATGATTAAGTGTTAATACAAAAAAACTATACTTAAGTGATAAATGGATGTTTACTTACGATTCCTCTCGAACTGTTACCTAACAGTTGTACTGCGTCGCGCCTAATTCAATTCCTCAGGCAGAAGTGTGAGAGTTAAACATCTGACCGCACATGGTCGACGAATGTAACGAAACGTTTCAGGATACGGGTTCCCCATTCAGAATATTATGTACTCACTTCCCTCAACATGTCGTAGAAGTTTATGACGTGAATTTTCGGACACCCTGTAGAAGTGTGTAATAAGGATACTATGTGATGTCTACTCCAGAACCTCTTCCAGTAAGCTCTTCAAACAATCGCGCATACTGAAAACAGTCTCTCAGTACATTCACTCATGTGTGAAGTTTGTTGTCAACAATCAAACGCAATTTCGAAACCACAGTTATGTTAATAAATTTAATACTAGAATGAGGAAACACTTGCTCTATCTTAGATTCAGCATTAGTAAGACATTCACACACAAAAATCTTCAACCACTCTCCCACTGATGTAAAGAATTGTATGGATGATAAAATTGACTTGAAACACCGATTTAAAATTGCTTCTGCTCCATAGAAGAATTCTGAATGTGTAACAATATAATTCGTATTTATTTGTGTGTGTGTGTGTGTGTGTGTGTGTGTGTGTGTGTGTGTGTGTGTGTGTGGGTGGGTGGGTGCGTGCGGGCGTGCGTCAGGGGGACAGAGAGAAGGTAGTTAATATTTATGTATGAGGCACTATATGGAGAATATGTTGCTTAGGGCAGTGATGTAAAACATCAGCATGTAGTATATTTTTCACAGAGGAAATGTACTATAATCGTAAACCTGATTCAAAATTATGACCCATCGAACATGGAAATACTGAACTATTCTTGATAGTGTTTCCATTTTTATTTCTAAAACGCCTGTTTCAGTTCTTTCGCGGACCTTTCGTAGATGTGTACACGAGCACCAAATGAAACACTGAAGTGACTAAATAATTAAATTATACAACTGTATGTGAAAGTGATTTTCAAAGCTGGCTGTAAAGCACTTTGCATAGTGTCTCCCCACAGTAATTTATATGTCTACTACATGGCACATTCTCTTATGCTAGTAAGATGGGATGTATTCTTCAGGAATTCCTTGAGGAAATACAGTAAGTACCTTCACTCGATGAAAACGCTAAAAGGAGGGACGCGCAAAAGATGAGTGGAGGTAGAGGATAGCGATACTAGGTAGTTTGCCCAGTAATAGAGAATGCGGGTTGTATGGAGATGAAATTGCTGTTTTGTGCAACTCATGCCTCTATGAAATATATTGATTGTTCTCCACCAATGGAAGCAAATGCCCATCTATTTGCTGAAATGTTACGCGGTAAAAGCAAATATGTACGCTGTATTATTTTGCTGAGTTTGCTTAACAACGCAGTAAGCACCATTATATCGGAAATTATGAATAATCAAAAAGCTTATTTCGCCACATAACCTTCACACGTATTCCGAATAGCTACTTCACGTCATTGCACGTAATCAGGTACAGTATACAACGCACGCTGGCAATTTTCTTGCTCGCCCAGCGTCTACAGAGCTGCCACACGTAACGTACGAGAAGTTGGACTCTGCTAGCGTGAGAAGTGTGCGTACTAACAAAGGCAATCAGCCATGAACATAAAACAAACCACAAGCCTATCCAGTAGTGCCCCTCTCCGGTATTTTGATGTTTATAACATACAGATCCCCGAATGTAGCGTGAGTTACTCTGCGAGGGGGTGAGGCTGTTTGTAGGCAGTGCTTTTCCATACTGGAAGACCATATCGACAAAAAAATGCTATTTTTACATAGGTCAACCACAGCTAAAAAAAATACATTGCAATAGAATGAAATTTTCACTCTACAGCGGAGTGTGCGCTGATATGAAACTTCCTGGCAGATTAAAACTGTGTGCCGGACCGGTACTCTAACTGCAGACCTTTGCCTTTCGTCGGCAAATGCTCTAACCAGGTAGGAGACGAGGTACTGGCAGAAGGAAAGCTGTGAGGATGGGGCGTGAGTCATGCTTGGGTAGCTCAATTGTCCTGAGTTCGAGTACCGGTCCGGCACATTGTAACAGTTACGCATCCTCAAACCGTTTTTTACTTTAAAAAATGTCAGACGATCATGCTGTCTTCACCATATGCTTCACGTAGAGATCATGAGGCAAATTGAAAAGAGATTACGGTGGATACATAAGCCTGCATACTGTAAATTTTTTCTGTCTGAATAGGCAAAAGGAATAGGATACAAAATCCATTATACGAGGTGTGGCTAGAAAAAAACTGGACTAGTACTGGTGAAACAATAAAACGAATGCAATAAGGCTGGAAGTCGCGTGGCCTGTCACGTGACTCTCGCTCCGCCTACTGCTCGAGTTTCATCTGCCTCCTGCACTCAGTCTGCACGTGGCGTCTGTCTTAAGTAGTTGACGTTTTGTCTGTGCGTCGGAAAATGTTGAGTGTACAGAAAGAACAGCGTGTTAACATCGAATTTTGTTTCAAACTAGGAAAATCTGCAAGTGAAACGTTTGTAATGTTACAACAAGTGTACGGCGATGATCGTTTATCGCGAACACAAGTGTTTGAGTGGTTTAAACGATTTAAAGATGGCCGCGAAGACACCAGTGATGACACTCGCACTGGCAGACCATTGTCAGCAAAAACTGATGCAAACATTGAAAAAATCGGTAAACTTGTTCGACAAGATCGCCGTTTAACAATCAGAGCAGTGTCTGAGTTAACAGGAGTTGACAAGGAAAGTGTCGAACAAGTTTACCGATTTTTTCAATGTTTGCATCAGTTTTTGCTGACAATGGTCTGCCAGTGCGAGTGTCATCACTGGTGTCTTCGCGGCCATCTTTAAATCGTTTAAACCACTCAAACACTTGTGTTCGCGATAAACAATCATCGCCGTACACTTGTTGTAACATTACAAACGTTTCACTTGAAGATTTTCCTAGTTTGAAACAAAATTTGATGTTAACACGCTGTTCTTTCTGTACACTGAACATTTTCCGACGCACAGACAAAACGTCAACTACTTAAAACAGACGCCACGGGCAGACTGCGTGCAGGAGGCAGATGAAACTCGAGCAGTAGGCGGAGCGAGAGTCACGTGACAGGCCACGCGACTTTCAGCCTTATTGCATTCGTTTTATTGTTTCACCAGTACTAGTCCGGTTTTTTTCTAGCCACACCTCGTATCGGTACTATGTACTCTCTGCCAGATACTAGACAGTGCCTTGCGGAATATACATGTACATGCAGATATACAGAACATGTACATGTAGTTTTAAGTCTATCTTTGCAGCAGATGGCCTAAGAACAAATGGAAAACGCTGCTCAAGCAACGTGCGTCATCGGTCTGAAAAGATCACAGGCGACGACGCTGATTTTCATGAGCTTTTAAATACATTTAATGCATTGCATAAAAATATGGAATTAAGGATGGAAACAGAAGTAGAGGGTAAAATTAATTTTCTGGACTTGCAAATTATTCGAACTGAACAGAAACTGAAGACTGATATATATCGTAAGCCGTCACCCACTGATTTGATCACTGCAAAGGATTCATGTCACCCACCGGTACAAAAGTCCCATTTTTGAATTCAATGTTTTATCGTGTACAAAAATTAGGCCCCACTAAGGAGGTTATTCAGAAGGAGACAAATTTGATTATTAACGTGGTTATAGCAAATGGTTTCACTGAAGAAGAAATACGAAAAAATCAAGAAAGCGGTTTTATGAAAGTTGGAGAGGAATCTGGGATTATTGGAGTGCCGATTATGAGAAAGTATATCTCACTCTCTTACCATGATCCTGTGTCAGATAAAACAGCTAATGCATTCGGTAATGTCAACGCTACAGTGTGTTTCCGGACAAATAATAAATTGGACAAAATATTGCGACAAAGCTTGGAACCAGCGATTAATAAGTTTAGCAGAGCAGGGGTCTACAAGATTGTGGCTCGCGTGCGAAACGTTGCAATGGACAGACTGGGAGGGATTTTAATTTCAGGAATCGTGAGCATGGATAAGCATAGTAATGGTAATGCATTAGGGGACCATCCAAGAGAATTCAAGCACTGCTTAAGAAACATTAAGGATGACTTACCTATCCTGCACTATGGTAGTAAAGTCATAATCCTAGATATTTTGCAGGAGTTTGAAATGTACGTGAGCTATCAAGAGGATATGAATCTTTTGATAAATGAGCAGGTAGGGAGCTGTCGAAAACGGTTTTTCGATTTCTTCCTCGATGCAACAGTGTATAAAAAAACAAATACGTTTTAATTATATTTTAACCTTCATCTGCTTTGTTGTATACTGGTTTCTATTCAGGCCACAATCTAAATATTGTGAAATTACGTATAAATTTGCTTTTAGGCTTCGTGCACTCAAAGCTATAGTCAATCATGTGGTCTTTTAATGGGAGTATCGTAAGTTTTGCTGTGGCGTATTTCTCTCAAGAGAAATTAGAAAGTTTCAGATGGCCGTTTTTAAATGCCGACATTTCATAATTTTAAAGAAAAATGGCAAAACATAAAAACTGTTTTTGTTTGATTTTATTTCTTAAACTATGACGCTTCGTACTATATAGAGGGCGCTCAGCTTATGTATTCTGTGCTTTCATTATGGCTCCTTAGTGAACCAACTTCATTTCATGTTTTTGTTTCGACTGATCTACGCCACTTACTGTATTCGGCCACAAATGTTGATTTTCACTTTTGTGTGAACGTCATTATACGTCCACTTTCACTTCTTTTGTAAGAAGTTGTATGTGTTTCCTCTTGTTTAGCTGCTTTACTCGTTTCCAAGTGGAAACGATATGTCATTGTATGTACTATTATTTGTATGGTTTTTTGTATGTTTTACAAGGCGCTTCGATGATGGGCTTAGCCCGAATCGCGTCAGCACAATAAAGGATTTATGACAATCTGAATCTCCTTCATTTCAGCAGCCGATCAGATTTTTAGAGTCAAATTTAAACTGAAGAGATCTAACTGCAGCACGACTAGATGCCCACTGATTTCTCCTCTACCCCTTCTGGCCTAGATCATTTTGCAGTGAGTTTAACAGCTTATGCTCCACTGAACAGGATTTAGCAAGTAATGATTGATTAAAAACCAAATTGCGGTGTGAGTGCAGGGAAGTAGGAAAATGAAGAAAGTAAAGCCAGCCCATGAATGATACTTGCAACTGCCTACCGGTCAACGGCATCGTGTTGTGTGCGATTCTCACCACTGCGAGCGATTCCGGATATAAAGTGACGCAGCTTTCCCATTCAGCCACAGCCGCAAAGCTGCCGCCAACGATTGCTGAACCATAGCGCAACTTTCACCTCAGAGAATTTAGAAAACGCGAGCGTCCAACGATACATTCGCCACATATCTTTGTGAGAAAGCAAACTCAATGAATGTATGCTGTAAAGACTTACGAACGCTGTCAACTTGCAGTAAATCTTCATAAAAGAAAATCTTTGCGTCTCACAAGACGAAAAACTTAGTCTCCTGTGATTTTAATATCATTGAGTTACAAATGGAATCAGCCAGTTCATATAAATACTTAGGTATTACACCAAGTAGGAATGTGAAATGGAATGATCTCAAGAGTGTTTTTGCACGCTCGATGCGACATTTTGAATTAATCACTGGAACTCACCACTTCAGCGTCGATCAATCTTATCAAACCTAAGGCAAAAGATCACACACAATTAGAATTAAAAATAAACATAAATTTGCAAGCGCTGTAAAACAAGGGTTTTCAGAAAACTGCATTTAATAGAAATTCGTAAATTGTGATTTTTTGAGGGAACGTGATAGGAGTTTTCTGAATTCAAATATGGACTCTGCTGGTACGTTTCACCCTAGAAAGTACAGAAGTTCAATGCAATGAAATCAGTGTCGTCCAGTGTAATCGGACTGGGAGTGATACGTTTTAAAACAGTCAGGCCTACAACGAGCTACAGCACAATTTGGACACCACTAATATGTTTCTTGTCGGGGTGTTTTTCCCTTCTGACTCTGACATCGGAACACGCTTTGCAGACGCTTCTTGGGTGCGATTTTTCATGACACTTTTTACTAACGGAGTTGTTTAACAAATATTCACTTAGGCGGTATAATATTCCAAACGCTCCACAACATTTTATTTTATTTTTCGACACTTACCTGATGATTCAGGATTAATATGACAGTCATTAGCTTCCTCTTCTGAACTGGAAACGGCGATTTCTTCTTCCGCGACATTGAAAACATCGATATCATAAAAATTCACCTATGTCAAATCTATGTAGAGCACGAGTAACTGGCCAAGAAAGATACAGGCAGCAGCTGACAACAGTGTGGGACTCAACACAGGGCAGCAAAATGCAAAGCCCTTGTGTGGAGTACAGACAATTTAGATTTCGAAAACTACGTGGTAGGACAAAGCACAGACCGTTCATTGTGCAGTGAATACGGCTACCGATAGGGATCGGGAGGTGCAATGTCAGCTACGAATTTTTACATACAGCATGAACAAAACTCGGACGCCGCCGGACTGAAGAATTGTCGCTGCCCGTGCCCTACTAGGTCTCCGTCCGCCATGAGTTGAATCTCTGAGACCGCTTCTTTGCTCTAATTGGTGAATAGGACTAATTAGCGATGTGGGTTAGGTACGTTCCGGTTTTTCGCGTACCATTCGTATATGGAGCGACGGAAAAATGGTTAAATCCCTCTGTACGTGCTTTAATCAGCCTGATCTTGTCTTTGAGATCCTAGGTGTTGTAGTTCATTGCAAGATTCCTCACTTGATGCTAGTGAACTGAAACTTTGTAAGTAGCATTTTCTGGGGCAGATGCGGTCTTCCTTCAGGTGCCTGCCCGTTCAAGTATTTCAAGATCTCCGTGACGACGTCCCTTGAGTCAAACAAACTATATGTGATTTTTGTATACGGTCCGTATACCCTGTATGGGTCCCACACAGTTAATCGATATTAAGGATGGGTCGCACGACTGTTCTGTAAGCAGCCTTTTTTGTATACTGGTTGCATTTTCCCAGTAGTCCATCAGTGAACCGAAGTGCAACCTGCTTTATTTACGGCTCAAGAGGCAGATAGTTTGCTCCTACGGAGTAGCGGCGGAAAGTAACTACGTTTTTAAAGAAAGCATTTTATGCTTATTTTGGGTACCGATTGGTGACCAGGACGAATCGTGGGCTCCAAATAAGGTATCCAGGACGGGTACCGAACAACTTCGACAGTGGAGCGATGGAACTTCGCCATTTAGGGCGCCCATCACATGGCGCGAACAAAGTAACCGTGGACCACACTGTTATTTTTGCTCCGGCAGTCTGACAGGGTATAATACAAGAAACAGGCACGGCAGGACATGGCCAAACATTGCGTCTGCTATTCTGCCCACGCCCCATGGTCCATATATACCTGTTGCGAAGACTCTGGCTCTGAGCACTATGGGACTCAACTGCTGAGGTCATTAGTCCCCTAGAACTTAGAACTAGTTAAACCTAACTAACCTAAGGACATCACAAACATCCATGCCCGAGGCAGGATTCGAACCTGCGACCGTAGCGGTCTTGTGGTTCCAGACTGCAGCGCCTTTAACCGCACGGCCACTTCGGCCGGCTGTTGCGAAGAGACGGTAATTTTTCCGAATCTGCATCTGACTCAGAAATCTACAGCAGTGAAGCACGTAGAGACTACTGATCAGAAGATGCCTCCAATATCCCCAGATCTTTGACTCAAGCAAAACTGAGTCGTCTATTTCGTGATCTTGGGCTCTCAAAGGGATCTGCAGAAGTATTGGGTTCCAGGCTTAATGAAGGAAATTCTCTCTGTGCAGAGACTTCATACAGTTGGCACACAAAACGAGAACTAGTATTTGCTCCATATTACTCAGAAGAAAAACTAGTATTTTTAACACCATCCAGCAAGTGATGCTTATTCTGGAACTACCTAGTTACCACCCTACTGAATAAAGACTTTTCACTGGTGCGCGTAAACGCAGTTTGAAGAGTGTCCTCCTGCATAATGGGAATTTGTGTACTTCACTTCCAGTTGGTTACTCAGTGATTCACAAAGAGTGTTACGAAAATCTGGAACTACTGCTGACTAAGACAAAATATGAAAAACAAGTGGAAAGTGTGTGGAGATACCAAAGCTATTTCACTCTTTCTGGGTAAACAGTTACATTACACAAAATATCAGAGTTTCATTTGCGGGTGGGAGGGTCGGGAAAAGGCACAGCATTGGATAAAGAAGAAATGGCTCCAAAGACAATGGAATGTTGGTTCAAAAACATTAAGAAGAAGAGTCCTGTTGACGCCTGCGATGTCCTCTTACCTCCTCTCCATTTTAAGTTAGGGCTAGTGAAACAATTTGTCAAGGCCTTCGACGAGAAAGGGAATTGCTTCTTTTATATTAGTGAAAAATTCTCACGTTTAAGCGACACAAAGTTGAAAGAATTTATATTTACAGTCCAGGATCAGGAAGCTGTTCGTGATGACACTTTTGAAAGTAAAACGAATTCGAAAAAGTTGTTAGCGTGGCAAACATTCCCAGACGTTGCTACGAAGTTTGTAGCTAATACTCAGGACGCACGAAACTAAATCTTGGTAATCAAAATACTGGATTCAGAAACTTTGATGTAACATGAGTTTCGAGGTCTCACTCGGACTACTTTCCCGAGAATCTTGGGGCTACAGTGAAGACCGTGGGGAGAGATTCCGTTAAGATCTCGAGGAATTATAAACAAGATACACTGCTGTTGTGTGACGAAGAGGGACATCCCTAGAAGAACCTTCACATGCAGAAAAAAAGATCACATTGAGTACTGATATTTTACGTCTTTGCTTAACTAATTCGACCGTCTTATGACAACAAGTTGTTTATAAAACCTCAGTGTAGGTACTGTGACAAGTATGCTATGATGGTTTCGTGTACAGTTTCCTAATTTACAGCACGTTAATTTTTATTTATAAACGTATGGCTTGTAAGAGATAGCTAAAATTGACAATTTAGATAGCTAAAATTGACAATTATGCAATATTTAGTCATTTCTTGTAGTGGGTGCATTATTATTTTACTCAAAACATCATAAGAGAAATTTGTCTTAAAACCACTTCATTTGTGTGTTAAGTCTTACATTTATCTCTGTTTTGACAGAAAATTCTGACGTGATACAAGGAAATGGTTGGCAGGTTCGGATTTAGCACACCTGAAATATATTAACGCTCATGTCAAGTTTGTGCAATTTTTAAGTGAAAATCTGTTGACCTGTGTTATGTTTAAGAAAGGTGTGTTCAAGTTTTTCTTCGGTATAAAAACATAGTTCAACAAATCACTTCGTGTGTCTTGTTATTTTAATATATCGCAGTAAAATTTTTAAGATTGGATAAAGCAGGTTCCTTAACTTCAAAAGAAACATTTGACAATTTTAATTTGTCATAATTACATTTTAAGATTAGATAACCAGGTGTCGTCATTCCAGCTGATATATCATGCAGATTTATTGCATTCGCAATTACAAAGCTATGATTTTCAAATAGCAGTCTAGGTTGACTGAGGCCAGCTTCCGTGTTTGTTAAGATGCAGTATTGGGGACGACAGGAGATTGCACTCACTGTCACGCATTTCCATTGTGGTGATACACGTGATATTGCCTTATGAGGCAACAACACATTTCTTTTCCTACCATTGGTAGATTTGAGACCATGCAGGCAGATGCATTCAGTCGCACTAAACGGAAGCGTGGTATTTCCTGGCACCTGGTTGGCAGGGGGGTGGGGTGGAGAGGGGAAGGGGGAGAAAGATCAGAATTCCTAATATGTTGAAGAGAAAGAAAAGAGGAGACAAGGGTTGGCTGTGATAGAGTTCATGTATTTGACGAGGAAACTATATTCACAGAAAGAGAGAGTTTCAAAATTACAAGTGAGAATTATTTTATTTATTTAAGTTCAAGACCCAACCAAAATCGAGATTGTGGTAGTTCAAGCAAGCTCTTTACATATTCATTCCCCCGAACAAACTGCTCCATGAAATACTAACATAAATTTTCCTTACTTGTTCGATAGCGTCTATGAGGTTGAAACCGGACAAGGCTATTTTAAGGTGGTACAGCAATTTAGCAAGTGATGATGTCGCGAAGGACATCGCGGGAGAGTCATGGGTTCCATTAGAGCGCTGATTGATGCGTCTGCAGGAACTGCAAATGAAGTTGGGGGGACAGCCGCAACTCGCAAAGCTCGATGAGAAACGGCTAATGATGAAATCAAGTACACACTGTTACAGACACGGATGCAGCAAGAGCTAAGGTACGTACAGGCGTGAAATCCCGCTTTATGCGCGTACAAATAAAACGAATTGCACCAGAGCCTCGTTACACAAGATCTCTTGTTAGTTACTGTCAGCGGCTGACACGCTCTCCCTGTCATAAAGAGCCATATACCCATAAGAAGTACGCACACACTCGAAACGATAGTCAGGAAAACTATAAATGTTATCGCGCTAAGCTTGCTAATTGAGAGTCAACTAACGTTATTAGCGTGTTGACACACACACATACCCACCCACACACACACACACACACACACACACACACACACACACACACACACACACTAATATATCGTCAGTAAAGCGCCTTTTTGGAGGTCGTGTGAAGAAGATTTGTAGCACCTTCATTGTCACATCTCAGCAACTGACAAGAGTTCCATACAGATACAGTTGATGATAAGTTCATTTGATGTCCAGTATTGTCGTGGAGTACATATACAACCGCTCGCTCACCGATAGATCTGTACCTACAGATTGGAAAATTGTGCAGCATGCACCAGTGTTTAAGAAGGGTAGTAGGAGGAATCCATCGAACTACAGACCTATATCATTGACGTCGGTTTGCAGTAGGGATTTGGAGCATATGCTGTATTCAAACATTATGAATCACCTCGAAGGGAACGATCTATTGATACGTAATCAGCATGGTTTCAGAAAACATCGTTCTTGTGCAACACAGCTAGCTCTTTATTCGCACGAAGTAATGGCCGCTATCGACAGGGGATCTCATGTTGATTCCGTATTTCTAGATTTCCGGAAAGCTTTTGACACCGTTCCTCACAAGCGACTTCTAATCAAGCTGCGGGCCTATGGGGTATCGTCTCAGTAGTGCGACTGGATTCGTGATTTCCTGTCAGGAAGATCGCAGTTCGTAGTAATAGACGGCAAATCATCGAGTAAAACTGAAGTGATAGCAGGTGTTCCGCAGGGAAGCATCCTGGGACCTCTGCTATTCCTGATCTATATAAATGACCTGGGTGACAATCTGAGCAGTTCTCTTAGGTTGTTCGCAGATGGTGCTGCAATTTACCGTCTAGTAAGGTCATCCGAAGACCAGTATCATTTGCAAAGAGATTTAGAAAAGATTGCTGTATGGTGTGGCAGGTGACAGTTGACGCTAAATAACGAAAAGTGTGAGGTGATCCACATCAGTTCCAAAAGAAATCCTTTGGAATTCGATTACTCGATAAATAGTACAATTAAAATTACGAACAACTTCAGTTGGAAAGACCACGTAGAATATAGTGTGGGGAAGGCAAGGCAAAGGTTGCGTTTCATTGGCAGGACACTTAGAAGATGCAACAAGTCCACTAAAGAGACAGCTTCCACTACACTCGTTCGTCCTCTGTTAGAATATTGCTGCGCGGTGTGGGATCCTTCTACATCTACATTTATACTCCGCAAGCCACACAACGGTGTGTGGCGGAGGGCACTTTACGTGCCACTGTCATTACCTGCCTTTTCTATTCCAGTCGCGTATGGTTCGCGGGAAGAACGACTGTCTTAAATCCTCCGTGCGCGCTCGAATCTCTCTAATTTTACATTCGTGATCTCCTCGGGAGGTGTAAGTAGGGGGAAGCAATATATTCGATACCTCATCCAGAAACGCACCCTCTCGAAACCTGGCGAGCAAGCTACACCGCGATGCAGAGCGCCTCTCTTGCAGAGTCTGCCACTTGAGTTTGCTAAACATCTCCGTAACGCTATCACGGGTACCAAATAACCCTGTGACGAAACGCGCCGCTCTTCTTTGGATCTTCTGTATCACCTCCGTCAACCCGATCTGGTACGGATCCCACACTGATGAGCAATACTCAAGTATAGGTCGAACGAGTGTTTTGTAAGCCACCTCCTTTGTTGATGGACTAGATTTTCTAAGGACTCTCCCAATGAATCTCAACCTGGTACCCGCCTTACCAATAATAAATTTTATATGATCATTCCACTTCAAATCGTTCCGCACGCATACTCCCAGATATTTTACAGAAGTAACTGCTACTAGTGTTTGTTCCGCTATCATATAATCATACAATAAAGGATCCTTCTTTCAATGTATTCGCAATACATTACATTTGTCTATGTTAAGTGTTAGTTGCCACTCCCTGCGCCAAGTGCCTACCCGCTGCAGATCTTCCTGCATTTCGCTACAATTTTCTAATGCTGCAACTTCTCTGTATATTACAGCATCATCCGCGAAAACCCGCATGGAACTTCCGACACTATCTACTAGGTCATTTATATATATTGTGAAAAGCAATGGTCCCATAACACTCCCCTGTGGCACGGCAGAGGTTACTTTAACGTCTGTAGACGTCTCTCCATTAATAACAACATGCTGTTTTCTGTTTGCTAAAAACTCTTCAATCGAGCCACACAGCTGATCTGATATTCCGTAGGCTCTTACTTTATCAGGCGACAGTGCGGAACTGTATCGAACGCCTTCCGGAAGTCAAGGAAAATGGCATCTACCTGGGAACCTGTATCTAATATTTTCTGGGTCTCATGAATAAATAAAGCGAGTTGGGTCTCACTCGATCGCTGTTTCCGGAATCCATGTTGATCCCTACAGAGTAGATTCTGGGTTTCCAAAAACGACATGCTACGCGATCAAAAAACATGTTCTAAATTTCTACAACAGATCGACGTCAGCCATATAGGTCTATAGTTTTGCGCATCTGCTCGACGACCCTTCTTGAAGACTGGGACTACCTGTGATCTTTTCCAATCTTTTGGAACCTTCCGTTCCTCTAGAGACTTGCGGTACACGGCTGTTAGAAGGTGGGCAAGTTCTTTTGCGTACTCTGTGTAGAATCGAATTGGTATCCCGTCAGGTCCAGTGGACTTTCCTCTGTTGAGTGATTCCAGTTGCTTTTCTATTCCTTGGACACTTATTTCGATGTCAGCCATTTTTTCGTTTGTGCGAGGATTTAGAGAAGGAATTGCACTGCGGTCTTCCTCTGTGAAACAGCTTTGGAAAAAGGTGTTTAGTATTTCAGCTTTACGCGTGTCATCCTCTGTTTCAATGCCATCATCATCTCTGAGTGTCTGGATATGCTGTTTCGAGCCACTTACTGATTTAACGTAAGACCAGAACTTCCTAGGATTTTCTGTCAAGTCGGTACATAGAATTTTACTTTCGAATTCACTGAACGCTTCACGCATAGCCCTCCTTACGCTAACTTTGACATCCTTTAGCTTCTGTTTGTCTGAGACGTTTTGGCTGCGTTTAAACTTGGAGTGAAGCTCTCTTTGCTTTCGCAGTAGTTTCCTAACTTTGTTGTTGAACCACGGTGGGCTTTTCCCGTCCCTCACAGTTTTACTCGGCACGTACCTGTCTAAAACGCATTTTACGATTGCCTTGAACTTTTTCCATAAACACTCAACATTGTCAGTGTCTGAACAGAAATTTTCGTTTTGATCTGTTAGGTAGTCTGAAATCTGTCTTCTATTACTCTTGCTGAACAGATAAACCTTCCTCCCATTTTTTATATTCCTATTAACTTCCATATTCAGGGATGCTGCAACGGCCTTATGATCACTTATTCCCTGTTCTGCACTTACAGAGTCGAAAAGTTCAGGTCTGTTTGTTATCAGTAGGTCCAAGATGTTATCTCCACGAGTCGGTTCTCTGTTTAATTGCTCGAGGTAATTTTCGGATAGTGCACTCAGTATAATGTCACTCGATGCTCTGTCCCTACCACCCGCCCTAAACATCTGAGTGTCCCAGTCTATATCTGGTAAATTGAAATCTCCACCTAAGACTATAACATGCTGAGAAAATTTATGTGAAATGTATTCCAAACTTTCTCTCAGTTGTTCTGCCACTAATGCTGCTGAGTCGGGAGGTCGGTAAAAGGAGCCAATTATTAACCTAGCTCGGTTGTTGAGTGTAACCTCCACCCATAATAATTCACAGGAACTATCCACTTTTACTTCACTACAGGATAAACTACTACTAACAGCAACAAACACGCCACCACCGGTTGAAATTTCGACAGAATTTATCTCTGGCTTCAGCCAGCTTTCTGTACCTATAACGATTTCAGCTTCGGTGCTTTCTATCAGCGCTTGAAGTTCCGGTACTTTACCAATGCAGCTTCGACAGTTTACAAGCACAATACCGATTGCTGCATGGCCCCCGCATGTCCTGACTTTGTCCCGCACCCTTTGAGGCTGCTGCCCTTTCTGTACTTGCCCGAGGCCATCTAACCTAAAAAACCGCCCAGTCCACACCACACAACCCCTGCTACCTGTGTAGCCGCTTGCTGCGTGTAGTGGACTCCTGACCTATCCAGCGGAACCCGAAACCCCACCACCCTATGGCGCAAGTCGAGGAATCTGCAGCCCACACGGTCGGAGAACCGTCTGAGCCTCTGATTCAGACCCTCCACTCGGCTCTGTACCAAAGGTCCGCAGTCAGTCCTGTCGACAATGCTGCAGATGGTGAGCTCCGCTTTCGTCCCGCTAGCGAGGCTGCCAGTCTTCACCAAATCAGATAGCCGCCGGAAGCCAGAGAGGATTTCCTCCGATCCATAGCGACACACGTCATTAGTGCCTACATGAGCGACCACCTGCAGATGGGTGCACCCTGTACCCTTCATGGCATCCGGAAGGACCCTTTCCACATCTGGAATGACTCCCCCCCGTATGCACACGGAGTGCACATTGATTTTCTTCCCCTCTCTTGCTGCCATATCTCTAAGGGGCCCCATATTACACGCCTGACGTTGGAGCTCCCAACTACCAGTAAGCCCTCCTTCTGCGGCCGCCCGGATCTTGCAGACTGAGGGGCAACCTCTGGAACAGGACAAGCAGCCATGTCTGGCCGAAGATCAGTATCAGCCTGAGACAGAGCCTGAAACCGGTTCGTCAGACAAACAGGAGAGGCCTTCCGTTCAGCCCTCCAGAATGTCTTTCGCCCCCTGCCACACCTCTAGACGACCTCCCACTCTACCACAGGTGAGGGATCAGCCTCGCTGTGGGCAGTATCCCGGGCAGCCACAGTCGTAGTCCGATCGGGGGATGCGTGGGACGAGCTGGCCGTCCCCGACAAACCCCCATCCGGACCCCCACTGTGATACCCATTGGCAACAGCCTCAAGGTGTGTGACCGAAGCCAACACTGCCTGAAGCTGGGAGCGAAGGGATGCCAACTCAGCCTGCATCCGAACACAACAGTTACAGTCCCTATCCATGTTAAAAACTGTTGTGTAAAGAACGTCTGAACTAATCTACAGAGAGCACAAACAAATCGACACAAAATTTAAACGGTTATTAAAATACAAGATTGCCTATTAAATGCAGTATTGCTGCTACTTGCGCACTGCTGACACACTGCTCGGCGGCGGAAGGAGACTACGCGATTTTACCTATTCAGGTACTAAAACGCGATGCTACAACTCTCAAATACTATAATACGCCCGAAATTTATGAATTAAACAATGCAAATACCAAAAACACGCAAAGAAATTAAGAATTAAACTATGTAACAAATAAGTGAGCTAAGAGTATACGACTTGCTGCTGCAGCTGCTTATCCAACGGCGGCAGGGAGCACAGGTGGGATTGACGGAGGACATCGAAAGGGTGCAAAAAAGGGCAGCTCGTTTTGTATTATCACGTAATAGGGGAGAGAATGTGGCAGATATGATACGCGAGTTGGGATGGAAGTCATTAAAGCAAAGACTTTTTCGTCGCGGCGAGATCTATTTACGAAATTTCAGTCACCAATTTTCTCTTCCGAATGCGAAAATATTTTGTTGAGCCCAACCTACATAGGTAGGAATTGTCATCAAAATAAAATAAGAGAAATCAGAGCTCGAACAGAAAGGTTTAGGTGTTCGTTTTCCCGCACGCTGTTCGGGAGTGGAATGGTAGAGAGGTAGTATGATTGTGGTTCGATGAACCCTCTGCCAAGCACTTAAATGTGAATTGCAGAGTAATGATGTAAATTTAGACGTTCAGTAAGTATTTTTTTCTGAAAGCAGGTTGATTTTATTAAGGATTCAAGTACATCATATTATTTCCCACTTTTCTGGGTATAAAACTCTATTTTTCAACACAATCTCCATTCAGTGCTACGGCCTTACGTCACCTTACTGGAGGGCCTGTATGCCAGCGTGGTACCACTCCAATGGTGGGCGTCGGGGCCAACGAATCGCTGTATCAATAACCTCCTCATCAGCCACGCACTGCTTCCCGCGGAGTGCATCCGTCCCATGGGCCAAACAGATGAAAATCGGTATGTGCGACATGAGAAATGTAGGGTGGATGAGGGAGAACAGTCCAGTTTTGTGAGCTCCTCTCGGGTGCTCAAGATTGTGCGAGGCCTTGCGTTGTCCTGGAGAAGGAGAAATTTGTTCGAATTTTTGAGGCGACGAACACGATGAAGTCGTTTCTTCAATGTCCTGAGGGTAGGACAATACAGTTCCGAGGTGATCGTTGCACTATGAGCGAGAATATCAAACAAAATATCTCCTTCAAAGTCCCAGAAGACCGTCGTCCTGACTTTACCGGCTAATTATGTGTATTTGAACATTTTCCTCGCAGGAAAGGTGTGTGGTGCCATTCCACGATGAATCCATGTTTCATTATCCGTGACGATCTTCGACAAAAAATAGTCACGATCAGCCTCGTATCGCATAAGCGATTCCACACAGATGATTCGTCTTTGCTCGAATAGGAGTATCCGCACGTTCCAACATTTCAGGAGTCACAGCTGTATGCGGCCGGCCGGCACAAGGGCGATCGAACAAGTTTGCGCTACCTTGTTGCAATGATGATAGAGGTTTCGCCCAACGACTCACCGTGCTTTTGTTGACAGCTGGGTTTCCATAGATATTCTGCAAGCGCCCATGAACATCTTCGATGGTCTTGTTTTCTGCCAAAAAGAAAGTGAATCACAATTCCCTGCGTCGAACGCACCTCAGTTACGGACACCATTCTGAAGGCTACGTATAGCGCTGCCACCTATCGGAACTTGAAGCTACAGGGGCTGAAACGAGAATATTCCATGATATTTTTTCAATCGAAACTGGTCGAGAAATACTTATTGAACGCCCCTCGTGCGTTGAATCTCCTGCGGATAAAGCACCCGCCAGACAGTGAAGGACGGTATAAATTATGTGTGCTTTGGAAGTCAGATCTGGAAGCTGGAGACATCTGGAGAGATTGAATCAGAGTCTCTAACCGTTCTTTCCACCAACCTGTCGTCTTCTAAAGTTGTGTCACCAGCGCAGAAGACAGCTCGGCAGTCGTGCGATCTTCTTCGGCGGAGGCTGCTACGCTGTTAACTTGAATCTGTGATTGTGCTTTTTATGGGATGCCACTTGCCAAGGTTATTCTCTGTATCTAAAGATGGCCAGATATGCAGTACTGAGAATGATGGTAGACGACTTCTTCTTTTTAGTGTTTCCTGTTTGATTATTATTTAAATATTCACTCTTTTACAACACTCGAAATAGCTTTCTCAATTGTAGAGTAACTTTTCTATCCACCTCCAATATAGAGTACGACATGTCCGCCAGAAACAGAGATACACGTCCGGCTCTGAAGAACGCCCGAAACAGAGCGACTAGCGCAGCCATTAAAATTGCTACACCACGAAGATGACGTGCTACAGATGCGATAATTTAACCGACAGGAAGAAGATGCTGTGATATGCAAATGATTAGCTTTTCAGAGCATTCACACTAGTTTGGCACCGGTGGCGATACCTACAACGTGCTGACATGAGGAAAGTTTCCAACCGATTTCTCATACACAAACAGCAGTTGACCGGCGTTGTCTGGTGAAACGTTGTTGTGATGCATCGTGTAACGAGGAGAAATGCGTACCATCACGTTTCCGACTTTGATAAAGGTCGGATTGTAGCCTGTCGCGATTGCGGTTTATCGTATCGCGACATTGCTGCTCGCGTTGGTCGAGATCCAATGACTGTTAGCAGAATATGGAATCGATGGGTTCAGGAGGGTAATACGGAACGCCGTGCTGGATCCCAACGGCCTCCTATCACTAGCAGTCGAGATGACAGGCATCTTATCCGCATGGCCGCAAGGGACCGTGCAGCCACTTCTCGATCCCTGAGTCAACAGATGGGGACGTTTGCAAGACAACAGCCATCTGCACGAACAGTTCGACAACGTTTGCAGCAGCATGGACTATCAGCTCGGAGACCATGGCTGAGGTTACCCTTGACGTTGCATCACAGACAGGAGCACCTGCGATGGTGTACTTAACGACGAACCTGGGTGCACGAATGGCAAAACGCCATTTTTTCCGGATGAATTGAGGTTCTGTTTACAGCATCATGATAGTCGCATCCGTGCTTGGCGACGTCGCGGTGAACTCAGATTGTAAGCGTGTATTCGTCATTGGCATACTGGCGTATCACCCGGCGTGACGGTATGGGGTGCCATTGGTTACACGTCTCTGTCACCTCTTGTTCGTATTGACGGCAATTTGAACAGTGGACGTTACATTTCAAATGTGTTACGACCCGTGGCTCTACCCTTCATTTGATCCCTGCGAAGCCCTATATTTCAGCAGGATAATGCACGACCGCATGTTGCAGGTCCTGTACGGACATTTCTGGATACAGAAAATGTTCGACTGCTGCCCTGGTCAGCACATTCTCCAGATCTCTCACCAATTGAAAAAGTCTGCTGAATGGTGGCCGAGCAACTGGCCCGTCACAATACGCCAGTCACTACTCTTGATGAACTGTGGTATCGTGTTGAAGCTGCATGGGCAGCTGTACCTGTACACGCCATCCATTCTCTGTTTGACTCAATGCCCAGACGTATCAAGGCCGTTATTACGGACAGAGTTGGTTGTTCTGGGCACTGATTTCTCAGGATCTATGCACCCAAATTGCGTGAAAATGTAATCACATGTCATTTCTAGTATAATATATTTGTCCAATAAATACCCGTTTATCATCTGCATTTCTTCTTGGTGTAGCAATGTTAATGGCCAGTAGTGTACTTCGTCTCCCAACCATGGCAATGCGACCCGAACGTGGCCGAAGCACTTCGGCTGCAATGTCGTTACTCTTATGCTTCTTAAAACTAGTGAAATTTAATAAACAAAAACGATAGATTTGTAGAGTAAACGTGAGACACTGTCATACTAAAAACTGGGTTGAATACAATGAAAAGTATATAAATAATTAATTAGGGAAGTTAGGCGTATTGGCGCCTAGCACCCGAACGTGCCGACCAGTCAGAAGTAAGTTCAGTACAATTGGCGGACTCTCCCATGGGACATACTGCACCATCTGTCGCTTGCACCTGACTCCACTTTTGTACCATATGCTACGTCGCTTGTATGAAGTTGCATCAAGGCGACATTCTAGCAAAAGAAAGTATTGGCGGCCACAGCCAGGAGTATCACAACGAGCCTGACGTCCCATAATGTCTAAAATCAACTGGTAAATGAAAGTGCTGAAAATGTCGTAGCCATGTGAAATCAGAGATGGAACAGGATGGCGGCGGTTTTTTCTTGTAGTAACCATCCAGCAACAGATCATCTTGATATCTTCTAAGCAAGGGGAGGGACATCCTTCGTCAATAAAAACTGAGGAAGACGACTATATGCTATAATTTTCTCTTAGCTAATGCCGTTACAGAATGGAGATGAGCCTCGCACCTTAGCTGTGACTGGAATACGAGCCAGCCACCGACTGCTGCAGAGGCCAGTCACACCGTGCTTTCACACCTACGGCAGTGCTTCCTAATTGGCGGGTATAGAGGCGGCGCCCCGCCCAGTCATATCGTACAGCCTTGCGCCCATAGTCGCCAAGTGCGGAAGACCCGGCGATGTCTGCGCACACTGCTAAAAGCACCCAAACAGACGCGCTCACGACAGCAGTTGGCATTAGCAGCACACTCTCGCGTACTACAGTCTCCCAGGAACCACTACTTGTCTATTCTAAACGGTGTCTAGCGCTTTTACACGCTTCCATTTTCTAATCTCTTAATTAACTGGCCACTGAGACGAAGCCGGTTATGTTCCATCGTTTTCTGCCCCTCCATCCAACTTTTATTCCGAAGCAACCGCAAATCTGTTAAGACTAATCGGTAAATTCTATGAAACACACCTCTAAATTAAGAAGCAGCGTGTCAGCTATTGGCAAGTTAACACAGTCGATGAAGAACAAGAAATCGTTTTCCACGATTATTAGGGGCGACAACTCTGGTGATGTGAGCATGAATGGGCAGAAGAGTCGAACTTGGCTTCACTGATGGGCTTGTCCTGAGCGCCCACAAGCAAAGACTGAAGGAAATCACCAAAGAACTGAACTGGGACTAACGCACTGGCGCGCTGCTGACGCCGTACATTCACACAGTTCCATTTTATTAGCCACTCCAACCCGACATTCGGTAATTTAGATCTGAGAGCTTGCTGTTTCCTACTGTCTTGGAGAAAGTAACAAGTCTCATATTTATTAACGTAAACTACAAAATATCATGTTCGAGGCTGGCGATCGTACAGATGTCTGCTGGTGTGGACCAAGAGCTGCCCCATCATGCCGACTCTGCTACTTCTGTTGACTGATTATTCATCGACAGCCATGGTGAATGCCGCTGCCTTACGAATGGTTCTCCCGAATAGAAGTCTCCGTTCGTCTCCTAGGATGCTCCCTGGTCTCCATCTCTGACACATGTGACTGATTATGCACAAGATGTGCACAGCTCCACATCTCTTCCTATCCAATATTTTACACATGTAACCACCGAATCCCCAAATTTTCACTGATTCTATGTTCTGCGATCATTTCCCGCCAAACACTGCATGTCTGCCAAAAGCAAACAACGCATATATGCTGGCGCACTAGGATAGATACTTCCAGCATACAAAATTCTACCAAGACAAAGCTTCGTGTACAATGCCAGGCACGTGACAAGAAGCGCCGGCCGGCGTGGCCGAGCGGTTCTAGGCGCTACAGTCTGGAACCGCGCGACCGCTACGGTCGCAGGTTCGGATCCTGCCCCGGGCATGGATGTGTGTGACGTCCTTAGGTTAGTTAGGTTTAAGTAGTTCTAAGTTCTAGGGGACTGATGACCATAGATGTTAAGTCCCATAGTGCTCAGAGCCATTTGAACAATTTTTTATAAACCTTTATGAACACTAAACGGGGACACCTCCAATGTCACGTGCTCCCCTTGATCACGAGAAACACATTCCGTTTGAGTACTTCTTGTGCTGAATTACCAAATCAAGTCAGATTATTGGGAGGACTAGGACAGTATATCACTGTCTCAGGAGCTGTAGAACTGTGATTCGCCAGCTTCCCTAGAAGTTGCCCGCTAATGACTGTTCCACCTGAACAGCTATGCATCTCATCATCTCACCGATGTCCTATGGGCGACACAGCTGGAGAGTGAGGTTTTTACCATGCTCGTGAGCTGGGCATTAAAGTCAAGATTTCCAATCATTATGACACACAACTTTCCAATACCAGCCACATTGCGAGCGCTGCAGCACGCCCAGAGCTAACTGTTGCGGAGGACCTTCGGCGCTCACCAGCCCCAGCACAGGAAACTCGTGATCGCCAGAACTGTACCCAATCATTAAAGACTGCGCTCGCTGAGGTGCCCGCCACTTGGCTTGACACGGGAAGCATGTGTGTGTGGAGTGCCACCAAAGAGGCGAGCATTACGCTCCCGGGGGTCATGTGCACACCCATGATTGCTGCAATATTTTTGCTTCTATTATCGTACAACACAGTTTTCGCTCTTAATTGTGATACGCCCTGTACACCCTTGGTGTCTTTCCAGTGATTCGTTTAAGGCATTTCCTCGGTTCTTTTTAGATATATTTGCAATTTCTTTGGTTTCTGAAATGTGTGGGTGGAGTAGAACCAAAGAAATGCTGGTCCTCAAGGATTTTGCACCATACCCACTGTCAATGGGAAGCGCGATTTGTTCTCTTAAGAAGTAAAATATTCTTAAGCAAAATTTTGTGGATCCCTCCAGAGAATGTTCCCATATCAGCCAAGTGCTTTATTCAATTTACCGAGGTGTGTGAACAGAGACAGAAAGACACAATGAATAAGTATTTTTCCAGTGCAGATGGGCACAGAAGACCAAAGGAACACATCTAGCAATCAAAAAGTGGTGAACGAATTTTTATTGGTTTTTAAGTGACCAATGTTGTTAGCTACTTCATCAGAGGCTCACTGAGAGAAAACCATGACTAATACAAACCAGTAACGTGTCACTGAAGCGGCAGAAATAAACAACTGATTTGATTGACTGAAAGGAAAAGTTGTGACGCCACAGCATGATGCAGAGTGCTGACTGTCTTAGAAAACCAGGGCTCAGTCGGCCCTTCTTGCCCCAGGATGTCATCGGCATAGACAGATTAGTACAAATACTCTGATTTCCACAGCTTAGCTACCAGTTTACAGCTAAACAGTTCCATCTTTCACCTTTGCCACTTCATCGGCAGACTGGCAACGTGACTACGATCTATGATGTAACAGCAAGTCTGGTCTGAAGGAGTTGCCTGTTGAGGGATGTTGCTGGCTCGTCTTCGTCTCCATTGCCTGCGTGGAGGTTTAGCTGATGGTACCTGGTGAGCTGACCAACTGCCATAATTCTGTGGGAACCAAGTAGCTGCCGGTCTGATCAGCATCTAGGAGCAGATGCCGGCGTCATGGGGTGTCCTGTCACAGAGAAGCCATGACGTATTATTTCAAGACTACAGCTACCTCGTGCAGAGCTGTTAGGTGCCTTTCTGGTGCGCTGCCTGAGACACGCACGAGAGCTTCCTGATAACGTGCTAGCAGAGTTACTGGCCATTGGGCCCAAGCTGGCACCATCTGCACGGCCAGCGATCACTGGTGAAGTAACTGTCGTTACGTGAGTGGGCTTGCCACTACCATGCCAGGACTTTAAGGCACACACGCGTCAGCACGTACCACTCTGGTGTGCGGTACACTGGCTGAATTGACTGTTGGTGACCTGGGAACGACAACTGTGATTAATGTACGTGTCTCTGTTACCGATATTTTGTTAGCGCCTTTGGTGTGCGACAGATCCTCACGCCTCCACTCCATACTATGCTATCCTGGGTATTCGAGGGAATCTGGTACCCCATTTATTAATGGTACAAGTCAATTTCCAGATCCACCCGGCCCTCTATATTTGGTGTCAACACGTGGCCGCCAGCCTGGGACCACACCCGCACGTCTACAGTGCAAGCAGCCGATGTCGTCTGTCCGGTTCGTCCACAAGCTCGACTGCTTCAGATAGCAGTTCGTCACTATGCAGTGAGGTGAGTGGAACATCGTTCGTTGGTCGTATTTTGTTTCTCCTTATCTACATCTACATGATTACTCTGCAGTTCACATTTAAGTGCTTGGCAGAGGGTTCATCGAACCACAATCATACTATCTCTCTACCATTCCACTCCCGAACAGCGTGCGGCAAAAACGAACACCTAAACCTTTCTGTTCGAGCTCTGATTTCTCTTATTTTGTTTTGATGATCATTCCTACCTATGTAGGTTGGGCTCGACAAAATATTTTCGCATTCGAAAGAAAAAGTTGGTGACTGAAATTTCGTAAATAGATCTCGTCGCGACGAAAAACGTCTTTGCTTTAATGACTTCCGTCCCAACTCGCGTATCACATCTGCCACAATCTCTCCCCTATTACGTGATAATACAAAACGAGCTGCCCTTTTTTGCACCCTTTCGATGTCCTCCGTCAATCCCACCTGGTAAGGATCCCACACAGCGGAGCAATATTCTAACAGAGGACGAACGAGTATAGTGTAAGCTGTTTCTTTAGTGGACTTGTTGGATCTTCTAAGTGTCCTGCCAATGAAACGCAACCTTTGGCTCGCCTTCCCCACACTATATTCTACGTGGTCTTTCCAACTGAAGTTGTTCGTAATTTTAACACCCAGGTACTTAGTTGAATTGACAGCCTTGAGAATTGTACTATTTATCGAGTAATCGAATTCCAACGGATTTCTTTTGGAACTCATGTGGATCACCTCACACTTTTCGTTATTTAGCGTCAACTGCCACCTGCCACACCATACAGCAATCTTTTCTAAATCGTTTTGAAACTGATACTGGTCTTCGGATGACCTTACTAGACGGTAAATTGCAGCACCATCTGCGAACAACCTAAGAGAACTGCTCAGATTGTCACCCAGGTCATTTATATAGATCAGGAATAGCAGAGGTCCCAGGATGCTTCCCTGCGGAACACCTGCTATCACTTCAGTTTTACTCGATGATTTGCCGTCTATTACTACGAACTGCGACCTTCCTGACAGGAAATCACGAATCCAGTCGCACAACTGAGACGATACCCCATAGGCCCGCAGCTTGATTAGAAGTCGCTTGTGAGGAACGGTGTCAAAAGCTTTCCGGAAATCTAGAAATACGGAATCAACTTGAGATCCCCTGTCGATAGCGGCCATTACTTCGTGCGAATAAAAAGCCATTTTGAGTCGTAGGGACATCAGTGGTACTTTGAGAGGTACAAGTAATTGATCCAGCATATCTTATTGCTCTCCCTTTGTGTAGCTTGTTATTGCTGAGGGAGCGGCAAGCTGTAGAGACTAATGACTCGGCGCATCTGCGTCCGTGCGGGGAGTACACGGAACCTCACTCTGCGTAGCTCAGCGCCGCTCTGTTCGGGGCGTTATTCCCGCGGGAGGAGCGCAGGCCATAACGAAATACGGACGCGCAGTCGCGCCGCGTTTAGTCTGCAACGGAACAGCGCAAGGGGCCGCTCCTCAGCCGGCTTCCCACGGCCGTCAGACGGGCGCGCGCGGCCCCCTGACGGAACGGCCTGCCGCCAGCTAGCATTCATCAGCGCCCTCCCTCCCCCGCTCAATCTTCTTATCGTTGCCTGACGCGATCACATGCGCCGCCGCCGCCGCCGCCGCCGCCGCCAAGATCGAGCCCAGCCAGACACGCAATGCGGCGGCCGCTTTCTCCTGGCGTGGGACGCGTTTCTTTCGCTCGGCCCCTTCTTGCCTCTTCTTCCTCATTGCTCGCCAGCGACACAAAGACGAGACACACTCGCTTCTTTTTGACCTGCCGCGCCTTTCACCAGAAAGGCTTTCCACCGGTGACGGTAACCCGCTGCCAGCATTTGCACGTGTTGACAGTCTGTTAACCGTACAGCCATAAACGTACTTAGGCAGTGGGGTGCGGATTATAAACAGGGAATCAGCTATCGTACTTCTGTGTTCCGCGGACAGCAACCGTTTCTCAAAATATTTAAGCCGGGGTTAAATCAAGGATCTCTAGGGACAATCAGTAGCTTAAATTGGTTTTTACTAGCTTCATCAGACCATAAACAACTGGAACTGCTGAAATCGGGTTTCCTGGCCGACACCTTCATTAAAAAAGTATGTATGAAATTGTCACTGAACATCCTATTACATAATTTGTGAAATTATTCACGAGTGTACCGTGAGTGTAAGGAATCCGGAAAAAGGTGAAATCTCCGACATCGCTGCGGCCAGAAAAAGATCCTACAAGAACGGGACCAACGACGACTGAAGAGGGTCGTTCAACGTGACAGAAGTGCAACCCTTCCGCAAATTGCTGTAGATTTCAGTGCTAGGCTATCAACAAGTGCCAGCGTGCGAGCCATTCAACGAAACATCATCGATATGGGCTTTCGGAGCCGAAGGCCCAATCGTGTACCCTTGATGACTGCTTTACACAAAGCTTCACACCTCTCCTAGGCCCGACATTGGACTATTGATGACTGGAAACATGTTGCCTGGTTGGACGAGTCTCGTTTCAAATTATATTGAGAGGATGGACGTGTACGGGTACGGAGACAACCTCATGACTCCATGGATTCTGCATCTCAACATGGGACTGTTCAAGCTGCTGGAGACTCTGTAATGGTGTGGGGCGTGTGCAGTTGAAGTGATATGGGACCCCTGATAGATCTAGAAACGACTCTGACAGGTGACACGTACGTAGGCATGCAGTATGATCATCTGCATCCATTCATGTCCGTTGTGCATTCCAACGGACTTGGGCAATTCCAGCAGGACAATGCGACGCCACACAACTCCAAAATTGCTACATAGTGGCTCCAGGAACACTCTTCTGCGTTTGAGTACTTCCGCTGGCCACCAAACTCCCTAGACATGAACATTATTGTGCATATCGGCGATGCCTTGTAACGTGCTGTTGAGAATAGATCTCCACCCCCTTACACTCTTACGGATTTATGGACAGGCCTGCATCATTCATGGTGTCAGTTCCCCCCACTACTACTTCAGACATCAGTCGAGTCCGTGTCACGTTGTGTTGCGGCACTTCCGCTTGCTCACGAGGGCCGTACACGATATTAAGCAGGTGTACCACTTTATCACCCACAAAAAATCCGATGGACTTCTACATCATCCATTGGTTCATGTGCACAAATTTTAAAACGCAGTGTCTTGGCCATATAACATTTTCGTAAAATAAATTTTAAATATTATGTGACCAATAAATTGATTTTTGTAATATAATATAATTTATATCAACTTAAATGATGATGATGATGATGAATATAATGGCAGCAATTGAGACGTGATGGTTATCTGCTACCTCACAGATCACACTAATCTACTAACGGTACCGTTAGGTAGGGCCTAATCGAATAAGTAGTGCAAAAGAATGTGTTTGTTTGCATGGCCATCTTCCGCAGCAACAGTTAAAAATCAGTTACTATTTGTTTCTCCGTCTTAAGCTTACTGCAGTTTAACTTTAATTATACTGCAGTAAGGTTAAGACGGAGAAACAAATAACAACTAAGAGTGAAAGGAATTTATGATGTAACATCTACATGTGTGCTCTGTTTATTTCACAGGTGACTGCTTTAAATATCATCGTGATCTAACGTTTGCATAAATAGATATTTCTATTTTAATTGAGTGTCCACATCAGAATTGAAAGGAGGGCACAGGCTGTCGAGCGTCCGGTGAAAATTCAAGTTAGCCACGAGGGCGGGGGGGGGGGGGGGGGGGGGAGGAGGAATGGGGCAGTGGGGGTTGGAGCTAAGCTTTCGTAGGACTGCGGATTACTACGGGATAAAACTGAAAGTAAGACGCCCGTTACCAACATGTAGATGGACACTTGTCAGGCCCTGAAGCATGGGAGAAGCAAATGTAGTTAAATCAGAAAAATACGTTTGCAGGAGATAGCACGTTCGCAAAACTGTTTAAAACATTGTTACTAGGGAGTTGGCACGGGAGGAGCCAGTTTGTAGCATAATAATATTCATCAGGAAAAGTTACGTATCTAGCATCACAATCAGTGAGAAAGTTGTCAGTAGGAGTCGCATGCCATTGTTCGAGTAGAACGCGACGGGTGTTACTGGAGGACGAACCTGTAGCTGATGGCAGTTCCACCTCAGTGACGCACGGAGATTTGTGTAGTTCACTAGATGCTTGCTAAGTCTCAATATGAATAATCAATTAATAAGTGATTATAATTTGTTTTAAAGTTACGTGTTTGACTGCGACAATACCTACATCCTTAGACGTTGATACCTCAGATGAAAAAAGTTTGTGTGCGTCCATCCCTCTGATTGAAAGTTTGAGGGACTCAGCTATTCCATTTGCGTTCCACATACTCTTTGCCTTCCTGATAATTTTAAGCACCTTACAATACTGTCTGTAATGGGCTATTGTAGCTTGATTGTGACTACATTTAACATTCTGATATAACTCCCACTTCGTTCTACGTGATATCTTTATCCCACTAGTCAGCCACCCAGGCCGGCCGTTGTGACCGTTCGGTTCTAGGCACTTCAGTCTGGAACCGCGTGACCGCTGCGGTGGCAGGTTCGTATCCTGCCTCGGGCATGGATGCGTGTGATGTCCTTAGGTTAGTTAGGTTAAAGTAGTTCTAAGTTCTAGGGGACTGATGATCTTGCATATTAAGTCCCATAGTGCTCAGAGCCATTTGAACCATTTTTTCAGCCACCCAGGCTGCCTTTTACTCCTAGTATCCTGTTTACAACTTTATAATGGAAAAAAAACTTTCAAAGAGCAAGAAAATGTGTTAAGGAAAGCATTGCATTTGTCATCTATGTTACGGCACTATAAACATGCTGCCACTCTTGGTCCTTAACGAGGTTTAAAAAACTATTGCCATTGGATTAGTTTTTCCACATAGCTTGTAATTATATGTGACACTTGTTTGAGTACAAAACTTTCTATTGTTGCAATTTGTGTCTCAAGATCTGGAAGTCCATTCACCCTTTTACTAACAGAATGACCATCTAGTAATGAAGAATGAATAAGAATATTGTCTATGGCAGTGCTACTGTTCCCCTGCACACTGTTTGGAAAAAATCACAGTTTGCGTCAGATCACATTATTTAGGAGATCTACCAACATCCTTTTTCCTCCACAATCACATACAAGATTAATACTGAAGTCACCATATATAATTAATTTTTGGTACTTCCTATAAAGTGAAGCAAGAACCCTCTCTAGCTTGAGCAGAAATGCTCTGAAGTCAGAGTTTTTTATGTACATGGCCACTCCTCCAATCTGCGAAGAACTTCTGGAAAAACAGCCAACTAATCTATATCCAGGTAAAGGAGGCCTCTGAATTGTCCAATTATTTAAGTCAATAATGTCCAACAATGTCAGTGTCAGCATCTATAAGAGGTCCACTAGCTTTCTCTCTAATACCTCTTATATTTTGAGGAAATATCCTAATTCCTTCTCTACTTGGATAACTGACCTCTGAAGGGCTTGAGTCAGGGGAGTGCAGTAGGTGGTATAGCACTTAGCAGCCACACAAGTCAAGCAAATCAGTAACAGCTTGCACTGTACGTGCTTGAGCATTGTCTTGCAAAATGATGGTCAGCTCCTGCAGAAAGTGTCATCACTTCAGTCTCTAAGCTGGTCGCAGGTTGTGTTCCAAAAATGAACATCATTTTGCAGGACAATACTCAAGCACATACAGTGCAAGTTGTTACTGATTTGCTTGACTGGTGTGGCTGCTAAGTGCTATACCACCTACTGCACTCCACTGACTCAAGCCCTCGTAAGTTCAACTCGATTTCTAAACTGAAGGAAACACTTCAGGGCATTCGCTTCAGAACTGCTACAAATTCGTCGGGCAACAGACCGCCCCGCTCGAGCTGCCAACCCTATTGGCACTACTGAGAGTATTCTACGACTTCCACATTGCTGGCAACAGGTTATGCACAATGATGTCTACTTCGGAGGTCAGCAAAACTTCGAAACATGTATGTATTTTGTACGAGCTGTAAATAAATAGTTGCCATTATTAAAGTTCCAACCCTCGAAACTCCTCCAAGTTAACACTCATCTGAGCCAACCCTACAATAGGCTTTACAATGCTGGTGACCTGGTAATTACACCCCAACACTTCCTGCAGTTGCTGGCCCACACCTCTGTCATGCCAACTACCTAGCAGCAGAATCTCCTTCTTTATGTTACAAGTTGCAACTGACTTAGGTTCCAAAACTGCTGAGGCTTATTGCATGTTTCCTACACCTACTAGAGGCTCCTCTCCATTCATCCCTGACAGCTGGTCAAATTTGTTGGTTATAAGCAAAATACAACTGTCTGATTATCTCCTCCTTCTAGCTGCTTTCTTAACAACTGTCAGTTCCCATTCCTCAGCGCCCTTCACCCTCCTCAGCCTATCTAGTTCCTCCTTTGCGTTTTGTAACTCCCCCTGGAGGGCACAGATCTTAGACTCCTGCTCTTCTATCTACTTGTTTCTGCTACAAATTCTGAATTTAGAGCAGAAGATCTCACTAGAATGCTCAATGGCTTCGCCACAGCATCCCCCTCCTACCCCAAATGAAAATGCTTTGGACAAATCTCACACCGTAACCCTCTACTCACAAACCTGCGACAAGGCACACACTTCTTACGCTTGGTAAAATTTAAACACTTACTGAAAAAAGTGCGCGTCTACATAACCTAAGTTCAATTACAACAGCAGTACTATTTAAAGAACTAACAACCGTGAACTCGAAATTCTCTCTCTAATTAGAGAGCGACTACTTTTATTAATACTACTAAACCACAACTAATACCAATACCACGAATACTTTTCAAAATTTCTTGGATAAAACCAAAAATTCAGGTGATCACTGGAACACTCAACGAAATTAAGCAAAGTGAATGAAAATTTTACTTAAATATTTCACTGCAAACAAGAAAAAACGTCAGCTGACAATTACCATACGAAATTTAATAAATGACTTCAACGCGCACACAATTCTAAAAAACCCAGTGGGCGAAAGTTTCGAAAGTTTATTAATCTATTATTTCACCAGAAACAGCACGAGACACTGTTGAAAACTACTAAATTCAATAGCTGAATAACAGAGCGCAAACAGCTTTGTCGGAACTTAAGAACTGCTACAGCTGCAACTGTACGCCGCGACGTGTAAACACTCTGCTAATACGTGGATGAACGACTGAAAACTACTAAATTTAATATTGGAATACAGTGCACAAACAACTTTGTCAGTACTTACTTTTAGAACCGCTACAGCTGCAACGGTCCGCCGTGAAATGTAAACACAATGGTGAGACTTCGATGAACGGCGTAAGCACACTCACGAATAACGGACTACTTGAATCAATAACACGAAAAGAAAGATTGAGATAAATCACAATCCACTAATAAGTTAGTTTTACAGCAAATATTAACACCAATAAACTTTAAAATAAGAATATGAAGTCTAAAACCTTACAAAATATTGGCGAGCGATTTGAACAGCAGTCCAGCACATACGACGTCACACCAAAGATCTCCTTCTATCTCGAGGTCCATTTTGTTTTTCTCTTTTTTAAAGTGAGTTCATTATACTGTTAGCTGCATATATTAGATTCTTATCAATTTAGGTGAGAAAAAGATGTCAGTGACATTTGAACGGACGTCTGACTAGATATACGAGTATAGTTGAAGACTGATCGCAAGAAAAAAATATTATGAAAATCAACTGTTTTGAAAAAAGAAAAGAAAACCACGAAACGACCTTGTAAAAGTGAAGCAACATTATATAAATATGCTGTTACTGAACGAATAAAAAGTTTATTTCAGTACATTAAATTTTAATATGTTGCATTATTGTGTTGTTCGTCTGACTGTGAGGCCAGCGTCGTATAGGCGTCGATTTTAATACACGGCTTCTGAAGTTGTTGTTTGTCCAACTGTACTCAAATGTAACTACTGCGGAGACATTATATAGGGACTGCAATTTTTGTTCGGCGAAAAGTAGTAAGTGACAACTAGGCAACTTAATACTAGGTGAACTCTGATTGAGATTGACACTTTCAGTATTTCTTATATTCGATTTGCACGTCGCTGTACTTGGTTATTGCATTCTCCTTTCCTTCAACATAGAGTGCATCGTGGTTGCATCTCAGTGCCATTTCTGAATTTCTCTCTAGCTAATTCCTGACAGTGGTGTTCTTACGTTACCCCTGCCGTGAACAGGATAAGCTGCAAACGAGATATTTTGATTTGGAGGCTGGTACTCTCGTCAGTTTCATACATTCATCTCAAATGTACATCAATTTTAAAATTTACTAGTGGCTTTGACATTTTCCGTCGTATTTTTTTCGAACGGAGTGGCGTCGCATGTGTGACCTGGATGATTTACATATTCAACGAGCCGGTAGCAATCCCCAGAATTGGCAGTAAGAGTGGATCTAGTCTAAATCGGTCATTGGATTCCCTGTGTCGCACACAAAATGCGTTTTGTATCTCTTACGTTAGCTCCATTATTCTCGTTCAGTACGTTCTGAGGAACTGAAGTGAAGAGACAGTAGTGAAATGGGACAATGACTTTTGTCTTCACCGACTAGTCTGTCTACAAACTTTCACGTACTTTAACAGTGTCGCTTCATCTGACGAATAACGAATGTCATGCAGTATATTTCGCTGCATATAGCTGCCCAAGTACTAACGACCAAAGGAGCGCGCTGCTCTTCTTTCATTTTTCCCATCCTCTCGCTTTATTTATAACTGACCGATAAACAACAAGTCACACAAAACCTTTGTAAACGACCTGATATGCCACGTGAAACGCAGTGTAACTTTCCTCAGTGAGATATCGAGATTTTACAGGGATCGTATCCGTCGTCTTGAAACACCATTGTAAGATGCATCAGTTTAGCAGATAGTAAGTGTAGACACATTTGTCCTGTAAGCGTATCATTCCGTTGACTGTGTAGCAAAGATGTTCACACGACATTATGGAATGAAAGTGTGCGAAGTGTGCTAGTTTTCTTCTGGCTACATTTACACTACAAATAATGACTTTTTTAGGCTTTTCAGCAGTTATGCAACATGCTACACCCATGTCATAGATATTCACTCCAATAATTTGAATGTTTATACCCCGTTTATCTCCACGTCCTCATAAATGGTTCAAATGGCTCTGAGCACTATGGGACTTACCATCTGAGGTCATCAGTCCCCTAGAAAACAAAATAGTTCAAATGGCTCTTAGCACTATGGGACTTAACATCTATGGTCATCAGTCCCCTAGAACTCAGAACTACTTAAACCTAACTAACCTAAGGGCAACACACACATCCATACGCGAGGCAGGATTCGAACCTGCGACCGTAGCGGTAGCGCGGTTCCAGACTGAAGCGCCTAGAACCACTCGGCCACAGCGGCCGGCCATGCCCTCATATTTTACAGGTAAGCTGAGGGACAATTCTTAGAGGTGAGTAGTCTTTTCAGAAGTTAGTGATAATGGACTGGTTATAAAACCATGAAAATTCTATTATCAGTCCATTTGAAACCTGCACTGGGGCGACTAGTCATCTAGACATACATATACGCAAAATTATCGCTATAACTGTGGACAAAACCACTTACATCGAAATCGGGATTTAAATCAAGGACTGAAATTTAACACCTCTCGTCGTCTAAGTTCTTTTAGCAGTATCACGGCCTCAGTCGGACAAAATTGAGGAGTATGATATTGCAGTGCCTATGTTATACTGATTACGATGCAAAGTTCCTTTGGACATGCATAACACAGGCCTTTCAATATCCTATTTATCTGCGAATACCGGGCAAGCGACTTTCAAGTACAATGTCTGACCTTACGGGAATATACATAATGGATGTACGAGTACAGGTCGCAGACGCATGGTTGACGACATGTGGAGGTTTGTTGGGTCTGGCCGTGAGTCGTGCACGGATAGCCAAATGGCTTCTTCTGCAACTAAAAAAAAACATAGTTGGTGGGTCAACGATGAACTTGAACAAGCGTCGTGGGATGTCTGCCCCGAACAAACAGACAAACAGAACGAACAATATGATATAAAAAAAACCAAAGAAATGGTAAGGCGACCGTTCGCGATAAGAGGGAAACCCACGTTGGAGTCCCGGTCCAGCAAAAATTTTCATTGTCGTCATTCCAATCTACAGCTGATGGACATCCTCATCCGTAATTGCGAATTCATTTAATGTAAAATTAATGAAGGTGTGCCACGTGCGCGCGACATCCTTAGCAGTCTACTATTGATTATAATTGCCCTTTGTTGGTCTTTGGTCCATTGCTGGGAGACCAGAGGACGCCTAGACGCTCGATATCGCGAAAGGAGTGGCGGACGGTGATGCAGAGGCGTGCTCGGCTAGCAGTGGGGCAATGGCTTGATGGCGTCAGCGGGCAGTTGGAGGTCTGTGTATACCGAGGACACCTGAGCGCCGCGTTGAGCGGAACACAGCTGGAGGGCGTTGGCTTGGCCTGTGGAGTGTTACTGGCGACATCACGCTTGTTGGAAGCTAACTGTCAGCTACTCGACCATTGGAGGAAGCAAGCCTCCTGGACTAACTGTGCGTGCCACCATTGTGGACGATATACTGAGGCCCTTTTGCAATGTGCAGTAATTTTGTTCTCAACCTACGAGTGAGCCATTTCATCCTGTTCTTTTTTTTTTTTTTTTTTCAGGCCAAGTTGATATTTGTATATTTCCTCTGGTCGGCTGTTGCGAGCCGAAGGCACTAGTTTGTTCTTTGCTACTTGGCTGTGTCTGGCCAATTTTCTTGACAGGTATTCACAATTTGTGGCGAATGTATGTTTACATTTCGAATTTTGTTGTCTAATCGCCACATTATTGAGTATCGTGTTTGCGTGTGTGTGTGCAAGACGCACTTCCTGTCACATAATTCTCTATCTAGGTAACTTCCTTGATTTTTTTCCTTTTGCCATGGTATCCAGCTTACTTTAAAATATCTTGTATTTTATTAAACTAGTGCTCATGGTACTTACTGTTAAGGTTAACTGTAAACTACCTACCTGACATATTATTCAGTGTCATCTATTTTATGAAAATAGTTTGTTCAATGCTCGCCACCCTTTTAGTTCACAGTTGGTATTGGCAGCTCATTAGAACAGTGTTCAGCGCTTAGGGCTTGCTCAACTGACTTTATTCGTTGGCATCCTGTATTTTATTAGAATACTATTTAATGCTTTCAGTCCTTGTCATAACTGGTCTATGGATTGGTTTTATACTTAATTAGAATAGTGCTCAATTCTATCTATACGTGTATGTTACAGGACAGATTAGCCATTATTTCGTAGCTTACTATCAGGGGGATCATTGTATACTTTGGTCGGTCTGGTGGCACTCGCCAAACGATTTTCTAATCCATCTGTGGAAAAGGTATCTATTTTGGTAAGACAGCTGGCCAACTGATGACATAAAGTCCGCACTACTCGTCACTTGCTATTTTCCGGACTAGACGCCTGTGTGATAATTATATTACCATTTGATTGTTTATAGTTTCTGCCCAACAGGCTTAGTTGATTCTGTCTGTACATTAAACGGTTACCTCCGCTTGGTGCTTCATATGTTAGCTACGAATGGTTTAATGTAAATTGAGCAGTGCCACGAGAATCGATAGGTCGCGGCACGCTCTTTGCTTCCACAGACTCTTATTTCGGCGAACTTCCGCCAGCAGGAGGCATGATGGCTCCGGGGCGAACTCTCTAGTGGGCGAACATACCGTAGAGCGGGGCAGTTGGCGACAAGACACCCTTGGCCAAAAACCCCTCCCTTACCGTGGCCAGCGCACTTCGACTGCTTTCCATCGACACCATACCACGTTCAAAGTCTGTTAATTCCCGTCGTGCGGCCACAATCACGTTGGCAAACTTCGTCACCTGAATCGTCTGATGTCTCCACCAACGCACTGCCCTTTTATACCTCGCGTACGCGATACCACCGCCATCGTTATGAGTATGTCGCTATCCCATGACTTCGGTTACCTCAGTGTATATTTGTTTTAGAATTACCCGATGTTGGCGTTACCCCTCCAGTGTTTATACTGGAGTGCGTCGAGACTAATGGGTGACGTCGGGGTTTGAGCCCTGCCTCCTGAGGTGCTACAGGGACTCGCCTTGATTGTTTATAGTTCGATCATTTGTACTTTGCTATGACGTTGGTAAAGTTGTTGGAATTGTACGCCACACCCAGAGATAAAATAACTTATGTTGCTAGTGTGAATGTGCGAGGTGCCGGGGCTAGCAGTGTATTTAATACTAAATTCTTCTAGAATCTACATATGTAAAAGATGCTCTAAGCCCCCCTATTCTAACTCCGACTTTTGCTGTTGCACATGGATTAAAAAGAAACCCGAACTGACTGTAATCGACCCTGCAAGTGGAGTAGAAAAGAGTTTGGCACCTGCAATAATTTCATTTGATAAATAAGTTAAATAAAGGAAAGTTTCATTAACGTAGTGAGAAATGATAGGGTTGCTCTACCGATTAACAGAATTCTGTTCTGTCCAAAATAACAATATGATTTATTATAACTCAAAATAATAAACAAAAACACATGAAACATTTACAATACATCACATTGGCTCAAATTGGATACTCAAATAAATGCTGTGAAGGTGAAGTTGTCCCTAAACTAGATTGTGACATTTATGACGAAGTGGTATGTGGATCCAATTCCTTGCAACTCAAGTCTTAAGAGAGACACGCAGCCAACCCAACATTAATTGCTGCTACAGTAGTGAGAATTCAGACAATGAACACCCAAGACAGAACAAAGTTAGAAAAAGACGAACAGGCGCACTCTGCTTAGCTCTGATTATCACGTAGGAAAATCCCTATCTGCCGGTGCTGTGGACATACATTACCAAACTGTCTTCTTAACTGCAAGAACACGATCTGGCGTACCGGAGGCGATGGCTGGTTGCTTCGACGTCCCGTCGTGGTGATGATAATGTCGCGAGTATAGCCCGAAACTAATTTTCCTGGTCTGGTTGTACCAGACTAAAGACTTCCTAGCAATACAAATGCGCCTCTGAGGGAGACGAAGAAGGCTCGCCACACAATCACTGACGGTACAGTGATTGATTTTAACAAGCGAAGTCACACTGTAACTCCGATACAGTCAACTTTAGCCAAAACTGCTCAAGACAGACAACATAGGCCGCATGTACGCAGAACGCTCAATTGCCAACTGTACTCGGAAAGTTACGTTGAAGTCCAAACTTCAGCAACTTCGTCAAATAGTTACAATTAAATAAAAGTATATTAGACAGCCAACGGAAGGCAGGCTGTCCAGAGCAGCGAGAGCTCAGTCTTGTAACCTACCCCGACCGAAAGGCGAGGGCCGACTCCTCTAGAGCACCCGTACAGGCCGAACACAGAACATTCCCGCCCCCACGACAGTGGTTGTGGTTAAATGTTCCAATCAGCAACTCGAAAACTGGCAGAAAATTCCACTCTATTGCCAGAGCACTACCATTCCACCAATGGAGATTCTTGGCGCAAATTTCTGCGCTGAGTTTGCTACGTCACGGAGCTATGCCCTGAGCAAGCCAATCACAGTTAAAATTTTGCAGAAAGCGCGGGAATTTTCCTGCCACAACTGCCTGGGTACACAAGTCATTCCCACACCTCGCTGGTAGCCCGCCAGAAAGTGTTTTCGCTAAGTTTCTGCGAAGTAACGGAACCTCTAGCCCAGCCGCTACTTGAGGCCCCTGCGGGCGTGTCTTTTGACAATGTCGGCGTCTGGAAAGCATTCACTCGACTCCCTCACACCCGTCGGCTTAACCCCTTCAAGATCAGCAGAGCCCACCTGTCACCGGACCACCCGGGTGACGAGAGATGCTGCGTGGGAAGTCCGTGTGTGAAGGAATAACGACTTTTCACCGCATGCAATTAGAGAGGAAAATCGTAAGATAGAAATATGAGAGGGGGCTCATGCTACCTCTCAAATGATGTTCAGTTTTCATTGCGCAGTCCATTCATGCCCCAGGCAACGACTGATGGCTGGCTGCTTATGATATATGATTCCTTCTCTTACCCGTTTGAGTAAATCTAAGCGACACTATCTACAGGCGGCGTTTAGTATAAGTTTAACCTGATGTTTTGCAATGCCGTTACGCTCTAAACCTGTCTGTGTTTAATCTTAAGATCCTCTAAAGAGTTCGTAATTTTTGCAAACCCTGAAGTACCTTTTCCAATTCGTAAAACTGTTCCACGGGGCCGCCGGCCGTTAATTATGTTACCCTGTGTGTGTCGTAAATGCTATTAAGGTTCTTTGCCCTGTAGTTCTGCCCACCTAAGCTTGGTCGGTGTTACCTTAACAGAAAATTGTTTGTAAAATTGTATTGCTGAAATGGCTATAGGGTGGAAGACACTTATCGTTGGGCCTTATGCCGTTCGCCGCGCACGGCAGCCGTGCGGTCTAGGGCGCCTTGCCGCGGTTCGCGCAGCTTACCCTGTCGGAAGTTCGAGTACTCCCTTGGGAATGTGTGTGTGTGTGTGTGTGTTGTCCTTAGAGTAAGTTAGTTTAATTTACGTTAAGTAGTCTGTAAGCCTAGGGACTGATGACCTCAGAAGTGTGGTCCCATAGAACTTACCACAAAATAAAAAAAATAAAAAATCCGAATCCTTAAGCCGTTCGTGCAGTCGATAATTACAGTCAGTCGATGTTCTTGCATTAGCTGTTAACGAGCAATGCCGTAGGACTATCAACAATTCGGTAGCAGCCGCTTAGTACTTGAAAAAATTGATAGTTTCTTTTAGGAAGCCAACGTGAGGCCACCTTTGGTTTTTTTCCTTTGTTTTTTTTTAATTATCAGCTTACTTTCATGCTTCTCAAGGATAGTATTTTATCATTGTAAAAGGTAACTTTTTTTAATGTAAAGAAAGCGTCTGATACGAAGTTTTGTTTACATTGAATTAATTGATTGCTCTGCAGCGAACTATGTCACGTATTTATTAAAATTTTCTGTCAATAAATTGCTGTTCTACTATACGTTTTGTAGTCCCAGTACTTTTTCACTCACCAACTAGCTCCCGACGGTTCAGAAGCGAATTAGTTTCGGCATTAATAAATGTATATTACTATACAATGACAAGCCTTCGTAAAACAAGTTGTAACCAGAAATCTCGTAAAGTAGTTGACCGATTTACTTCAGATTTTTTAAACAAACTTAAATAAACATATGAACGGACATGGGCTATATATTTTTAGTATATACAATACATAACTCTAATGATGATGAGTTTGGTTTGTGGGGAGGTCAACGGCGTGGTTGTCAGCACCATGAGAAATTCCCAATCTTTTCACTGTCCAGTCCCGCCATTTTTCCGAATGATAATGAAATGATGGGGACAACACAAACATCCAGTCTGCGGGCGGAGAAAATCCCCGACCCGGCCAGGAATCGAACCCGGGATGCCGTGATTCAGGGACAGCAATGCTAGCCACTAGACCACGAGCTAAGGAAAGGGGAGTCACTGATACCAAAATTCTCGAAAATTTCTTGACCTGTTTACTTCACATTACACACGATGTTATACGTAACAAACTTTCGACAGGCTACATACTTTTTAATATACATGGTGAGTCAGGTAAGACGTAACAGCCCTTTTATTTCGTGAACGGTCACGCATATCGAAATGTGATTTTCAGTAAATGTTAGAGCGTCAAGCGACACGTATTTTTTTTGTTTGGTTAATGTTTATAGCGCTGGAATCAACAAAGCTATGGAAGCAAGTACTTTTTTTTAAAAAAAATGTAACAATTTACTTTTTGTAGATGTTTTGTTAATGTTGACATTGAAACCTGTAGCAAAAAAATCGAGAGGTGTCCTAAAATGTGAGAGCACGGTGGCCGGAAACTGCATTTGCTGTGTAAAAATTGCCAAGCAGGCGTCTGGGACCATTCTGCGTAGTTGTATACCGTAAGGTTGGCCTGCGCTACGAGAATAAAGCTTTATTTTCCCTTCAACCAACTTACGATTTAGATGCTGATTCACCTAGAATGTTGCGTATGGAAAAATGACATAGACTAGAATACAGCGCATCACAAAGGGCTTAGGACAACTATTTCAAATTTGTATATCCTCCCATATTCACATGAGTTGAAACATAAAAATCAACTGTTCATTCTTCAAAAATAAAGAGGAGTTATACGCTACAAAATGCAATTACTTTGTTAAATATCTGAATGGAAGAAGGAAGAGTTGACTTCTCTTTTCCTGTACTTGGATGTGTGCTTCTTAGAGGTAAAATACAAAGCTGTCAGGCAACTATCTCTACCTGTACTGCTCAAAATTTTGTCATATGGGATATATTCGTTGAACTAAATATTTCATTGGCCGCAAAATAAGTCTTCTTCTTATCGAAACGTCGTTTCATGCTGAAGGTGATGATTGTGGTGTCACAGCCAGACGCCACACTTGCTAGGTGGTAGCTTAAATCGGCCGCGGTCCATTAGTACATGTCGGACCCGCGTGTCGCCACTGTGTGATCGTAGACCTAGCGCCACCACACGGCAGGTCTCGAGAGACGTACGAGAACTCGCCCCAGTTGTACGACGACGTTGCTAGGAACTATACGAACGAAGCCTTTGCTCTCAATTGCGGAGAGACAGACTAGCCTTCAGCTAAGTTCATGGCTACGACTTAGCAAGGCGCCATTAGCCTTACATAGTTTGATAGTTATCGTATGAAATGTCTCATCAAGAATGCTGTATTCACAACAAGGATAAATAAAAGTTAAGTATTAGAGGAGCTGCATACTTTTCTTATTAGAATTCACTACTTATCCTGTTCCAGAATTCACGCCCGTCTGCGTTAGATAGCGTGCATTTCGGCCTCCTCTATCTACAAGGTGTTGGCACATTCACCAACACATCAATGATAGTTTTATCAGCTACGTGCAGTAGACGCTATCGACTTATTTGACACTGCAGCGCAGTTTCGTACACACGTAAATGAAATAAACAAGTTACTAACAATGATTTGGTAACCACCCAAATCACATAACATAAATTTTGTCTTCCAATAAATAATTTGATCCTTTATTCAAGCATGTGTTCAAACTGTTGGGCATGAACTGAAAGACACATTTGCAGTCGCCGTTAGGAAGACCGATGTAATTAGAGTGGATGATATGGTAGAGCATACACTAGCAATCCGACGACAAAAAAAATTTAAAAAATAAAAAAAATATCGAGAGTAGTCAAATAGGGGGACCTCGTAGGCCATTTGACAACAGAATTTAGTCCTAACAAACGTTCACGTAAGTTCCCATTCAGTATTTGTGCTGCGACACGGGACGAGTGAGCTGGACAACCCTCGTGTTGCAGCCACATACACGGTCGATTATCCAGTGGTAACCCCTCCAGGATAATCAGAATGTTCGTGAGAAAGTGTGAGAACGAATGTCCATTTAGAACGTCTGAGATGAAGTAAGGTCCCAAAATGCAATTTCATACAAACGCGCACCACACACTTATGCTCCACGGCCATTAATGTTGTACCTGACGAAGCCAATGTGGATTTTCGGACACCCAGTAGAGAACGTTATGCAAATTTACATTAGCGTGGTTAGTAAACGTTGCTTCATCGACAAAGAGGACACGTTGGAAAAACGTAGGGTCGTCTCTCAGTTGCTGAAGGGAAAACAGAGAAAATTCTGTAAGACGTTCGAAATCACGGGAGTCTAGTGTTTGATGTCATGGATGCGAATGACAGTCGTTTGGCTGAGTCCACATGCCAATATGTCTCGTACCACTATGAGGATTCATTAGCGTCGTAGCCAGAACAGCTTCTTCGTGTTCTGTCAGGTGCGGTCTTCTTCTCGATGTTCAAGCAACCTGTCCGCACTAGCGTCTCAGTAATTCGTGCAGTTGCCTGGTGCGTCCGACATTCGCTATCCGGATAGATAGCCCTACACCGCTGTACTGTTTTTGCGGCGTTTCTTTTACATTCACCATATAAAAGTAGTATATCCAACTTCTCCTCACTGGTGTACATGTCTGTATGCAAAGAATGTTGAAGCAGAAACAAGCGGCCTGTAGGGTCGCGGAAACTGACAACGGCCGGAGAGCGGTGTGCTGATCACATGCCCCTCCGTATCCGCATCCGGTGATGCCCCTGGGCTGAGAGGATGACACGGCTGCCTGTCGGTACTGTTGGCCTTCCGAGGCCTGTTCGGATGGAGTTTTAATAGTGTAGACATGTAAACAGGCAAATGTGTGACATTCTGATAGCGTAAAACGAGAGCTCTGCTTGATGGTGTTTGCACAGCTACTGCCTATTCCGGCCACCGTGCTCTCAAATTCAAAGACATTTCTCGATTTTTCTTACGACAGGTTTCAACGTCAACATTAACAAACGCTTTATCACTGTAATTGTCTTCTCAAGAACTATCGAATGTAGTTATGAAAAGTATACGGCTCCAGTTAAAAAAAACGTACCAGCTCTAAAAGCATTAGGGCCTAACCGAACAAAAAAAAAAAAAAGACATGCCCCTCGACTCTCTAACATTTGCGGTACTGCCGAATAACTGGCACCACACAGGGAAGCCGTACCGTACACTGCATGCAAACAAGCTCCACACATCCCCCACACAGTGAGATGATCTATGGCCGATCTCCCACTACTGTATAACGATCTTGATTGTTCCAGGAATGTAGCAGCTGCAGCAACTGGGACACATCGCCATCGCTTGTCACGGTAATGATGCATGATTCCTATACTAACAAATCCAACCTTGCATGAGCTATCGCAGCTAGTAAGCCACTACTGCTCTTACTACCCATCCCACTGTCGCAGAGGTTTTTTTCCCACGGCACGAGCCATGGCACTTTTTTCCCTCTGCTCTTCAAATCGCTACCCTCACTCGTGTTTCGTCCACTATCTATCACCTGATGGACCGTGTTAATGCGTAGCCTTACCCAGACGCACGGACAACATCACAGCCCAGCATCCTGTGATCCACTTACTAGATAACTAACATGTTTACGGAGGTGACAGTAGAACTTTTGGTTTGGTCACCACGTTGGTGCGGGCGTGGAGGGGCCCCATCTCTATTAAAAATGCGGAAAACCGATTTTTGTTATGTCTAACCGTTCATGTCTTACTTGACTCACCCCTGGATATGGTACATAAAGACACTGGCGTCCAAAATTAAAGCAACAGACAGAAATTTTGCCACAAAACAATATAAACAAGCAACAGGAGAGTAGAAAAGATATTACAAACACAGAAGGTAAGCTACTGCAACACGCATAACGGTAGATAAAAGTGTTCTTCGTTTCTTCCAGCTTACCCGATTTGCACACACATTCCGACCATTGGTTACCGTGCTCAGTGTAGGGTGTGATCGCCTCTGGCAGCAGTACATGCCTAACTACGAAGGAAAATGCTGTAAATGATGTCATCAATCTCATGTTGATGCAATAAAGCTCATTCTTCCTGAAGAGCTGCAGCACGTTTTGGAGCGTGGTTGGCGGTTGATGACGTGATGTAACCCTTCTGCCTAGTGCATCCCAGACATGTTATATTGGATTCATGTCGTAAGAGCGAGCAGGCCATGCCATGCATTCAGTATCTTCTGTTTCTAAGAAAACATCGACCACCTGTGGTCTATGAGCTCGAGCATTGTCGTCCATCAATACGAAGACTGGGCTCGCAGCACATCCTGACAGCAGTTAAACCTTGTCGATTCACCCGCACAATTTCACGAACAGGTTCTGGGTGGTCAAAATAATCCCTGCGGACTCCATTAGAGATCTACCTCGATATCAGTCCCTTTCCACAGTGTTTGGTTCCCAAAATTTATTCCACGTTCCCTCCAGACGCGAATCCGTCAAGAGTCACTCTTCAGCCCAAACCGGGGCTCATCTATGAAAAGAACATAGGCCCACTGTTCGATCATCCAGGTGGCATGTTGACGACTCCAATAGGCCTATAGACGTCCCCTTCTGTGAGGTCACGTCAGCAGATCTCTGACAATGAAGGCCAATCTGCTGAGGCCTCCTGTACACTGTTTGTCTCGATGCAATAAGTCCAGAGAATGCTGCGAGGCCAGACGCCGGTTGGCGCGCTGTTCTGAGGCGGTACCTACCGTACCTTTACAGCCAGATGACTATCCTTTCTGATGTCAGACATGGGCGGCCTTGTGCTGGTCTTGGCATACCGTTTCGGTCTTTATAACTGTCGCCATATCCTACAAATAATAGAGCGTGTCACATTAAGGCATCTAGCCACATCAATTTGCGACCTGTTTCCATTCTTTCTATGGCCCTTCCCGCAGAGAATCTGGTAGGCGTCTTCTCTGAGCCATACTGCACCGTCTTTGACTGTGTACACAGTGGTTGTGGATGTGGGGCTACCTGCAAGGACTAACACATATGATACACGCCACGACGTCATCAGCCGTCTTTCACGCAGAAGATGATCGTACGGACACCTGTTAGGAATTTGTATATCGATTTAGGACACCAATTTAAATATGAGACGTCACTCGAGCAATTTTTTAAACAATAATGTACAGATTTTCTTTTAAAAGCGATTGCGAGAAACAAAATGCTGCGCTGCGATACTGGGTGGTTTCGTTTTCTCTCTCGCAGTCAGTTAAAGAGGAAAGTTGTTATTAACGCTTATCAATTAATCGTCGAGCTTCTGAATTGTAATGTTGCTGTCGCACGCAAGCGGCTACGCAGGCTAGACGCAAGCTGCAGTAATACGAGGGCAGTTCAATAAGTAATGCAACACATTTTTTTTCTGAAACAGGGGTTGTTTTATTCAGCATTGAAATACACCAGGTTATTCCCCAATCTTTTAGCTACACACTATTTTTCAACGTAATCTCCATTCAATGCTACGGCCTTAGGCCACCTTGAAATGAGGGTCTGTATGCCTGCACGGTACCATTCCACTGGTCGATGTCGGAGCCAACGTCGTACTGCATCAATAACTTCATCATCCGCGTAGTGCCTCCCACGGATTGCGTCCTTCATTGGGCCAAACATATGGAAATCCGACGGTGCGAGATCGGGGCTGTAGGGTGCATGAGGAAGAACAGTCCACTGAAGTTTTGTGAGCTCCTCTCGGGTGCGAAGACTTGTGTGAGGTCTTGCGTTGTCATGAAGAAGGAGAAGTTCGTTCAGATTTATGTGCCTACGAACACGCTGAAGTCGTTTCTTCAATTCCTGAAGAGTAGCACAATACACTTCAGAGTTGATCGTTTGACCATGGGGAAGGACATCGAACAGAATAACCCCTTCAGCGTCCCAGAAGACTGTAACCATGACTTTACCGGCTGAGGGTATGGCTTTAAACTTTTTCTTGGTAGGGGAGTGGGTGTGGCGCCACTCCATTGATTGCCGTTTTGTTTCAGGTTCGAAGTGATGAACCCATGTTTCATCGCCTGTAACAATCTTTGACAAGAAATTGTCACCCTCAGCCACATGACGAGCAAGCAATTCCGCACAGATGGTTCTCCTTTGCTCTTTATGGTGTTCGATTAGACAACGAGGGACCCAGCGGGAACAAACCTTTGAATATCCCAACTGGTGAACAATTGTGACAGCACTACCAACAGAGATGTCAAGTTGAGCACTGAGTTGTTTGATGGTGATCCGTCGATCATCTCGAACGAGTGTGTTCGCACGCTCCGCCACTGCAGGAGTCACAGCTGTGCACGGCCGGCCCGCACGCGGGAGATCAGACGGTCTTGCTTGACCTTGCGGCGATGATGACACACGCTTTGCCCAACGACTCACCGTGCTTTTGTCCACTGCCAGATCACCGTAGACATTCTGCAAGCGCCTATGAATATCTTGAGATGCCATGGTTTTCCGCCAAAAGAAACTCGATCACTGCCCATTGTTTGCAACGCACATCCGTTACAGACGCCATTTTAACAGCTCCGTACAGCGCTGCCACCTGTCGGAAGTCAATGAAACTATACGAGACGAAGCGGGAATGTTTGAAAATATTCCACAAGAAATTTCCGGTTTTTTCAACCAAAATTGGCCGAGAAAAAAAATGTGTTGCATTACTTATTGAACTGCCCTCGTATGTTCTAGCCTCATCGTTTTCGAAGGGCTGTTGCTATCCACTTCCTTGTGAACGGTGTTAGTGAATTCGTATCCTCAATGCTACACTCCAGTACTAATTTGGTGATAACTGATGCCTCAGAACATTACCTGCCATCCGATCCCTTCTTCTAGTCAAGTTGTGCGACACTCTTCCCCAATTCTATACAGTACCTCCTCATTAGTTACGTGATCTACCCATCTAATCTTCAGCATTCCTCTGGAGCACCACTTTTCGAAAGCTCCTATTCTCTTCTTGTCTAAACCATTTATAGTCCATGTTTCACTCTCGTACATGGCTACGCTCCATACAAATACTTTCAGAAAAGACATTTTCCCTATAGATGGTGCTAGCCGTCAGTGTGGGGCCCTTGAGACCGCGTCTGCAGCGCCATCTGCTTCCTATAACAGCTGACGACGAATGTCAACACCCAGTAACCCAAGTTTCATACATGCGTATCTGTTTCAAATCCGTAAATGTGTCGAGTTTTGTGCCTACGAACTTCAATTTGCAGACAACATTGGTTTTGTGTTATGATTTGAAGAAATCTGCTGCAGAATCGCATCGAATGCTTTTCGAAAAAGTTCGATGACAACAAATTGCATTCCTTACTGGATGAAGATGATACTCAGATTCAACAGGAACTCGGGGAATAATTGAATGTGACGCACAAAGCCGTTTCTCTTCGGTTGAAAGCTATGAGAACGTGCAGAAAGTGGGAAAATGGGTTCCTCATGACCTGAATGAATGACAGCAAGCAAACTGAAAGATCACTTGTGAAGTGCTACTCGCTAGATACAAAAGAAAGTCGTTTCTCCATCGAATAGTGACAGGTGACAAAAATGGATATTTTTTGAGAATCCCAAGTGTCGTAAATCAAGGGCGAATCCAGGCAAACCATCGACATTCACTGAAAGACAAAATCGCTTTGGAAAGAAGACGATGCTCTGTGTTTGGTGTGATCAGAAGTGCGTCATCTATTGTGAGCTGCTAAAACCTGGTGAAACCGTTAACACTGATAGCTACCAACTGCAAATGATCGATTTAAATCAAGCATTACGCGAAGAATGACAGGAATATGGAAAAAAGTAACACAATGTCATTGCTTTGTAATAACGCTCCATCACACATACCAAAACGGGTCAGGCAGACGATCGAGACGTTCAGATGGGAAATGCTAGGGCATGCGGCTTATTCTCCGTCGGATTATTATCTATTTGCTTCACTGGGACACGCTCTCGCTGAACAACGCTCGCTGACTGATTCGCTTCAAAAGAAGAAATGTTTGTTGGCGTGCCATTCATAGCCTGAATGTGGGAGAAATGTATAACAAGCAATGGAGATTATTTTGAATAAAATATTGTTTATCAGTTGCAAACAACAGACATGTAATTATTGCATCCAAATTCTGGTTTCTTACTTCTACACGCGGTAAATCTACATTCGATATTAACAAATTTCTCTTCTTCAGAAACGCTTTTCTTCCCATAGCCAGTCTAAAATTTATATTCTCTCTACTTCGACCATCATTTTGCTCACCACATAACAAAACTAATCTACTACTTTAAGTGTTTCATTTCCTAATCTAATTCCCTCAGCGTCACCTGATATATAATACGACTACATTCCACTATCCCCGTTTTGCTTTTGTTGATGTTCATCTTCTATCCACCTTTCAAGACACTGTCCATTCCGTTCAGCTGCTCTTCCAGGTCCTTTGCAGACTGCAGCTGCGTAATGGTGTCAATAAAGTAAATATCTACACCCATTCAGCAGCTGGAGTCGTCTCTGGTGTATAATGGTGATTACAACCATTTCAGATATTCATTTTAAGCTATTTCGTTTTCCAATCAAGTTTACGTTTGCAGCAACGAGAGTCAAGGTCAGAGAAGAGAGAGAGGGAGGGAGGGGGGGGGGAGAAAACTGGATAGAGAGGTGACGAGGAAGGAGATGTTCTATGGGAGTGGGGAGAAGGAGTTTGATAAAGAGAGGAAGGTGCAGGAGATGGACAGAGAGAGGAGGGAGAAGGTAATTACAACGTATATGCAATGCCTCTACACACATCAAAAAAAGTTCTCGCTCTGCCTGGTTCCCAGAACTCCTGAAGATAGACGTTGACTGTGGATTCTGTATCACAGACACAGTCCCTTTCACTGTTCAGAGATGTCACTAAACCCGCCCAAAGAAGCAAACAACAATGCATGAGCAGCGCCTATTGGGTGGAGGGTTTCCGACAGCCGATCAGTTCCAGTCATTCCACCAGGAAGGAGGTACACGGTTCGATCGCGTCCGCATTGTTTCTTTGTGCCAGGAAGGGCTCTCAACATGGCAAGTGTCCATGCGTCTCGGAGCGATGTTGTTCGGACATGGAGGAGATAGAGAGAAACAGAAAGTGTCGATGACATGCCTCGCTCAGGCCGCCCAAGGGATACTACTGCAGTGGATGACTGCTACCTACGGATTATGACTCGGAGGAGCCCTGACAGCAATGTCACCATGTTGAATAATGCTTTTCGTGCAGTCACAGCACGTCGTGTTACAACTCAAGCTGTGTGCAATAGGCTGCATGATGCGCAACTTAACTCCCATCGTCCGTGGCGAGGTCCATCTTTGCAACCACGACAACATGCAGCGCGGTAAAGATGGGCCCAAAAATATGCCGAATGGACCGCTCACCGTTGGCACCACGTTGTTTTCAACGATAAGTGTCGCATATGCCTTCAACCAGCATACTGTCGGAGACGTGTTTGGATGCAACCCGGTCAGGCTGAACGCCTTAGACACACTGCAGCAAGGCGGTGGTTCCCTGCTGTTTTGGGGTGGCATTATGTGGGGCCGACGCACGACGCTGGTGGTCATGGAAGGCGCCGTAACGGCTGTACGATACTTGAATTCCACCCTCCAACTTATAGTGCAATCATATTGGCAGCATATTGGCGATATATTCGTCTTCATGGACGACAATTGGCGCCACCATCGTGCACATCTTGTGAATGACTTCCTTCAGAGTCACGACATCGACCGACTAGACTGGCCATGATGTTCTCCAGACATGAACCCTATCGGACATTCCTGGGATAGGTTGAAATGAGCTGCTTATGGACGACGTGGCCCACCAACCACCCTGAGGGATCTACGCCTAATCGCCGTTAAGGAGTGGGACAATCTGGACCAACAGTCCCTTGATGAACTTGTGGATAGTATGCCACTACGAATACAGGCATGCATCAATGCAAGAGGATGTGCTACTGGCAATTAGAGGTACCGGTGTGTACAGCAGTCTGGACCACCACAAAATGTGTGTGAGAAATCGTATGGGACTTAATGGACCACCACCTCTGAAGGTCTCGCTGTATGGTGTTACACCATGCAATGTGTGGTTTTCATGAGCAATAAGAAGGGTGGAAATGATGTTTATATTGATCTCTGTTCCAGTTTTCTGTCCAGGTTCCGGAACTCTCGGAACCGAAGAGATGCAAAACTTGTTTTGATGTTTCCAGAATGAGATTTTCACTCTGCAACGGAGTGTGCGCTGATGTGAAACTTCCTCGCAGATTAAAACTGTGTGCCCGACCGAGACTCGAACTCGGGACCTTTGCCTTTCGCGGGCAATTGCTCTACCATCTGAGCTACCGAAGCACGACTCACGCTCGGTACTCACAGCTTTACTTCTGCCAGTACCTCGTCTCCTACCTTCCAAACTTTACAGAAGCTCTCCTGCGAACCTAGCAGAACTAGCACTCCTGAAAGAAAGGATATTGCGGAGACATGGCTTAGCCACAGCCTGGAGGATGTATCCAGAATGAGATTTTCACTCTGCAGCGGAGTGTGCGCTGATGTGAAAGCCATGTCTCCGCAATATCCTTTCTTTCAGGAGTGCTAGTTCTGCTAGGTTCGCAGGAGAGCTTCTGTAAAGTTTGGAAGGTAGGAGACGAGGTACTGGCAGAAGTAAAGCTGTGAGTACCGGGCGTGAGTCGTGCTTCGGTAGCTCAGATGGTAGAGCACTTGCCCGCGAAAGGCAAAGGTCCCGAGTTCGAGTCTCGGTCGGGCACACAGTTTTAATCTGCCAGGAAGTTTTTTTGATGTGTTTATATGTAGCAATTTCGAAGCATTGTTGGGTTCGCGAGTAAATTATATTTTCCGAATACGCCTAAAATCATTTTAGAATCAGACAGAATACATAAAGGTTGGCGTTCTGTCGTGGATGTGAACCTTCGGAATGGGATTCCTGCGTCTTAGCCACCTAACGACACAGCTCGCCAACAACAGGGGGCAGACTGTATGCATCAGGTTAAGGAACTGCACGATGTGGCAAGTGTCGTGAGACTAAGAGGGAGCTGAGTAGTGGACGACAGCTGTAGCCCGGTCTTGGTACCAGTCTTACGCGATCGCGAAGGTAGTATTGACTGCAGGTTAAAATACCATCTATCGACGTCATTATTTCTATGATTTTGAGGATGTGGGAATACCATTCTCGTGGGGGGTTGGATGTCGTTCGTGTGTTAACCCTGAAGAAATGAACGGCTTCGTTGTTTCCTAAACTTGGGCAGGCTTTATGAAGATACAGAGTAGTGGGCAGATCTTGATGCTGGCGGTTCGCCTTGGTCTTCCTACGATCTACTTAACATAACTGGCTATTCAGAGCAGCACCTCCAAGCTTTCTGCTTGACGGCGAGATGCAAACTGCAGACTACGTTTATGTGCCTTCGTAACACAGGAGAATACATTACAAGTGAAGACAACATTTGAGAATCAGCGAGCAAAAGACACTGATTTAGAGTCTCAAATGATTTTGTGGATGATCTATTAATTTAAGTCTTCGAACCCTTATATTCTGTCGGAAGAGTTTTAGTTTATCTAGTATTAGATTATCTGATCTATATTAACGACATAGGAGACAATCTGAGTAGCTGTCTTAGATTGTTTGCAGATGATGCAATCATTTACGGTCTTGTAAAGTCATCAGATGATCAAAACGATTTGCAAAATGATTTAGATAAGGTATCCGTATGGTGCGAAAAGTGGCAATTGACCCTGAATAAGGAAAAGTGTGAAATTATTCACAAGAATACTAAAAGAAATCCGCTAAATTTCGATTACGCGATAAGTCACACAAATCTGAAGGCTGTAAATTCAACTAAATACTTAGGGATTACAATTACAAATAACCTACACTGGAACGATCACATAGATAATATTGTGGGTAGAGCAAACCAAAGACTGCGATTCATTGGCAGAACACTTAGAAGGTGCAACAGGTCTACTAAAGAGACTGCTTACACCACGCTTGTCCGCCCTATCCTGGAGTATTGCTGTGCGGTGTGGGATCCGCATCAGGTGGGACTGACGGATGATATCGCAAAAGTACGAAGAAGGGAAGCTCGCGAAATAGGGGAGATAGTGTCACAGACATGATACGTGAATTGGAGTGGCCATCATTAAAACAAAGGCCTTTTTCGTTGCGACGGGATCTTCCCATGAAATTTCAATCACAAGTTTTCTCCTGCGATTGCGAAAACATTCTATTGGCACCCACCTACATAGGGAGAAATGATCATTATGATAAAATAAGAGAAATCAGCGCTCGCACAGAAAAATTTAAGTGCTCGTTTTTCCAGCATGCCGTTCGAGAGTGTAACGGTAGAGATACAGCTTGAAGGTGGTTCATTGAACCCTCTGCCAGGCACTTTATTGTGAATAGCAGAGTAATCACGTAGATGTAGATGTACATGTAGCTATTATCGAAGCCCTCAAATGACAGAAGGAAATCCTCACCCTGCAAGCTACAATATCGCAATGTTAACGAGAATTATCTACTAACGGCCCTAACAGAGTTACATTCCCTAATGTTCTAAATTCCCTTTAGAATATATAAATTATGTCATACGACCCCAACTGAAGTTACGAACTTTCATCTTTGAAATACTGACCGTTGTCTCCTTCAGAAGAAAATTTTTCACTTTTCTTGCTGACGAAAATCATTGTAAGCAGGGTAAATGTCACTACAATTGAGAATATGCTCGCAGCATTGCTTCAGTTATCGTTTCTAACATATTTCGCTATCTACAATTTACAGGTTTGATCGGTCTAGTAAAGCGAAAGGGTACATTCTGAGGCAACTAATAACTTAGACGATAAGAGTTCGTTAATGAAAAAAAAAATTATGCGGAGGGAATGAAGATGAGGCCCCGTGTAATTGATAACTGCATAAACGAACGAGTGTAGCTGCGAGCAAAGTACTGCAGAAACGCTGAAACGTAGTTACGAATTAAACTAATAGCTATTACAGTGCGTTGCACGAATTCAAATAAGCAATTGTTGTTTTACTGAAGTATTCCATTTACACAAGCAGTGTTGGTACTGATTTGCTTGCAAAGCTAATGGGAACTTACGCGTGCCATAATCCATGCATGTCCTTTGGGTGACATGACTGACAACATGATCACCCGTGGTAGAAGCAGTGCAGCGGTGTTGCGAAAACGACTTAGAAATTTCGAGCATGACTTGGGAGGCTGTATTTCTGTATAAGTGTAGTGGCTGGATCGTGCTGAGTGCGGAGTTACAAGTATACACAGACTAGACTTACTGTTGACATTGATGATTCCCCACGATTCCTCGTGTTACCACGATACTTGGTCGGCCTCATTGTTGTGCCGAAAAGCATGCTGATCATGATCTCATACGATTCATGCATCAGAATTAGTACAGTAAATGACGCACTCATCATCGTCATATGAACGGCTGTCTGACATTACGCTCTGATGTAAAAGAATTCTTACACTGTATCGAACGCTTTGGCTGCAATTTTGTAGTGATAGTCCAAAACTAGAAGAACTGATTTTAATCACCGCAACACTGTTTTTTAAGTGATCATATTCCAAAGCAGGTGCATAAATTATGTGTTCCTTATTGAACAAAATGCCTTTGTTTAAACTCTTCAGTAACGTTATCAGTATCATCACCATTTGATATGCACTGTTCAGTTACGGTCTCCTCCGGACATTTGGACGCAATATGCCTCCATATTCCCCCTACATGTTTTCTAATATCTTCTGCCAGCCTCCATCAGGTAGTAATGTCGGTATTTTCAAAGAATTATTTGGTCCGCATATCATCCACTAAGATGGCAATGTGTCCTGCCCGCCACCATAATGTTTTCTGTACCGTCGTAATTACGGCTTGCGCTCCAGTCTGCCCCCTAATATATATGTCTTTGTTCCCGCCTGTCCTGGTAATTTCCAACATGCACCTCCCTATTCGTCGCTAATCAACCGTCAGTTTTTTAATGATTTTCATATTAAAGGCCCGTATCTCAGTGGCAACAGGAGCTCCTTTTTCAAAGTTGAAAATATTAAAAAAGTAATTACGTATCATTAATTTTTTCGAGGTGAAACTGAAACGTCATAACTACTCCTCGCCCTCACTGAGTGTAAACTTTCGTTTTCACACAAAACTGAAAATTAACTTTCGAAACCCTTTTTATTTTACCAAAGGCGCCATTTTCTTCATTTAAGCTTTGCAACCCCATAAACTGCTTCTATACCTTTGTTGTTCATCTGTATAATTTCTTCTTGGTATGTTGGTATCGTGATTAAGAGAAGGGATCAGGTAATAGCACGCATTCTGAGACTTCAAGGATTCGTATATTTAGTACAGTAGCAGATACCATTATGAAGGCAGGGTTTCTACGAAAGTAATAGTACAATGTCTGAAGCATACTGAATCTAATTAGTAATGAAACTAGTAGATACTTATAAGACATAAACAGTTCTTTCGTAACACGAATAACATAATTAGGCGTTCGCTTTTCCTCGGTGGAAACTAGTGTAAAGGCACTCACTGTCCTGTTGTACTGTTCCACTGTTAGTACTCTGTCCAACCTCTGTTCTTCCTAATAGTTGTTGTTCTGGTCTTTCAGTCCTGAGACTGGTTTGATGCAGCTCTCCATGCTACTCTATCCTGTGCAGGCTTCTTCATCTCCCAGTACCTACTGCAGCCTACATCCTTCTGAATCTGCTTAGTGTATTCATCTCTTGGTCTCCCTCTAAGATTTTCACCCTCACGCTGCCCTCCAATGCTAAATTTGTGATCCCTTGATGCCTCAGGACATGTCCTACCAACCGATCCCTTCTTCTAGTCAAGTTGTGCCACAAACTTCTCTTCTCCTCAATCCTATTCAATACTTCCTCATTAGTTACGTGATCTACTCTCCTAATCTTCAACATTCTTCTGTAGCACCACATTTCGAAAGCTTGTATTCTCTTCTTGTCCAAACTATTTATTGTCCATGTTTCACTTCCATACATGGCTACACTCCATACAAATACTTTCAGAAACGACTTCCTGACACTTAAATCTATACTCGATGTTAACAAATTTCTTTTCTTCAGAAACGCTTTCCTTGCCATTGCCAGTCTACATTTTATATCCTCTCTACTTCGACCATCATCATTATTTTGCTCCCCAAATTGCAAAACTCCTTTACTACTTTAAGTATCTCATTTCCTAATCTAATTCCCTCAGCATCACCCGACTTAATTCGACTGCATTCCATTATCCTCGTTTTGCTTTTGTTGATGTTCATGTTATATCCTCCTTTCAAGACACTGTCCATTCCGTTCAACTGCTCTTCCAAGTCCTTTGCTGTCTCTGACAGAATTACAATGTCATCGGCGAACCTCAAAGTTTTTATTTCTTCTCCCTGGCTTTTAATACCTACTCCAAATTTTTCTTTTGTTTCCTTTACTGCTTGCTCAATATACAGATTGAATAGCATCGGGGACAGGCTACAACCCTGTCTCACTCCCTTCCCAACCACTGCTTCCCTTTCATGCCCCTCGACTGTTATAACTTCCTAGTTACCTCAAAAATTCTCTTCGTCACTGATTTTGTTATGGTTTGTAGTTCTGGCGGTGATATTGTCGCCTGCTCTTCTCCTATCGCACTTTTCAGCCAGCATGTGACCTCAAATTACCTTCCACTGTGATCAAGACGCCTTGCGAGTGTTGCCCAAAGGTTGTTCACAGAGTTCGTATCCGGGATATACGCAGACACGCACAAGACATCGATATCTTTATCTTCAAACCACTTTTTGGTTGTATCAGAAACATGCGTAGATACATATCTTGTTAAAACATGTGACTTTCGTATCCTAGGTCCTCATACATTGTAATCAGTTCTATCCCTGGCATCTCAGTGGACACGTTACAGTCCATTCGAGTGTTCAGCCAAACAGTGCCTGATTTGCCTTTAGCACAGGAGCCTGCCCAAACCATAACATTCCCAGTACGAAAGTTTCTGCTCGCTCTTACCTTGTTCTCAGATCATACTGGTAATATTGAAATCCATTATCTCATCACTGACGATCACTCTCAGAGTTGAATGACATACGTTTTTCAGTAAACGTCAATCCAGCGTGTTTATGTTTGAGTGATACAGCAGGCTTCTGCAGTCGTTTCTAGAATGAAAGATTTTTTTCCTTTGACAAAATTTGTCGTACACGTCTAGCAGTTACTGGCAACTATAAATCAGTACCAGACTGAGAAAAATAACGTCTTGCCCGCCTTGTTTTGATCAAAAGTAACCGTTTCAGTGCCTCAGATAATCTTATACTTGGTGGCCATGCTTTCCGTTCTGTCCATATCACACGCCCAAAGTAACTAAATTATCAGTCACTGTACTTAAACGGTTCACCTTCTTTGAGATTTGACAATTAGAGTACCACATATTCTTGTACGCACTGATTTTTAATTTTTGATCTCATGATAACTGTTTTCCCCGTGAGATTGTCGCACCCGTGGTTTATGTACACAACACAAACTGTCGCTAATGGTGTGTTTCCTACTTGCAGTAAAAGAACATACGCAATCATTAACACCAGAGCGACCGCCTTTGTACTGATTTCCACCCTCTATCATCCGAATCGTTGATGTTTCGTTGTATACTGTACTACCCACATTGATGCCATACCATTTGGCTACGTCTGTTGGTGTACTGGATCTCATACCACTGCATATATATTGTGCACAACTATTCCAACTGCAAAGTTCATTTTCCTGCAATTATCCATGCTTTTATAATGATTTCCACTATTGTATTGGTGGGGTGTACGAGGGGATGGATGTGGGGTTAAAAATTGAGTGAGACCAAGGGATGAATACAGTATGGAGGTTCAAATGGATGTCGTTTCCAGTAGTCATTTGGAGATGATAAGGCTTGCACAGGATAGAGTAGTCTGGAGAAATGCATAAAAACTGTCTTCGGATTGAAGACCACAGAAACAACAAGCTCCTGGTTGTGTGTTATTTTAGTCTTATTTTAATTGCTTTAAATACTTCTTTCAAGCTGCTCTATTAAGTTTTTCATATTTTTTTATGGATATAATATGCACCATGCTGAATCAGAAATGTTCTACCAACATGATACCTTCTCCGTTTTTCCAATTTAGAGATCTGTAGCTTTCTACTGGGAAGTTTGAAAACACGACGGTCTTTCTGAATGTAAAGGACGCTTTGTCCTGGCAAGGAGCGCAATTCTCCGCCACTCCCGCCGGTGTGTCATAGACGTACCTAACCTTTGGCGCCAGTGTGATGGCAACAGCGAGTAGGAGCCGTCGCTTACTGTTTATTTGTGCAGTTTTAAAATATTTGACAACCCCTCCAAGTGTGATATTTCTTGTGCAATGGCGGTTTATGAGTGCAATAAATATCCACCATACCTCTACCTCTACATTTATACTCAGCAAGCCACCCAACGGTGTGTGGCGGAGGGCACTTTACGTGCCACTGTCATTACCTCCCTTTCCTGTTCCAGTCGCGTTTTGGTTCGCAGGAAGAACGGCTGCAGGAAACCCTCCGTGCGTGCTCGAATCCCTCTAATTTTACATTCGTGATCTCCTCGGGAGGTATTAAGTAGGGGGAAGCAATATATTCGATACCTCATCCAGAAACGCACCCTCTCGAAACCTGGACAGCAAGCTACACCGCGATGCAGAGCGCCTCTCTTGCAGAATCTGCCACTTGAGTTTGCTAAACATCTCCGTAACGCTATCACGCATACCAAATAACCCTGTGACGAAACGCGCCGCTCTGGGTTTCCAGAAATGTCATGATACGCGAGCAAAAAACATGTTCTAAAATTCTACAACAGATCGCTGTCAGAGATATAGGCCTATGGTTTTGCGAATCTGCTCGACGACCCTTCTTGAAAACAGGGACTACCTGTGCTCTTTTCCAATCATTTGGAACCTTTCATTTCTATAGAGACTTGCGGTACACGGCTGTTAGAAGGGGGGCAAGTTCTTTCGCGTACTCTGTGTAGAATTGAACTGGTATCCCGTCAGGTCCAGTGGACTTTCCTCTGTTGAGTAATTTCAGTTGCTTTTCTATTCATTGGACACTTATTTCGATGTCAGCCATTTTTTCGTTCGTGCGCTGATTTAGAGAAGGAACTGCACTGCGGTCTTCCTCTGTGAAACAGCTTTGGAAAAAGGCGTTTAGTATTTCAGCTTTACGCGTGTCATCCTCTGTTTCAATGCCATCATTATCCCAGAGTGTCTGGATATGCTGTTTCGATCCACTTACTGATTTAACGTAAGACCAGAACTTCCTAGGATCTTCTGTCAAGTCGGTACATAGAATTTTACTTTCGAATTCACTGAACGCTTCACGCATAGCCCTCCTTACGCTAGCTTTGACATCGTTTAGCTTCTGTTTGTCTGAGAGGTTTTGGCTGCGTTTAAACTTGGAGTGAAGCTCTCTTTGCTTTCGCAGTAGTTTCCTAACTTTTTTGTTGAACCACGGTGGGTTTTTTCCGTCCCTCACAGTTTTACTCGGCACGTACCTGTCTAAAACGCATTTTACGATTACCTTGAACTTTTTCCGTAAACACCCTATGGAAAGTTGTGGGCAGATAACGGAAGTTTATCAAAAATGGTTCAAATGGTTCTGAGCACTATGGGACTTAACTTCTGAGGTCATCAGTCCCCTAGAACTTAGAACTACTTAAACCTAACTAACCTAAGGACATCACACGCGTCCATGCCCGAGGCAGGATTCGCACCTGCGATCGTAGCTGTCGCGCGGTTCCAGACTGAAGCACCTAGAACCGCTCGGCCACTCCGGCCGGCTGGAAGTTTATCCAAATGTGATGTTTATAGAATAAAAATCCGCTTCAGCTGCCAGTAATTTCCTTAGTTTTATTCCACGACCAGTTTCGAATCGTGAAGCTTCATCAGCAGGTGCCACCAAATAACTGTGGGAACATAAATGTATGGTGGTCGCGTCGCGACGGATCACACACCCATCAAACAAACGCGTAGGAGCAAGGGATCAGCAACCACCCGGCTGGAGAGCACAACACTTCCGTGTGATGTCCATCACTGCCTGACCCGACCGACACACATCTATGTTACAATAATTAGTTGGTGGCACCTGAAGTTGAAGCTTTAAGCTTCGAAACCGGTCATGGAATAAAACTAAGGAAATTACTGGCAGCTGAAGCGGACTTCTATTCTACAAATATATTCCTCAGTTGCGGATGTTCACCTGATCAAATATTTTGCAAATGTAGTGAATCAAGTTTTAGTTCGAAATACGGTGCATCGTGCTAAAAGCGGACGAAGGAATATTCATAGTGACGAACGATTTGGCCGACTCTCAGTTGTGTCTGACGAACTCAAAACAAGTATTGAGGAAGAAATTCAATAGGACAGACGTTTCGTTGTTGGTAGACTGAGCTTGCTCTTTCCTGAATTTTTACTATTATTCCTTGTGAAATTGTTAGTGGCGATTTGAGTCATAGAAAAGTGGGTGCCAGGTCGTCTCCTCGACCTTATAAGGGAGAAAGAAGTAAATATGAATTTGCCAGAAGAAACAGACATGACTTTAATTTGCTTGACCAGTTACGGTTAAGAAACCAAATGTTCCCACAAATTTCATCCAGTTTCTATAAGGTTGTACAAATAGAGAGAATAGGTCTACAGAAAAAAGTCCCTGTTACTGCTACTATTTTTTAAGGTTTAATTCATAGCTTCCATCGAGATCTACAACAAGAAGAATGTTTTGAAATAATATACATCAGAGACATGTAAGTACTCTGTTATTGTACCATCGTATTCTACTGTAGAGCCAACCAAATCACTTGGTGATGTGACTTCAGGTGTAGACACATGTGTCCGCCATCTTGTCTTTAGTCTAACTTATGTTCAGCATGTTACATATGGCTGATACAGACTCCTATGTTGCGGTGTATAAGATAAAACTTTCTTGAATCAAGCAAAACTTAAAATCATTTTATATGATGTGCAAACTTCACAAACAAGAAAATCACGATTATTCTGTTATATTATAGGACAAAAGTGTGAAATTTGTACGAGGAATTCTCGCTGGCGACTGCCGATGGGTCCAGGCCCGAAACTAGCTAAGGTGAAATAAATTATTCAACCAAGAAGTGTTACTGGTTGCAGTATTTTCTTTAGTGATATCCAAGTCTTTTTTTACAGCCACGTGAGACTTTCCGTTGTTCCGGTGATTTACGATACACTGTGGCTGGAAGAAACAGAAATTCTTCTCCGTATTGAATAGAGGACTCAGAGGGTTGCCCATAGCGTTATTTTCTATCTAGTATATCAGCTTTTATCTATAAAGATAGGTTAGAACTTATTCAGAGACGTATAGACATCGCTTTTCTCTCGTTCAATACTCGAATGGGACAGGACAGATAATAATCGATAAGACTGGGACGGAGTACTCCCGTTGTGCACTTTACACTGGCTTGCAGTATGTGTATTATGTAGATATACAGTGTGGTTATAGTAAAATTTTCACTACTTGAGCCAGCGTAGGACGGAAAACTATTTACCGTATGAGTAGTCAGTTTTATGGGAATGCTGTTCTGAGTGTGCGCTGCAGGATTTGGTTGTTAGTGCTGTTAGTGTCAGCTGTTTGATCAGCAATAGTGCTGCTGTTCTTTTCGAGTTTCGACGCATTAATAGAATACGGAAAGTTCCTCTTCCGCACCGTGGTTGCAAAACATCATTTGGAAGTTCGAATTAACTGGCGATTTGGGTAATGCTCCTGGGAGAGGCCGACGGCCAATTGACCCACAGATTCTTGGAGCTGCTGTTGCCATAGCTGAGAATGCTGGACGCAATGTGCGATCTTCAAGCAGTGCAAGAACTGTGTCTCGACAGTTCGAAAAGTGCGGCGAACAATTGTGGACTGGTGTCCGTACAAATTTCCAGGCTGTTATTGATGGAAACGGTTGTCACAGTGAGCAACGTTTGTAGCCCGGAACGTAAACACGGTGCGCAATTAACAAGTGTTACCCTCTCATGTGAAAATTAAATGTGTTTCTTTCAATGGTTTATTCGTTTTCCCTTCCGCATGTCCTTACAAATTTTTCCACAAAGTTTCATCGTCCTGCGAACACTCGTTTTTCAGTAGGGGCTTTCTGAAGTAGCGAAAAATTGATTACAACCATCATGTTCTACATCTACATCTACATGACTATTCTGCAATACACATTTAAGTGCATGGCAGAGGGTTCATCGAACCACAATCATACTATCTCTCTACCATTCCACTCCCGAAAAGCGCGCGGGAAAAACGAACACCTAAACCTTTCTGTTCGAGCTCTGATTTCTCTTATTTTATTTAGATGGTCATTCCTACCTATGTAGGTTGGGCTCAACAAAATATTTTCGCATTCGGAAGAGAAAGTTGGTCACTGAAATTTCGTAAATAGATCTCGCCGCGACGAAAAACGTCTTTGCTGTAATGACTTCCATCCCAATTCGCGTATCATATCTGCCACACTCTCTCCCCTATTACGTGATAATACAAAACGAGCTGCCCTTTTTGCACCCTTTCGATGTCCTCCGTCAATCCCACCTGGTAAGGATCCCACACCGCGCAGCAATATTCTAACAGAGGACGAACGAGTGTAGTGTAAGCTGTCTCTTTAGTGGACTTGTTGCATCTTCTAAGTGTCCTGCCAATGAAACGCAACCTTTGGCTCGCCTTCCCCACAATATTATCTATGTGGTCTTTCCAACTGAAGTTGTTCGTAATTTTAACACCCGGGTACTTAGTTGAATTGACAGCCTTGAGAACTGTACTATTTATCGAGTAATCGAATTCCAACGGATTTCTTTTGGAACTCTTGTGGATCACCTCACACTTTTCGTTGTTTAGCGTCAACTGCCACCTGCCACACCATACAGCAATCTTTTCTAAATCGCTTTGAAACTGATACTGGTCTTCGGATGACCTTACTAGACGGTAAATTAGAGCACCATCTGCGAACAACGTAAGAGAACTGCTCAGATTGTCACCCAGGTCATTTATATAGATCAGGAACAGCAGAGGTCCCAGGACGCTTCCCTGGGGAACAGCTGATATCACTTCAGTTTTACTCGATGATTTGCCGTCTATTACTACGAACTGCGATCTTCCTGACAGGAAATCACGAATCCAGTCGCACAACTGAGACGATACCCCATAGGCCCGCAGCTTGATTAGAAGTCGCTTGTGAGGAACGGTGTCACAAGCTTTCCGGAAATCTAGAAATACAGAATCAACTTGAGATCCCCTGTCGATAGCGGCTATTACTTTGTGCGAATAAAGAGCTAGCTGTGTTGCACAAGAACGATGTTTTCTGAAACCATGCTGATTACGTATCAATAGATCGTTCCCTTCGAGGTGATTCATAATGTTTGAATACAGTATATGCTCCAAAACCCTACTGCAAACCGACGTCAATGATATAGGTCTGTAGTTAGATGGATTACTCCTACTACACTTCTTAAACACTGGTGCGACCTGCGCAATTTTCCAGTCGGTAGGTACATATCTATCGGTGAGCGAGCGGTTGTATATGAGTGCTAAGTAGGGAGCTATTGTAGCAGCGTAATCTGAAAGGAACCTAATCGGTATACAATCTGGACCCGAAGACTTTCCCGTATCAAGCGATTTGAGTTGCTTCGCAACCCCTAAGGTATCTACTTCTAAGAAACTCATGCTAGCAGCTGTTCGTGTTTCAAATTCTGGAATATTCCATTCATCTTCCCTGGTGAAGGAATTTCGGAAAACTGCGTTCAATAACTCCGCTTTAGCGGCACAGTCGTCGGTAACAGTACCATCGGCACTGCGCAGCGAAGGTATTGACTGCGTCTTGCCGCTTGTGTACTTTACATACGACCAGAACCTTCTGAGTCGTTATGCTAGCCATCTGTCTTCCATGCCTGCTAATCCAGCCCATAACATTTTTTTCGACGCCTCCTTTGATGTAGGGTATGCAGGCCGCCTTTCCTCCCTACTACCACCGGGAGTCCGCTTCCGTCAACTGCTCCATTCTCTTTCCTTCCGCTTTCCTAAAACCTTCTTGACAGCTTGGGGTACAGCACCGCCTTGGCTCCGTCCCCGGATCTGCCTGCTCCGTGACCTTTGTCAATTTCCCAAGGATGGTACCCCTTCACTTGTTTATCGTCGGGCATTTGCTGCTCTATGTGCACAAATGAAGGAAGCCGCATTTATTTACACTGATGGCTCGAAAACATCGTTAGGTGTAGGGAGTGCCTATATTGTTGGCGACACCCCAAATCAATTTCGGCTTCCCGACCAGTGTTCGGTTTATACTGCGGAGCTTTACGCTGTTCTCCAGGCTGTCCACTACATCCGCCGCCATCAGCGGATACAGTATGTTATCTGCTCAGATTCTCTCAGCTCTCTCCTCAGTCTCCAAGCTCTTTACCCTGTCCACCCTCTGGTCTACCGGATTCAGGACTGTCTGCGCTTGCTTCACCTGGGGGGCGTCTCGGTGGCGTTCCTCTGGCTCCCGGGACACGTTCGTATCTGTGGAAATGAGGCGGCCGATATAGCGGCCAAGGCTGCAGTCTCTCTTCTTCGGCCAGCTATTCAATCGATTCCCTTCACCGATCTACGGAGCGTTTTATGTCGTCGAGTTGTTATTTTATGGCACGCACATTGGTCGACACTTCCCCATAGTAAATTGCGGGACGTGAAAGCTCTTCCTTGTGCTTGAACCTCTTCCTCCCGAACGCGCCGTCGGGAGGAGGTAATTTTAACTAGACTCCGGATAGGGCACTGTCTTTTTAGCCATCGACATCTTTTAAGCGGCGATCCTCCCCCACTCTGTCCCCACTGCTCTCAGCTGTGGACGGTAAGACACCTTTTAATTGAGTGCCCCTATTTTACTCCGTCACGCGCCCGTCTACAGCTGTCGCCTGATATATCGTGCATTTTAGCAGATGACACGCGCTCGGCCGATCGCGTTCTTGAGTTTATTAGTGCCAGTGAAATGACGTCAGTCATTTGAAGCTTTTTTGGGGACAACCAGCCCCTTTCTGTAGTGGATTTTTAAGCCTTCCTTCTGCTTTGTTTCTCCAATTTTTTGAGTTTCGTTCCCATTTCTGCTGGTTTCCATTTTCGGTTTTTACTGTTTCCTAAGTCACGGACCGGGCGCTAATGACCATAGCAGTTTTGCGCCCTAAAACCAAAACAAAAAAAAAAAAAAATACGACCAGAATTTCTTCGGATTTTCTACCAAATTTCGAGAGATTGTTTCGTTGTGGAACCTATTAAAGGCATCTCGCATTGAAGTCCGTGCCAAATTTCGCGCGTCTGTAAATTTTAGCCAATCTTCGGGATTTCGCGTTCTTCTGAACTTCGCATGCATTTTCCGTTGCCTCTGCAACAGAGTTCGGACCTGTTTTGTGTACCACGGGGGATCAGTGATCTACATGGATACTATGCAAATCACATTAAAGTGCCTGGCAGAGGGTTCACCGAACTACCTTCACCATTATTCCAATCTCGTATACCGCGCGGAAAGAATGAACACCTATATCTTTCCGTACGAGGTCCGATTTCCCTTATTTTATCCCTATGTAGGTCGATGTCAACAAAATATTTTCGCATTCGGAGGAGAAAGTTGGTGATTGGAATTTCGTGAGAAGATTCCGTCGCAACGAAAAACACCTTTCTCTTAATGATTTCCAGCCCAAATCCCGTCTCATTTCTGTGACACTCTCTCCCATATTTCGCGATAATACAAAACGTGCCGCCTTTCTTTGAACTTTTTCGATGTACTCCGTCAGTCCTATCTGCTAAGGATCCCGCACCGCATAGCAGTATTCTAAAAGAGGACGGACAAGCGTAGTGTAGGCAGTCTCCTTAGTAGGTCTGTTACATTTACTAAGTGTCCTACCAATAAAACGCAGTCTGTGGTTAGCCTTCCTCACAACGTTTTCTATGTGTTCTTTCCAGTTTAAGTTGTTCACAATTGTAATACCTAGGTATTTAGTTGAATTTATGGCTTTTAGTTTAAACTGATTTATCGTGTAATCGAAGTTTAACGAGTTCCTTTTAGCACTCATGTGGATGACCTCACACTTTTCGTTATTTATGGTCAACTGCCACTTTTCGCACCATTCAGATATTTTTTCTAAATCGTTTTGCAGTTTGTTTTGATCTTCTGATGACTTTATTAGTCGATTAACGACAGCATCATCTGCAAACAACCGAAGACGGCTGCTCGTATTGTCTCCCAAATCGTTTATATAGATAAGGAACAGCAAAGGGCCTATAACACTACCTTGGGAAACGCCTGAAATCACTTATGTTTTACTCGATGACTTTCCGTCAATTACTACGAACTGTGACCTCTCTGACAGGAATCGCAAATCCAGTCTCATAACTGAGACGAATACAGCGTCAAAAGCCTTCCGGAAATCGAGGAATACGGTTTTGATCTGAAATCCCTTGTCAATAGCACTCAGCACTTCATGTGAGTAAAGAGCTACGAGGGGCTTTCAGAAAGTAAGCTCCGATCGGTCGCGAAATGGAAACGACTATGAAAATCCGATAAAGCTTTGCACAGATGTGTTGGGTAGTGTCTGTAGTATAACCCCAGTTAGCATCACGTCGCTCTTCTCATTTCTGAGCTCGCAGTGAGTGCGTAAAGATGTCTAGAAAATAGTGTCTGCCGCCAAGTACGAGGGCCTGGTGAGAAATTTCGCCTGAAGCTATGCAGCCAACATTACATAACTGTCGTGCTGTTTCTTCTTCAAGACAATTCTCAGCCGCATTCTGCAGGGGCAATGAAGATGCTCCTGCATCGTTTTCAAATGGAAATGTGAGATTACCCACAATACAGTCCCCAATTGTCTCCCTCTGAGTTTCATCTCTGGTCACATGAACCGCTGTCTTTGAAGACAACATTTTGACACAGACAACGAGGTGTAGGCCAGCGTGGAGAATTGGCGGAAAGCACTGGCGGCTGCCTTCTATGATGAGGCTATTGAAAAGTTGGTACAACGCTATGACAAAAGTCTAAGTCAGAACGGCGACTACGTAGAGAAGTAGCTGAAAGGTGTAGCTAATTGTTACAAGTAAAACATTTCTGATGTTCACTGTGGTTTCAATTTGGCAATCAATCGGAGCTTACTTTCTGAACAGGCCTCGTAGTTGTGTTTCACAAGAACAAAGTTTTCTAACTCTTTCTTGACTGTGTGTCAATAGACCCTTTTCTTCGAAGTAGTTCATAATGTTAGAACACAATATATGTTCTAAAATCCTGCTGCATATCGACGTTAACGATATGGGCCTGTAATTTAGTGGATTACTCCTACTACCTTTCTTGTATATTGGTGTGACCTGTGTAACTTTCCAGTCATTGGGTACGGATCTTTCGTCGAGCGAACGGTTGACTGTTAAGTATGGATCTAATGCATCAGCTTACTCCGAAAGGAACTTAACTGGTATATAGTCTGGACCAGAAGACTTGCTTTTATTAAGTGATTTGAGTTGCTTCACTACTCCGAGGATATTTACTTGTATGTTACTCATGTTGGCAGCTGTTCTCGATTCGAATTCTGGAATATTTACTTCGTCTTCTTTTGTGAAGGCATTTCGGAAGGCTGTGTTTAGTAAATCTGCTTTGGCAGCACTTTCTTCGACAGTACTTCATTGCCATCGCACAGAGAAGACATTGACTGTGTCTTGGCGCTAGCATACCGTGCAGACGACTAGAATTAGTTCGGATTTTCTGTCAGTTTAGAGAAAAGTTTCCTTGTGGATACTATTATAAACATCTCTCGTTCAAGTCTACACTAAATTTCGATCATCGGTAAAACATTGTTAATCTTGAGAATTTTGCGTTGGTTTGGGTTTGGCATGTTTTTTCGTCGATTTTGCAAGAGTGTTATGACTTGTTTTGTGTACGATGGGGAAGCAGCTACGTCGTTTGCCATTTATTTGTTATAAATATCTCAGTTGCTGTCGATTTAATTTCTTTCAATTCAATATTGACTTCGTCTTCTTTTGTGAAGGCATTTCGGAAGTAAGTACTGTTAAGTAACAGTAAAACTTTTATATGGTGATTTGCTAACACAGGTATGATCTTGCTGTCAAATTCATTGATAGATCTCACAAAGATCTTTCTAGCTTTTTTGTGTGCAAAGATTTCCATTAAATCTGGTATCCTCCTGTCTCTCTCTCTCCCTCTCTTCTCTCTCTCTCTCTCTCTCTCTCTCTCTCTCTCTCTCTCTCTCTCTCTCTCTCTCTCTCACCCTTCCTCAACCTCTCTCTTTCTCTCTCGCCGCTTCCGTTGTGCTTGTGCAGTATTGTTATTTAACTTGGATTGCCCTTTCTCATCCGTCAGTGGGTTCCACGAAACAAATTTGCTTAGCACATGGTCTATGTTTCTGAATTTGAGCCTCAGTTCATTCTCTTTCTCCTGCTGATAGATGAATGCTTGGCCTTTGTCACGAGGTAGCTTCTTCTTTTCTTCTTTCCATCCTTATTACGGAGAAGGAGGAGTGCATGGGAGGGTGGCCAAATCGTAAACTGCCAGACCGTGCATCTCATGACCTGGCTACTATCCGCGGCCAGTCTTAGTGGTTTCATATGCCTCTCATCACTTCCTTCACCTCTGTCACTGTTCGTAACATAAAAATCCCAACTTGCACAGTCATTCATATTCCACATTGAACTGTAGATCCTTGTATAAATAGCTATGTAGATAATATCAAAGATCGGAAAAAGCAAGGGTATACCACCTATGTTAGCATCAAACCTAGTAAAACAGTACGATGTTCACAGCAACTTGCGAGTTGAAGAGAGCTTCACCTTTTAAGGAGATATCTTCCTACCTCTCCTACCAGATTCGTTAGGCACTAACGCTTAATTATTTTTTCCTGCTGTGAGATTATTATCCTTTCTTTTTTTCAGATCAACAGGTCTTTTGTCGTATTTTTGCACCCAGTAGATCCTAGAACCTACATTCACATGTAGGTAAATCGCCATGGAGAACGGTATCAGTGTCGTATTTTGCCTCTTCTAACTACAATGCTAGCCTGTAGTCTAGGACAGAGACTACTATAAAAGTATGGAATGTCATCTTGGAGAACAAAATTCACAGTACTTCAGCTTGTTATCGCAACTGGTCTATGGATCATGGTCTATTGCCCGCAGAGCTGGCTGTCTCGAACGCCTCAAGGGGAACACGTCTTGAAGTGGTTTTGGCCAATGTAACAGATGAGTAAGTCCTGGCTGTGCCATGGACTGGTGTTCTCTCAACGACCAGAAATGTAGATAGATGGCAGACAAAAACTCTCTTCACTGCAGTGCGCGGAATTGTTCATTAAGGTCACTGGCGCATGCACAACAGGACGTCACTGAGGTCAAACTAAAAATTACTCATTACTAAACATAAATTTGTACCATTCATCTCTCCAGTGGTGCCTTCTACTACATCGAGCTGCAGAATCACAAAGCACGAGAGGAGTTCTGTGGCCGACACCATTTCTCGTAACCCAGCATCAAGCAAACTATTCCTAACAGCCCTAGCTGACATTTTGTGAAAAATGTAGTCCTTATTTTTCATGCTGTTGACTAATCGTCTAGCATCATAATCGTAACATGTTTCTCTACCCCGGTGGCGTAGCCAGTAAGGCGACCTTATGCATCATTCTTCGCTGTTAGGCTCAAACTGTACACTGGTCATCCATAATATTACGACCATCGACCTACCATCGATACATATTATACATCCAAATATAATGTATCACTCCCTTCTACATATTGCAACCTACTTTCACCACACTTATTGTATTACTTTTCTTTTGAAATTTGCATTACATAAATTATATTCACCTCAACTAGCCAGAAACAAATTTTATAGAACTACTTTAGCAACTGTTAAGCATTCAATTCTCTGCAAACTAAGAGAAATTTTTATATACTATGTTCTTTATATTACTTAAAAAAACCATCCAGTAAGATTGTAATACTAAGAAGCCTTAGCTGTTAAATTTAGAAGCATCCGACCCACCTTATATTTCAAGGCAGTGGGTTACTCTGTACTGTAAATGAAATAAATATCAATACAAACCAGTTCAGGCGATAGCTGCGACACCTGGCGAGGAATGACTGCTAGTCAGACACATGCACGGAGCATGTAGTATCGGTGAGCATGCTGTGCCTGTGTAGTATGATGAAGGCGCGCGATCTATCTGAGTTTCACCGAGGACAGACTGTGATGACCCGCAAGCTCGGCACGAGCACTTCTGAAACTGCACGACTCGTCGGGTGTTCGAGGAAGACTGTGGTGAGTGACTTCAACAAGAACCACGTCCAGATATCGTGGGGTTGGGCGGCCTCCCCTCATTGTAGATGTCGTATGTGGTAGGCTGGCCATATTCGTAAAACAGGACAGGCAGCGAACTGTGGCGGAACTAACATCAGAATCTAATGCTGGGCAGAGTACAAGTGTGTCTGAACACACACACACACACACACATACAATGCACTCCTACCGATGGGCCGCTGCAGCCGACGACGCATGCATGTTCCGATGTTAACTCCACGACATCGGAGACTATGACTGAAATGGTCACGTGACCATCAGCACTGGACGTTGGCGCAGTGACAGAGCGGTGCATGGTCTGATGAATCACGATACCTTCTTCATCATGCCGATGGGAGGGCGAGAATAAATGGTCTTCCAGCGGAACAGCTCCGTGACACCTGTACTGCGGACAGAGACAAGATGGCGGCAACTCCAGTATGCTCCGGGGGAACATTCACAGGGTCATCCATGGGTCCAGTGGAGCTCGTGCAAGGTACCGTGACGGCCATGGAGAATCGTACATTGGTGGCAGACCACGTACATCTCTTCATGACGATCATATCTCCTGACAGCAGCAGCATTTTTCAGCAAGATAATGCGCCATGTCACAAGGCCCAGAGTGTGATGGAGTGGTTCGAGGAACACAACTGCACGTTCCAACTGATGTACTGGCCCTCCAACTCGCCAGAACTGAACCCGATCGAACACATCTGTGATGTGTCAGAGCTCATCGCCCTCCTACAAGGAATTTACGAAAATTGGGTGACTCGTGTTTGCAGATGTGGTGCCAACTCCCTCCAGCAACCCACCACGGCCTCATTGCTTCCATGCAACGACGCGTCGTCGCTTTTATCAGTGCCAGATGTGGACAGACTGGCTATTAGGTAGCTGGTCATTATGTTTCGGCTGATCAGGGTTTACCCAAAAAGTTAGGCTGTTCATCGAAGGTGCCACTCAGCTCTCCGCTGATCAACAGTACGAGGACGCAGAAATTCAGTCTGTTACACTAACTGTGCTCTTCGATGCCTTCCTAGCATGTCGACTGTTTTTACTAGCCTAACTCATTCATTACCTGGCTCCTGCTCAGCCCGCTCGACGACATTCTGAATCATTGTTCTTGTTTCATATACAGATACTGTTTTTCACTCTCACTTCACTAGTGACATTCACTTTCAAGTCTAACTGTAACCTCCCCACTACGTTTGTTTCTGTATGAAATTTAGCGCAACTTTACTGCCTATTCTATAATAACCTACATATTACCGAAACTTTGTACCCACAAACTGTTATCCAACTTAAACTCGTATGCAAACCTTTGACTAAACAAAACCTAACTGTAACTGGTCTGAATACAACTTGTCTTTGTACTAAATGCGCAACTGAAGTAAAAAAAAATTATCTGGTCATAATCACAATTTCCACTTACTTCGCGTCTTACTGTTAGAGACTTCTCGAAAGTACGACAGCAAACAGTATGCATGAAGTGGCTAAGCTAGATTTCTGTTTCTAAATAAAATTTCCAAACTATATTCAAATTGTTGCATACCACATGGCGCAATGTGGTAACGCGCAATGATAAAAAGTGGCATGGGGAGAGTAACTATTCCTACGAAATCATATTTCAAGATGACGATTTTAGAATGAAGTATGTATTTAAAAAGGCAGAGTACAACTTCGCGTGATCTTCACACATAACATGGGTCTTAACAATACTGTACTTAATAAAGTGAACAACGGTTTGAAATGGGTAAAATGTTAACAGAGAATTTGTATAAAAATTGAATAGTTTAATCAGTTGATACCTTAATGCATGATTCTGGGAAGTGGGGTCGTCTTTCTCTTAGCTCTGAGCAAGTGAATAAAATTAACTAGCTGACAGTAATCATACCGACAAACTAGCTGCGCAGTACTACAGTTTTACCTCAAACTTTTTCTCTTAGAAAAAGAAACTTTATTCAAAATTTATATTCCTTTCGCCTTCCAATATATACACCATATTCATCCTTGCTGTCCTTTACAATAAGTCTTTCTTCAACTAAAAGATAGAATCACAAGTCAACACAGCACTACAGAATACGTCCATCACTTACCACACTTCAACTACAAAGTATCAGACTGCACAGAGACAAAGACTGTGTCACGTCAAGATTGTTTAACAGTAACGTAAATAGTTCTCTCTCTGACGTGCACATCGATAACATACAAAAATCGAAATGACACGATCACCTTAAGTAACTCTGATGAACGCAGTCTGAATTATATTTATTCCCGCTTATTTCTAAACCTTCCACAAAGAACTGGCACGACTGTCACTAAGATTATTTTGGAGCTTGTGACTAACCTATTGAATAATTAATGTGTTTGGGAGTAGGAAGGTGTCGTTTACGCTGATCTGGAATAAACCTTCCAACCACGCACAAAGAGCTATGTGGAGAATGTACCTTCATTGAACTCCAGGTCGATGGGATATTACACCCTTCGGAAAGCAAGCAGTTTCTGTATCAGAAAACACGTAACTCCCCATCTACTCATTATGTTACAAGAAGCGACACTAAATATGCGTTTATCGTATCTTGAACTCATTACGGTGCAAGAAGTAACAATAAATAGGCGTTTATCATAGAAACAAATGTTTCTTCAGTTTCTCTTTGATAATCACTAGATAACCAGAGCAGCCCACTGTTCCTGTCAACTGAAACGCGTATGTGAAGCGCATTGACGGGTAAGCATTTAACACATTACCGATTTGGGCGCACGTTCATTTTTAGTGTTATACACTATATTTCTTGCTTTGATCACCAATTAAGACTTTTCAGAAAAAGGTATTTTTCTCTAAATGGCGCGATCAGCTTTTCATCGTGTGTAATCTGTACCAGCCTGCTTCAATTTGGTAATAATGGGGTTTTATAAGCTTTTAATTTCCTTTAGAAGCTGCCTGCTACTTCATTTCACAAAATTCGCACCTTCTCATGGGCTCAGTTGTCTTTAGTCTTTTGAATTCCCGCTTAGTGTACCCGATTACATGATCGAGATCTCAATCGACACTCTCCCTCCACTATATTCTGCTGATTTACATCTTGCGCCTAAGTTTTCGCCTGATTTTGACGTAGACCAATTGATTTCTTCGTATCTCCTGGCTTTTCCCCGTGGTCTATGGGTAGCGTCTGATTCACAATTTAATCTTCTTCGGTCCCGGGTTCGAATCCCGGCGCTGCTTAAATTTTTATTAATAATCAGCATTGGAGGGCGAAGACGTCCAGCGTAAGAAGTCACCCTCATTCTGCCAACGGCCTTGTCAAAGATGACGGAGGAGCGGACAGAGGTTCAGGGCACTCTCTTGTCCTATGGGTGGGAAACTGCCCCTAAAGTCGGAAGAATCAGCAATGATCAACCGTATGAGGATGCAGAAGGCAATGGAAACCACTGCATTAAAGACACGTAACGTGTATCCACAGGAAATGTGACCTGTAATTGAAGAAGTGTCATGATGATCTCTCCATTGGCAAAAGATTCATGAGTAGTCCCCCATTCGGATCTCTGGGAGGGGACTGCATAGGGGGAGGTGACCATGAGAAAAAGAGTGAATAATCAACGAAAGGATAACGTTCTACGAATTGGGGCATGGAATGTCAGAAGCTTAAACTTGATAGGGAAACCAGAAAATCTGAAAAGGGAAATGCAAAGGCTCAGTCTAGATATAGTAGGGGTCAGTGAAGTGGAAAGAAGACAAGGATTTCTGGTCAGATGAGTATAGGGTAAGATCAACAGCAGCAGAAAATGGTGTAACAGGAGTAGGATTCTTTGTGAATGGGAAGGTAGGGCAGAGAGTGTATTTCTGTGAACAGTTCAGTGATACGGTCCTTCTTATCAGAATCGACAGCAAACCAACGCCGACAACGACAGCTCAAATATACATGCCAACGTCGCAAGCTGAAGGTGAGGAGACACAGAAAGTGTATGAGGATGTTGAAAGAGTAATACAGTATGTAAAGGGGAGTGAAAATCTAATAGTCATGGGGGACTTTAATGCAGTTGTGGGAGAAGGAGTAGAAGAAAAGGATATAGCATAATATGGGCTTGGGACAAGGAATGAGAGAGGAGAAAGACTAATTGAGTTCTGTAACAAGTTGCAGCTAGTAATAGCAAAAACCCTGTTTAAGAATCACAAGAGGAGGAGGTACACCTGGAAAAGGCAGAGTGGTACGGGAAGACTTCAGTTAGATTAGATCATGGTCAGAGATTCCGAAATCAGGTACTGGATTGTAAGGCGTACCCAGGAGCATATATAGACTCAGATAGTAGTGATGACGAGTAGGCTCAAGATTAAGACATTAGTCAGGAAGAATCAATACGCAAAGAAGTGGGATACGGGAGTACAAAGGAATGACGACATACGCTTGAAGTTCTGTAAGGCTATAGACACAGCAATAACGAATTGCTCAGTAGGCAATAACGTTTATTATATTAATTAATAGTATATGTGCAATTTTGCTCTGTAGATGCCATACACTAAATAAATAAATTAAGTTGTAGAGGAATGGACATCTCTAAAAAGGGCGATAACAGAAGCTGTGAAGGAAAATATGAGTATAAACAAGGTAACTGCGAAGAAACCATGGGTAACAGAAGAAATACTTCAATTGATCGATGAAAGAATGAAATAAAAAAATGTTCCGGGAATCTCAGGAATACTGAAATACAAGTCGCTGAGGAATGAAATAAATAGGAAGTCCAGGGAAGCTAAGACGAAATGGCTGCAGGAAAAATGTGAAGACATCGAAAAAGAAATGATTGTCGGAAGGACAGACTCAGCATACGGGAAAGTCGAAACAACCTTCGATGACATTAAAAGCTAGGATGATAACATTAAGAGTGCAACGGGAATTCTACTATTAAATGCAAAGGAGAGACCGGATAGATGGAAAGAAGACACTGAAAGCCTCTATAAGGGGGCAGATTTGTTTGATGTGATAGAAGAAGAAACAAGAGTTCATTTAGAAAAGATAGGGGAACCAGTATTAGAACCGGGATTGAAAACAGCTTTGGAGGACTTAAGGTCAAATAAGGCAGACGGGATAGGTAAAATTCCATCAGAATTTCTAAAATCATTGGGGGAAGTGGCAAAAAAACGACTATTCACGTTGGTCTGTAGAATGTATGAGTCTGGCGACATAGCATCTGACTGTCGGAAAAGCATCATCCACACAATTCCGAAGACGGCAAGAGCTGACAAGTGTGAAAATTATCGCACAATCAGCTTAACAGCTCATGCGCCCAACTTGCGTACGAGAATAATGTACAGAAGAATGGAAAAGAAAATTGAGGATGCGCTGGATGACAATCAGTTTGGCTTTAGGAAAAGTAAAGGCACGAGAGAGGCAATTCTGACGTTGCGGTTAATAATAGAAGAAACACTAAAGAAATATCAAGACACGTTCACAGGGTTTGCCGACGTGGAAAAAGCGTTCGACAATGTAAAATTGTGCAAGCTGTTCGAAATTATTAAAAAAGTAGGGATAAGCTATAGGACCCCCCCATGAACCATGGACCTTGCCGTTGGTGGGGAGGCTTGCGTGCCTCAGCGATACAGATGGCCGTACCGTAGGTGCAACCACAACGGAGGGGTATCTGTTGAGAGGCCAGACAAACATGTGGTTCCTGAAGAGGGGCAACAGCCTTTTCAGTAGTTGCAGGGGCAACAGTCTGGATGATTGACTGATCTGGCCTTGTAACACTAACCAAAACGGCCTTGCTGTGCTGGTACTGCGAACGGCTGAAAGCAAGGGGAAACTACAGCCGTAATTTTTCCCGAGGACATGCAGCTTTACTGTATGATTAAATGATGATGGCGTCCTCTTGGGTAAAATATTCCGGAGGTAAAATAGTCCCCCATTCGGATCTCCGGGCGGGGACTACTCAAGAGGACGTCGTCATCAGGAGAAAGAAAACTGGCGTTCTACGGATCGGAGCGTGGAATGTCAGATCCCTTAATCGGGCAGGTAGGTTAGAAAATTTAAAACGGGAAATGGATAGGTTAAAGTTAGATATAGTGGGAATTAGTGAAGCTCGGTGGCAGGAGGAACAAGACTTTTGGTCAGGTGATTACAGGGTTATAAATACAAAATCAAATAGGGGTAATGCAGGAGTAGGTTTAATAATGAATAAAAAAGATAGGAGTGCGGGTTAGCTACTACAAACAGCATAGTGAACGCATTATTGTGGCCAAGATAGACACAAAGCCCATGCCTACTACAGTAGTGCAAGTTTATATGCCAACTAGCTCTGCAGATGATGAAGAAATTGATGAAATGTATGACGAGATAAAAGAAATTATTCAGATAGTGAAGGGAGGCGAAAATTTAATAGTCATGGGTGACTGGAATTCGTCAGTAGGAAAAGGGAGAGAAGGGAACATAGTAGGTGAATATGGATTGGGGGGAAGAAATGAAAGAGGAAGCCGCCTTGTAGAATTTTGCACAGAGCATAACTTAATCATAGCTAACACTTGGTTCAAGAATCATAAAAGAAGGTTGTATACCTGGAAGAATCCTGGAGATACTAAAAGGTATCAGATAGATTATATAATGGTAAGACAGAGATTTAGGAACCAGGTTTTAAATTGTACGACATTTCCAGGGGCAGATGTGGATTCTGACCACAATCTATTGGTTACGAACTGCAGATTGAAACTGAAGAAACTGTAAAAAGGTGGGAATTTAAGGAGATGGAACCTGGATAAACTGAAAGAACCAGAGGTTGTAGAGAGTTTCAGGGAGAGCATAAGGGAACAATTGACAGGAATGGGGGAAAGAAATACAGTAGAAGAAGAATGGGTAGCTCTGAGGGATGAAGTAGTGAAGGCAGCAGAGGATCAAGTAGGTAAAAATACGAGGGCTAATAGAAATCCTTGGGTAACAGAAGAAATATTGAATTTAATTGAAGAAAGGAGAAAATATAAAAATGCAGTAAATGAAGCAGGCAAAAAGGAATACAAACGTCTCAAAAATGAGATCGACAGGAAGTGCAAAATGGCTAAGCAGGGATGGCTAGAGGACAAATGTAAGGATGTAGAGGGTTGTCTGACTAGGTGTAAGATAGATATTGCCTACAGGAAAATTAAAGAGACCTTTGGAGAGAAGAGAACCACTTGTATGAATATCAAGAGCTCAGATGGCAACCCAGTTCTAAGCAAAGAAAGGAAGGCAGAAAGGTGGAAGGAGTATATAGAGGGTTTATACAAGGGCGATGTACTTGAAGACAATATTATGGAAATGGAAGAGGATGTAGATGAAGATGAAATTGGAGATACGATACTGCGTGAAGAGTTTGACAGAGCACTGAAAGACGTGAGTCGAAACAAGGCCCCGGGAGTAGACAACATTCCATTAGAACTACTGACAGCTTTGGGAGAGCCAGTCCTGACAAAACTCTACCATCTGGTGAGCAAGATGTATGAGATAGGCGAAATACCCACAGACTTCAAGAAGAATATAATAATTCCAATCCCAAAGAAAGCAGGTATTGACAGATGTGAAAATTAGCGAACAATCAGTTTAATAAGTCACAGCTGCAAAATACTAACACGAATTCTTTACAGACGAATGGAAAAACTGGTAGAAGCGGACCTTGGGGAAGATCAGTTTGGATTCCGTAGAAATGTTGGAACACGTGAGGCAATACTAACCTTACGACTTATCTTAGAAGCAAGATTAAGAAAAGGCAAACCTACGTTTCTAGCATTTGTAGACTGAGAGAAAGCTTTTGACAACGTTAACTGGAATACTCTCTTTCAAATTCTGAAGTTGACAGGGGTAAAATACAGGGAGCGAAAGGCTATTTACAATTTGTACAGAAACCAGATGGCAGTTATAAGAGTCGAGGGGCATGAAAGGGAAGCAGTGGTTGGGAAAGGAGTGAGACAGGGTTGTAGTCTCTCCCCGATGTTATTTAATCTGTATATTGAGCAAGCAGTAAAGGAAACAAAAGAAAAATTCGGAGTAGGTATTAAAATTCATGGAGAAGAAGTAAAAACTTTGAGGTTCGCCGATGACATTGTAATTCTGTAAGAGACAGCAAAGGACTTGGAAGAGCAGTTGAATGGAATGGACAGTGTCTTGAAAGGAGGATATAAGATGAACATCAACAAAAGCAAAACGAGGATAATGGAATGTAGTCAAATTAAATAGGGTGATGCTGAGGGGATTAGATTAGGAAATGAGACACTTAAAGTAGTAAAGGAGTTTTGCTATTTAGGGAGTAAAATAACTGTTGATGGTCGAAGTAGAGAGGATATAAAATGTAGACTGGCAATGGCAAGGAAATCGTTTCTGAAGAAGAGAAATTTGTTAACATCGAGTATAGATTTAAGTGTCAGGAAGTCGTTTCTGAAAGTATTTGTATGGAGTGTAGCCATGTATGGAAGTGAAACATGGACGATAACCAGTTTGGACAAGAAGAGAATAGAAGCTTTCGAAATGTGGGGCTACAGAAGAATGCTCAAGATAAGGTGGGTAGATCACGTAACTAATGAGGAGGTATTGAATAGTATTGGGGAGAAGAGAAGTTTGTGGCACAACTTGACTAGAAGAAGGGATCGGTTGGTAGGACATGTTTTGAGGCATCAAGGGATCACAAATTTAGCATTGGAGGGCAGCGTGGAGGGTAAAAATCGTAGAGGGAGACCAAGAGATGAATACACTAAGCAGATTCAGAAGGATGTAGGTTGCAGTAGGTACTGGGAGATGAAGAAGCTTGCACAGGATAGAGTAGCATGGAGAGCTGCATCAAACCAGTCTCAGGACTGAAGACCACAACAACAACAAGCTATAGGAAGAGATGGGTCATATACAGTATATACAATGGACAAGAGGCAATAATAGGAGTAGACGACCAAGAACGAAGTGGTCGTATTAAAAAGGGTGTTAGGCAAGGATGTAGCCTTTCACCCCTACTGTTCAATATGTAGATCGAGGAAGCAAGGATGGAAATAAAAGAAAGGTTCAGGAGTGGAATTAAAATTCAAGGTGAAACGATATCAATGATACGATTCGCTGATGACATTGCTGCCCTGAGGGGATGTGAAAAAGAATTACATGATCTGCTGGACGGAATAAACAGTCTAATGTGTACACGGTATGGACTGAGAATAAATCGAAGGAACACGGAGGTAATGGGAAATAGTAGAAACGATAACAGCGAGAAACTTAACATTAGGACTGATGGTCACGTAGTAGATGAAGTTAAGGAATTCTGCTACGTAGGCAGTAAAATAACCAATGACGGACGGAGCAAGGAGGATTTCAAAAGTCGACTAGCTATGGCAAAAAAGCAGTTACTGGCCAAGAGAGGTCTACTAATATCAAATATCGGCCTTAGTTTGAGGAAGAAACTTCTGGAGTACACCATTGTATGATAGTGAATCATTGACTGGGAAAACTGGAACAGAAGAGAATCGAAGCATTTGAGATGTGGTGCTACAGAGGAATGTTGAAAATTAGCTGGACTGATAAGGTAAGGAATGCGGAGGTTCTACGCAGAATCGGAGAGGAAAGGAATATGTGGAAAACACTGATAAGGAGAAGGGACAGGATGATAGGACATCTGCTAAGACATGAGGAAATGACTTCCGTGGTACTAGAGGGAGCTGTAGAGGGAAAAAACTGTAGATGAAGACGGAGATTGGAATACATCCAGCAAATAATTAAGGGCTTAGGTTGCAAGTGTTACTCTGGGATGAAGATGTTAGCACGGGAGAGGAATTCGTGGCGGGCCGCATCAAACGAGTCAGAAGACTGATGAAAAAAAAACAAAAAAAAAACGCTCTTGTCTTACAAGTCTGGAGGAAGATTTCCGCTGTAACTAACTGATTCTGACGTGTCGTTTGTCTTTGGGAAATGTTTACAAAATGTTAAGACTGACCCCACAGAAAAGAGAAAAGTTATGGAGAGTTGCAAGATGGAATGTTTTCGTTTGATACTCATGACGGGCACTGCGGAATTATCAGAAGCGTCGATGTCGGTTACTGCGTGAAACGAGATGTGTATCGCGTATAATTTGGATGAGAAATATGGATCTGCTTTACTTTAGATAAGTATATCATTTTATCCAAACCTTGCACGCAATAAAGAGGCTGCTTTGCAAGGATGAAAGAAGTGGAACTGAAGCGACGGACTCGGCGGAGTGACCGCGAGGTTTAAGGCGCCATGCACGGATTGCGCGTCCCCTCCCGCCGGAGGTTCGAGTCCTCCCTCAGGCATGGGTTTGTGTGTTGTTCTTAGCATAAGTTAGTTTAAGTCCAGGGACCTATGACTTCAGCAGTTTGGTCCCTTAGGAATTCACACACACATTTTGAAGCGACGGAAAATATAGCGTATGCTAGGCAAAAGGAAGTGTGATTCGGCTGATTAGATGTTGCAAATTTCATTAGTCGGTTATCTGTATTGTATGTGTGTGGCCGCACCAGAGAAAAGCTAGTTCCTAAACAGCTCAAGGAACTAATAGCCATGTTTATATTTATTTTCTAATTTTTAAATTTCTCTGACTGCTGTAAGAGGTGTTAAGGCTGAGGTTTATAAAGACCCACCGTGAAGAATTCCGCCAAGGATACGTTTGTAATAATCACCGCGGTGCTGGGTTCTCCATAGCGTTTATAGCTCCAGTCGGTAATTATCGTCTGAAGCTCGAGCCCATTAAGCCCCGTAGCCCAGGCGGCGCCATTTATCATCTTCCCAAAGGACCGTTTACGACACGACCCGTTGCGCATGCTCCCGCAGATTACAGTTCCAAAGAAGGACTTACTCATTAGGCACAATTCGCGCCTGTGTCAGCATATGTATCTAATAAAGAACCGCAATTGTTTCTTGGGAAGAAACAGGGCCCACTTTTCAACCTGAATTTATTTATTTTATTTCCGTAACCCGTATCGACGTTCGCTAGATACAAAATCGTGTTTTCTTTCTGTATGTAGAGTGCTCAAATTCCGTTTTCGTATGAGTTGGTTGTGTAGTTGTCTGTATAAGTGTTGCTTCACGCAGGAAGAGATGGCTCAACATTTCCCTAAACGCGTTGACAAACTAGCTAAAAACTCGAAAAGAGAACCAACCATATTTCCGAAACTTCCTGGCAGATTAAAACTGTGTGCCCGACCGAGACTCGAACTCGGGACCTTTGCCTTTCGCGGGCAAGATCTAGAGCACTTGCCCGCGAAAGGCAAAGGTCCCGAGTTCGAGTCTCGGTCGGGCACACAGTTTTAATCTGCCAGGAAGTTTCATATCAGCGCACACTCCGCTGCAGAGTGAAAATCTCATTCTGGAACTATATTTCCGATTCGTTAGTTCAGTGAAACGCAAACGAAAGCCCTAGGTGCAGTTGGGACAGAGGATTCGTGACCTGCTACATTAATAGTGAAAGAGATTTTTACTGGCAGGTCCTAGAAAATCTCTGCACATCGACATCTATCTCTCTCTATGTGTCGAGCCACCGCCATTCGTCCTGCTGAGAACATTGGTCAATAGAGCTCGTAAGTTCTCTCACTGGGACAGCCTCACCTAATAATCAATGTAGGTATGAACATTGCTCCAGACGAACGTTTACTCATATCGACAGATCTAGAGAATATTTCGGCCAAAATCGTAACACCTGTGGAAAAAATGAAATAGCAAACCATACATCACTTACCCGGCCCACGTTAGTCCAATCTCTTGCCAAATAGGCAGTCAGTTGCGGAAACACGACATGCAATGTATTTACATTTTACAATTATAGATAAAACATTTGTTTCGTAAATGGAAAGATTTAGATATTTTGTAAGGTGTCAGGCAAATCCAACAGCTTCCATGAAAACCTTGACATGATGAGCAAATCCAGTAGTATGTCACATAGCTCCGAATAAATCGTGACATTAAATTAACCAAAGTAATACGAGTAACGAGTGAGCAAATGGAATACCACAGACTTACACAAGAATGCCTAAATGCATGTCATACCTGCCCCCCGTGGGACAGACGCAGTTCCGAGGGGACAAACGAGAACAGAAGCCGAGAGCAGAACCCTCTTAAGCTGGAAGGCCCTACGATAAGGGACGGACGGACACCCACGTCGCCAGCTAACCGCTAGGTCCACACCACCCGCAAGTTTTAGCGTGAGACTATTCCGCGTCTCTGTTACGTCAAGACCACCCCCCCCCAGCCCATGTTAAAAGCTAGAGCCCTCCAGAAGAACAGTATAGATCTTACGATAACACAAAAAGGGCTACACCAACCGCAAGTTTTAGCGTGAGACTTTTTCGCGTCTCTGTTACGTTAGGACCACCCCCCAGCCCATGTTAAAAGATAGAGCCCTCCAGAAGAACAGTATAGATCTTACGATAACACTAAAAGGACCACACCAGCTGCAAGTTTTAGCGTGAGACTTTTCGCGTCTCTGTTACGGTGCAAACTTTAAAAACATTGCCCCACCACGAAAAGTATAACGTTTCTCATTGGATAAACAGAATTTTTGTAGGCGGAGCTTAAGGTTAACATTGAGACCCTGATTGGTCAGATGAAAACACAGCCAGATAGTTTTTTAAACCAACTTCGGTAAATTGTAGTAAGGAGAAGTTTTACAAAGAGTTGCTTCCGAGACGGTGAGCTGGACGGAGCTGCGCCGTAACAGTGCATAAGGCTTCACTCAGAACTGCAGAAGTCTCATCTGTTGCATACCCTTTTTACGTAATACTAGTGACCATCGTCAATTAAAGCTCATGGTGTTCACATTTGCCACTTGAAGAAAAATCTGAAACGATGATTTTTCTGTTATATAGTTATTGAGAAGCCACATCAGCCACTGTAATTTACGACAAGTTAGATAAGTAATTAAAGATAATTGAGGGTCACTGTAGACCATTTTGATAGTCTTCTCTTTTGTGAAACTTAAATTAAACCTAGATTATAGATGTGATATGGTATAGGTCATCCTTCGATCCAATGTAGAACTTTGACACCCATTCAGGGAATATTCGTTTACATTTTTGTTGAATGCAGTTGGTTTTTACCATACTCTATTAAAACATTTCCTTTCATCAATAGTGCAATTTATAAACAACGTTTTGTGAGTAGAATAAAATTTCCAATGGTAAACTTAACTGCTTTTTCGATGTTAATTCACCAGCTAACTAAAAATAGGAAAGCCTTGAACCCCATCCACTAAATTTAGTTAGTATTAAGATTCTTTTACAGGGAGTGCAGTGGAGCTGACGCTGAAATCATTAAGTATTTGGTTATATCATCGCTAGTCTCAATGAACTCTTCTGAATTCTACATGTCGTGTGTGGTCAGGCGTCTCCTTACCAGGAACAGGTCCCAGGTTCAAACTAGTCAATTCCCTAAAAGACACGCTCAGGGCGTCGTTGCGCGAAAGTGGTAGGGAGACACGATATATAACAAACAGACACCACGCAGAATGTTTAGAAAATGGCGACCCTGCCAGGATGGTAAAATACCATGATTGAAGGTCGACCACATGCCTCACTAGGTCAGAAAAATATCCTGTTGAAAAATGTTCGTAGTAAAAAATTTTTCCCTTAAGTTATACATAGTCGAAAACAGTAGCTGCAGCGATAGATAGTAAGAAAGCATTCAAGAAAAAGTGAGTCTGTCAGAGACAATACCATAATTAAGTTGTGAATTTTAATATTGTTAGAATTAAGTTTTCTCCTCAATGCAAGCGCACAGGTGGCGGATACATCGTTGACAAGTTGGTTCTGACCCAACAAGTAAGTGAATGGATTGTCAGTCTTGGTAGTGTCAAGTCGTGTGAACAAAAAGTTTATGAAACTCGTGAGATCGTATGAGCGCATGTTGACTCGAAGTAGTGCGCGTGAATTGCTTTTAAAACAGAAAATAAGGGATTCGGAAAGATTAGCAATGGCAGATCGAGACCTTGACCGAATTGAGGTAGAGACCCAGCATGAAAATGGACAGAGAATAGAGGACAGTACAACAGACGATGCAGTATCGCGAGAAATAGGACATATAACGCACCATAACGAGGATAATGTACGTCAAGGCACAGAAAACCTAGGTCAGCATACGACAGAGGAGCAGGAAAGATGAGAGACAGTCGATGAGGATTCTAACTTGCGTCTTGAATACGTAGAACCCATAGTACAAGTAATCAGAGCTCCCTCACCACAGAGTACAAGGAATGCGAGCAGAAACGTGTCACAGCACAGTTCAATGCAATCGGTTGCGAACCAACACTTGGGCGAAAACACAGAGCGTAGGACGTCGGAAGAAAACACAATAGGACCCACCAATCTGGCGGAATTATTACAATTAATGACGGAAACCACGACAAGACAAAATAAAGAAATTGCGAACCAAATTAAAATTCAGAATGCAGAAATGACGAAACAAAATGCAGAAACCACGAGACAAATGCGTGAGATTAAAGAACGAAACAAAAAAATTCAGTTACACCTAAGTCATATTGAAGACGAGGCAAAAGAATCTCGAGAAGTGATAGGAAACTTAATAACAGGTTACAATCAATTGAGAACAGACATTGACAAGGTACAAGCGGACGTACAAACATTGCGTAATGACATTCAGGACGAGATCAAAACATTACGTAACAACATCCAGGGAGACGTCAAGAAACTAGAGAAACAGATAAACGTAATTACTAGACAAGCAGCAGGTACAGCGCGTGAAATTTTGAAAACAGTGTGTTACACAAACGTATCACAAAAGCAGCGCTGAAAAGATATGATAACCGCATAGTCAAAATAGAAGCGCAAACGAAGCGACAATTTCAGAAATTGCGAACAGAGTTGTTGCAAACCATTGAAGAGCGTAGTGAACAGGATCGAACAAGCACAGAGTCTGCAACCACATCAGTATCTATAACAGCACCGGAAAAACAAGCAATTAACGAAGATATTGCGCATTTGCGATTCCAATCACAGGCGGAAAGTAACAGACGTAAAATCAGACAGCCTGCACAGCAACAAACACGTTTCGAAATTCTTGATGAACAAATGTCATCACAAACACATGCGGAACCACAAATGTATGTTTCAAGACAGTTTGGATCGTGCAATGAAGCAGCAAGGTTAGCCAGACAAGATACCGAACCAATATCTAACAATGGAAAGCCAGGTCGCGAAGAGTACAGTGCAATGCATTCAGCTACACGTTCACAACCGATGGAAGAAAATTATTGCGTACCACTCCAACGATACTACGCAAGGGTAGGCGAAAGTTACAGTGGACAATATCCAATGGATCTACCACAACCGGAAAGAACGACGGGAGAAATGATCAGAAACAAAAGTGGCGAAGAATCGCGAATTTCATATGGAACTATGACGAAGCACGACAACGATCATTTCCTCACAGTCAGAAAATTTCAACACTTTCGAGAAGGAAACTCATTACATCCACGAACTTTTATTGATCAATTCCGAGTAGGATTACCAGAACACTGGACGCTAGCACACAAATTAGACTTTATATGTGCACACATGTCAGGAACAGCCGCAGAAACCATGCAGAATGTTGCAGCGACATGCCGATCGTACGAAGATTTCAGTGAGAAGTTTCTCTCACGATATTGGTCCAGCGAAGCACGGAACAGAGTGAAGTACGAATTATTACGGAACCCATATTTTGAAAATTCAGGAGAGAAGAGTCCCGTGAAATTTTTCGAATTAATGGCAAAGAAAAATCAATGCTTAGATGCACCATACAGTGATGGAGAGTTGATTAAATTATACGCGATGAAGCTACCATTGAAATACCAGCAATCATTAGTAGGTCGCGGAGGCAATGACGTCGAAGCATTTAAAGGTATTCTAATGGAACTAGAGTTCATATTTTCGGAAGATGACGCAAGAAAAAGACGAAGCGCACGTGAAAACGAAAGCAAAAAGCAGTGGAATCCACAAGACATAATACAAAGAAACAATAATTACGAACCATGTGATAACTTCGCACCAAGAAACGACAATAGATTTCAACAAAGAACCGGTTATGGATTTAGAAGAGAATATGGCAATAACTATAATTCACCCAGGAACGGCAACAACTATTACAGAGGGAATAACGACAACCGGAACGGGTACTGGAGAACCAATAGACCGAAAAATTATCAACAAAGAAACCACTATCAACAAGCTGAACAAGAAAAGGGAATGCAGATAGAAGAGGTGGAGGTAAGACCACCAAACCCCGATAAACGTTCAAATTGACAGTTAAGCGCCCATGCCAAAGAGAATGACGCACCGACCCAGGACAATTGCAGCAAATTGAACAGAGAAGTAAAAATCTTATCACGAGAAGAGAAGAAGGAAGAAACAAATCCGCAGGGACCAGATGAAAACGAAGACAAGAAAATAACAATATCGTGTTGGGACGAAATTAATTGGGAGAATACTGACGAGGAAGATGAATTACCAGAGGCATGCACAACGAATGTAGGAGGAAAGGAGGAAGTAATGAGTATTGCAGAGTTATTTGAGATGGAAACCAGGGAAAGCGAATTCAATGAGGATAATGCGCAGTCGACAGAAGTTGAAAATAAGTTACGAATGGGCACACAACCCAACGTATATAATGAAGGAAGTTATGAAACGATAATTAGAGCATTTAGATGCGATTATGTGGAAGTAACGACGAAGAAGATAGACGAGGATGAGGAAAAAGTAGAGGATGTTGAAGAAAGTGTAGGTGAAGGAAGAAATAGAGAAGAGGAAATAAAAGAGAGAGAAGTAGCAGTCGAAGCTTATCCTACAGAAAGTTCGAATTCACAAGGGAAATTCCTGAAAAGACTCATGTATGATTCAGTGGAGGATTCGTTGATGCAACAAGAAGAAGAACAGAACCAACCCTTTCAAATTCAACCAATTGTGAAGGTCATGGTAAAGCATATCGCAGTCAATATTGTAATTGATAGCGGAAGTGAACTGACTGCGACCTCAGAAAATTTATTCATGCAGTGTAATGCCAATGAGGAATTGCCAGTTCTGAAAACACGTAAGATTAAAGTAAGAGGTCCTATTAGAAACAATGCTGCGGAAGTTACGAGACAAACAAGGTTAACTCTTTCGTGCCAAGGTCAAAAGATCAAAGCCAACTTCGTGATTATACCTAAACTAACAGTAGATTTGATTATAGGTGCAGATTTTTTAAATGAGAGACGAGCGATAATAGATATGGGGAAAGGTAGCGTAACATTCGGGAATGTCACACTTCTCTTTGAGCAAAAGCTAAAATTATAAGAAATACCAGTCATAAACAAACAATTAAGAATGATGCGAGATAAAGAGGATGAAGAATTAGAATGGTATGCACAAAAGGGGGAATCGCCTCAACTCATGTTATAAGTCCATAAAGAAATCGATAAAAATTGCATGAAGTTCAAGGTATTTCGGAACACAGTAAAAGAGAATTAGAGGGTATTTTACGAGATAAAGCAGAGGTATTTTTACCTAAGACTGGCAGTATTAAACACTTTCAGTACAAGTTTGAAGATTAATTTTATTACTGGTAAATAATCAGCACAATATTTCAAGATTATGTTGCAGATAAGATCGTCAGGAGAAAGAAGAATGAAGAGAGAGGAAGGTGGGAAAAAGAAAGTAGTTTCAATAAAAACAAAAACCAAAATAACACCAATAGTACTATAGATTAAGGTGAAGGGATAAAGCGTAGATAGTCTAACAGCATAAAATACTAAAATGCTATACACCACGACACTACACAAAAATAAAAAACGAATTTGAGGATTCTTGAGTAGACGTTAAGAATCAAAATATCTTAGAATTGTAACATGGGAAGGGCGCCGAAATTTGAAAAGCTTTTTTAAGAAGGCGTAAAATAATGTAGGTACTAGACATATGTTAGATGATTATAAGTAAAACTTTTTGTAAGAACCATTGTAAAAACTCCAGCAAGGAGCAGATGCAACGACCCACAAGTTGCAACGCGAGAAACAAAACTGAAGAAAACGTCCACAAAGTAAAAATGACACGCCCAAACAATTTATCAAACTGTTACTAAGAGGAAAACTTCAAAGCGACTAGTTATCAATAAATATTTCCATATCCTCCCCAGAGAAGAACCAAGAATCAAGTAAAAAGCAGAGAAAAAGCAGGAAGAACAGAAGTTGAAGATTCGCAAGATAGAGACCAAGAAAGAAGATGGGTGAAGAATAGTCGACATACCTTCCCAAATCCCTATCCTATTGTAAACTAGTCATCTGCGAAGTATTACAACGAAGAACGACCGCTTTCAGCGACACATAACGATGACTTTCACGCATACAAAGCCAGTAAACCACGAGATTCTGCACTCACAGCTCCATTCCATTATGGGACCTCCACAACAGCAACACACACTTGCAAAGCCAACAAGGAACAACGAACGAAGCTGTTCATCAAATACTTGCCCACATCCATCTCGCACAAGTCCACCACCTTCGTGCAAAAACATTCGCCAACCTCATGCTTAAACATTCATAGGATTGTGTGAATGTGTGAAATCAAATTATGTGATGTAGGAATTGTGCAAAAGAAACGTGTGAAAAACTAAATAAGTTAAGCACACCAGACAGCTAATAAACTACAAAATAACAGTCATTGACTATGGACTTAAATAAAAAATAGACTATCGATAAAAATAAGTCGACTGATTTGAGACCCGTACACATGTCAGAAAGTGGCAGCGAGACTGAACCTCAATCTTCTTGCTCAGTGCGCTGCGAGAACACGGCGAGGCAAGAACGCATTCGTGAACAAACGAAACACCTGAAGGCACTACTGAGCGCTGAGAGGGAACAGTGCACCGTAACGGCTAAGAGGAAGAGCGAGCAGAGCAGCGAGCAGCTGCAGCAGTGCTCCCGCAGGAACTCGCTGACGTCAGTCGTAGCCCCGCGTGGTGGCCAGGCGGACGCGACCACGTTGACAGACTCAGCCGGCGGCGGCGGGCAGGGCGGCGCGCGCACCGCGCAGCAACCCGACAGCAGTGAGACGTGGTGGCAGCAGGACAGGAGATGCAGCAGTAGCTGCTCTCGCGCATGACCATCGCGCTGCGACCTTTGCACTCCCTGACCCGTTATTGGCTTTGACGTTTCGCCTCATACTCCAGACGTTACCAACGAGCTTGGTTCAAAGCCGCCGAGAAGGACGATCCCAACACTCAGAGCTCATTGTCCTCTGAGCCATCATGTGCGACGGCCAAACCTACAACATTACCACACTTAACGTCAATAGGATTCAAAGTGCGGTGACATTGCCCTCCTACAGGAGGTAGTCACAGTCTTAGAAGTGCCCGGTTACGTTCTTATTGATAACATCAATATCCAGGATGCTGTAGGCACTGCCACACTTCTGCGCGACGGTATACCCTTTACGGATGTGCAGCGGCTGCCCAGTGGTCGTGGCATTTCTCTTCGAGTGAATGGTGTGCAGATTGTTAACGTGTACGCCCCCTCAGGTAGCACTCATAAGAGAGATCGTTCAAATTTTTATAGAAACGAGGTTCCCATTCTTCTTAGCGCTTCTCGTGCACATCTCATCCTTGTTGGTGACTTCAATTGTGTGCTTAACGACAGAGACCAGACTCCTAACACGAACAGATGTATCGAACTTGAATATTTAATTCATGGCATGCGTCTTCACGATACGTGGGAACAACTGCACGGTGACCGGATAGCGTACACCTTCGTAACCAGTCTTTCTGCCAGTCGGCTGGATAGGATCTGTGTGTCCGATGCCCTCCAGCGACACACTGTGAACTGTGACATAGCTCCTGCAACATCTCCGACCATTGTGCATATCAATAGTACCTTAACCTACAACGCCAGCAAATTTACCGCGGGAACGGCTACTGGAAATTGAATGTCAGCCTTCTGCAGAATGCCCAACTTGAAGAGGAGGTGAACATAATACGGCAACAGCTCCAGCGGCACCGACGTCGTTACGCTGACGTTCTACAGTGGTGGATTCAGTGTGCTAAGCCTAAATTACGCCTCACCCTCATGAGCTACGCCCGATAAAAAAGCTTTTGGCAGAAACAGACTATTGAATTTTATTATCGTTGTTTGAGAGAACTATACAGTCGCACTACCAATCCTTCTAGCGATATCGATGTAAAGATCAAACGATATAAAGCGAAAATTACGGCGATACAACGCCAACGAATGCAAGACATCATCGCAACGCAGCTAGCTCTTTATTCGCACGAAGTAATGGCCGCTATCGACAGGGGATCTCAAGTTGATTCCGTATTTCTAGATTTCCGGAAAGCTTTTGACACCGTTCCTCACAAGCGACTTCTAATCAAGCTGCGGGCCTATGGGGTATCGTCTCAGTTGTGCGACTGGATTCGTGACTTCCTGTCAGGAAGGTCGCAGTTCGTAGTAATAGACGGCAAATCATCGAGTAAAACTGAAGTGATATCGGCTGTTTCCCAGGGAAGCGCCCTGGGACCTCTGCTGTTCCTGATCTATATAAATGACCTGGGTGACAATCTGAGCAGTTCTCTTAGGTTGTTCGCAGATGATGCTGTAATTTACCGTCTAGTAAGGTCATCCGAAGACCAGTATCAGTTGCAAAGCGATTTAGAAAAGATTGCTGTATGGTGTGGCAGGTGGCAGTTGACGCTAAATAACGAAAAGTGTGAGGTGATCCACAAGAGTTCCAAAAGAAATCCGTTGGAATTCGATTACTCGATAAATAGTACAATTCTCAAGGCTGTCAATTCAACTAAGAACCTGGGTGTTAAAATTACGAACAACTTCAGTTGGAAAGACCACATAGATAATATTGTGGGGAAGGCGAGCCAAAGGTTGCGTTTCATTGGCAGGACACTTAGAAGATGCAACAAGTCCACTAAAGAGACAGCTTACACTACACTCGTTCGTCCTCTGTTAGAATATTGCTGCGCGGTGTGGGATCCTTACCAGGTGGGATTGACGGAGGACATCGAAAGGGTGCAAAAAAGGGCAGGTCGTTTTGTATTATCACGTAGTAGGGGAGAGAGTGTGGCAGATATGATACGCGAATTGGGATGGAAGTCATTACAGCAAAGACGTTTTTCGTCGCGGCGAGATCTACTTACGAAGTTTCAGTCACCAACTTTCTCTTCCGAATGCGAAAATATTTTGTTGAGCCCAACCTACATAGGTAAGAATGATCATCAAAATACATTTAGAGAAATCAGAGCTCGAACAGAAAGGTTTAGGTGTTCGTTTTTCCCGCGCGCTGTTCGGGAGTGGAATAGTAGAGAGATAGTACAGGGTGTTTCAAAAATGACCGGTATATTCGAAACGGCAATTAAAAACTAAACGAGCAGCGATAGAAATACACCATTTGTTGCAATATGCTTGGGACAACAGTACATTTTCAGGCAGACAAACTTTCGAAATTACAGTAGTTACAATTTTCAACAACAGATGGCGCTGCGGTCTGGGAAACTCTATAGTACGATATTTTCCACATATCCATCATGCGTAGCAATAATATGGCGTAGTCTCTGAATGAAATTAGCCGAAACCTTTGACAACGTGTCTGGCGGAATGGCTTCACATGCAGATGAGATGTACTGCTTCAGCTGTTCAATTGTTTCTGGATTCTGGCGGTACACCTGGTTTTTCAAGTGTCCCCACAGAAAGAAGTCACAGGGGTTCATGTCTGGCGAATAGGGAGGCCAATCCACACCGCCTCCTGTATGTTTCGGATAGCCCAAAGCAATCACACGATCATCGAAATATTCATTCAGGAAATTAAAGACGTCGGCCGTGCGATGGGGCCGGGCACCATCTTACATAAACCACGAGGTGTTCGCAGTGTCGTCTAATGCAGTTTGTACCGCCACAAATTCACGAAGAATGTCCAGATAGCGTGATGCAGTAATCGTTTCGGATCTGAAAAATGGACCAATGATTCCTTTGGAAGAAATGGCGGCCCAGACCAGTACTTTTCGAGGATGCAGGGACGATGGGACTGCAACATGGGGCTTTTCGGTTCCCTATATGCGCCAGTTCTGTTTATTGACGAAGCCGTCCAGGTAAAAATAAGCTTCGTCAGTAAACCAAATGCTGCCCACATGCATATCGCCGTCATCAATCCTGTGCACTATATCGTTAGCGAATGTCTCTCGTGCAGCAATGGTAGCGGCGCTGAGGGGTTGCCGCGTTTGAATTTTGTATGGATAGAGGTGTAAACTCTGGCGCATTAGACGATACGTGGACGTTGGCGTCATTTGGACCGCAGCTGCAACACGGCGAACGGAAACCCGAGGCCGCTGTTGGATCACCTGCTGCACTAGCTGCGCGTTGCCCTCTGTGGTTGCCGTACGCGGTCGCCCTACCTTTCCAGCACGTTCATCCGTCACGTTCCCAGTCCGTTGAAATTTTTCAAACAGATCCTTTATTGTATCGCTTTTCGGTCCTTTGGTTAGATTAAACCTCCGTTGAAAACTTCGTCTTGTTGCAACAACACTGTGTTCTAGGCGGTGGAATTCCAACACCAGAAAAATCCTCTGTTCTAAGGAATAAACCATGTTGTCTACAGCACACTTGCACGTTGTGAACAGCACACGCTTACAGCAGAAAGACGACGTACAGAATGGCGCACCCACAGACTGCGTTGTCTTCTATATCTTTCACATCACTTGCAGCGCCATCTGTTGTTGAAAATTGTAACTACTGTAATTTCGAAAGTTTGTCCGCCTGAAAATGTACTGTTGTCCCAAGCATATTGCAACAAACGGTGTATTTCTATCGCTGCTCGTTTAGTTTTTATTGCCGTTTCAAATATACCGGTCATTTTTGAAACACCCTGTATGATTGTGGTTTGACGAACCCTCTGCCAAGCACTTAAATGTGAATTGCAGAGTAGTCATGTAGATGTAGATGTAGATCGCGCGAGCCCACCCCAAAGACGTTGCCGCTGAAGAACGTGGCTCTCTGTTCCACATCCTGAGAACGACGAAACGGTGTAAAGCCATGTTGATTGAAGCCGTCGTTGATGGCGCTGAGAATACCATCACGAAGCAACGTGACATCATCTCGCACGTCTACGACTATTATAGTCAACTTTACAAGAAGCAATCCGTTGATGAACACTGGTGCGATGATTTTCCTCTGACCTTGAGCTGTCGCTTGTCACAACAGGATAATGCTAATCTGGAATCTGTTTTCACAGAGGACGAAATCCGACTGGCGGTCCACAGCGCAAAGAAAGGGAAATCACCAGGACCCGACGGTCTCAGCGTTGAGTTTTACCAGCGATACCGGCACCTCCTCGGTCCGACACTCCTCGAGATAGTGAAAGAACTCTGGCACCTGGGAGTTATACCCAAGGCATTTACAGAAGGTATCATCCTGCCCTTACCGAAAAAAGGTAACAGCAGGAAGGTCGAAAACATGCGACCCATCACACTCCTGAATGCCGATTTCAAAATCATCACCAGATCGATTAAGCTACGGATGCAAACCGTTATGCACAAGGTTTTAGGCAGTTACCAGTACAGTGCAGTGCAACGCCGAAGTGCAATCTCAGTTGCCTGCGATTTGAGGGACATCATCTGTTCATATGCTGAAACCAAAGGACAGGGCGCTCTGATCTTTCTAGATTTTGAGAAGGCTTATGACCGTGTACGTGGTGACTTCCTCTTTAAAAGCATGAAGAAACTAGGATTTGGACCTCATCTCATAGAATTAATTCGGAAACTTACTACAAACGCCGCTCACGGATTCTCAATAATGGCTATTTTACAAAAGAAGTTTCCGTTGGGCAATCCATCCGCCAAGGATGTCCTCTGTCAATGATTTTGTACGCCATTGCAGTAGAGCCGCTACTGAACAACTTAGCGCAGAGCGGGATCGGGCTTAGCGTCGAGTGTGTCACTATCCCATGCATTGCGTATGCTGACGATATATGCGTAACTGTGTCATCATCGCAACAACTTCTATCAGCGGAAACTCTCTTACAAACATTCACGTTTCTATCAGGAGCAATACTAAATAGAACTAAAACCACAGCTTTGCAGATCGGAGGCGGTATCGGAGACATATCCCATGTTACCTGGTGCAAGGTCAAGGATTATCACACAACCCTCGGTGTTACCTTTGAGGCGAAACCAGACAAATTCCTGAAGAAGAACTGGTCACACATGCTTAATAAATTAATTGCTGCTTTGATACTTCACTCCGACCGTGACTTGAACATACCACAGAAAGTTAAGACTATCGACATCGCCATTACGAGCAAGATGAATTATTTGGCGCAAATTCTTCCAATCTCCGACCATCTAGCCAAGAGTATACAACAAGCGTTATGTTGGTTTCTTTTTAGGGGGCACATTTTCAAAGTTCAATTCGATACCTTAACCTTACCTTCATCCAAAGGTGGCCTTAACCTCATTAACGTACACAAAAATTGTGTCACCCTGGTCCTAAACCGCATCAGCAAGGAGTTTCGTACCTGGAGGGCCAGTATCATCACAAACCTCATTCAGCGGTGGAAGCCTCATAGCCTTGACCAACCCATTAATATCACCGGCATTCCACTTTCTTACCGACATGTGCGACTGTACTACATGAAAATGAGCTACATTCGACACAACATCGTCGATAACGGAAGCCTGACGAACAGGAAACTTTATAACCTCATGACAACAAACCACAGCAATGCCGTCGAAGAAAAACATCCACATACACAATGGAGTATAGTGTGGCGGAATGTGCACAGCGGCATGTTGCCATCACGTGTCATAGTCGACTGGTATCTAACAGTTAACGATAAAGTAGCAACGAATGAAAAGCTACATAAGATAGGCCTTCATCCAACGCCCAACTGTGACGCATGCGTAAGAGTCTATACGCTTATTCATAGGTCCACGTGCGGACATGCAGAAGAAATTACAACATTTCTTCGTCAACGATTGTCGTACCATGCCCAGTGGTGTAGCTCTTTTAGAGATCATTCAGCCACAAAAACTGAGATATCCACGAGCAAAAAACAACGCTGCAACGTGGATCATGGGCCACACCGCATCGTTTATTATGCAGAATAGGCATGCTACTTTCCTAAACTATTATTCTTACATATAAATTGAACACTTTAAAATGAGCCAACATTGTGACTACAGGAGGATATTTGGAAACATGCTGAAAATCATAATTCATGGTTAAATACTTCAAATACAATATTTCGGATAGCATAGGTTGCCAGCGATCTGTATGTTTGAATCCTAATTGCTTCCTGGGACTTCAGTTCTTGTCGAAATATGAAGATATTATCCAGACGCTCACCAATGCAGACGGAATTTCTTCTTTCCCATTTTCGTTTTAACATCTTCCTTCTCTCGCAGAGCAGCGGAGCAACTTTCCTTCAACAATGAAGTGATAGTTCTTTGTGCACCATAAAATTTTCTGTTTACTACTTGGCAAAAAAAAAAAAAAAAAAAAAAAACCTCAAGAAGACATTCCATTATATTGCGCAACGTCAGCCTGGAAATGATATATACTTTATTCATTCTATTCTCATTACGAATTGGAGCAAATGTTTATTTTCCCTTCCTTATAAAAGAAATAAATTTAAAAAAATTAAATTAAAAAAAAATAGCCCCGTGGTACCACCTGTGTCTCATGTCACAACGGCTCAATGAGTCGTCAGTTCTAATCGTGGTAGGGGCCAGCGTGTGCGAGCATTTTTTTCTGATTTATAAAAATAGAAAAAACGAAAAAAAAGAAAAATAAAGATGGTGGACCACCGCGAAAGGCAAAGGTCCCGAGTTCGAGTCTCGGTCTTGCACACAGTTTTAATCTGCCAGGAAGTTTCACGATTATAACAGTCCCTCAAATATTACACGTAGTAATATAGTTCAACTAAACGGTGAACGTACCATAAATAGAAAAACCATTCAGGCTTTCCACGTATGGAAAAAACAGATGTGTATCAAAGGCCACAGTGGGTGAAGAGACTGTAACTCGGCTACGAATAGGAGAGCGGCACTGACAATCCACCACAGTCTGATCAAAGTCCGTGGAATGAGCACACGTGAGAACAACAGTAACTCTCAACTGCTCTGACTTTGACTGGCTTCTGAGTCGGGATAAATTCAGGAAACGTCAGTATCATTCCTCCTGCGACCACCAACATTATCTATTACTCCGTACTATGTTACATTCATCAATATAGCCATTATCCAGCAGCAACTGCGGATCATGAGGACAAGCCTAAATACAGCCGGCTGCTACGTTGTGGAAGGCAAATGTAAACACTAACAACAAGTAACAGCGCATAACATCGTAAGACTGGTGATCATAACAAACAGTAATCCTAGGAGACCTGTGCATGTTAAGTGTTTCCTGTTGTGGCAAACTCTGTGTGCAAGGCACAATCTGTGCTAGCTACGTAACGTCTGCAAAACAACACCAATAAATAGGCGCGATGTTGTGTATGGTCTCTTGGAAACTGACTACGTGGGAAATACGCTCAAGATAAATAAAAATTAGACTGCAGTTGTTGTTATTCACAATATGATGTTTGAAAACACGAGTTTAAATCGGTGCAACAAGTAGGGTGAAGACATTCAGAGTGAAAGACATTTTCATAAAAAAAGTTATCACTTGAGAGTTTCGCGCAGTGTTGCTTCTTAAGCTACTAACCTTTTAATACAGTTCGAAGTAACATACATTACAGTATTACTAGTATTTCCAAGAGAAAAATCGCGAATGTTTGCTACACAATAAGTGACTATTTGACACATCTCTGTCTCAAGGTACTTTTCAGATAAAATAAATTATTCAGTTTAAAAAGCTAGTAGTCTGTTATTCTAAGCGTACTAACGAACTTTTGAAGATTTTGTAAGAAGATAATGATGCCTAGAATAGTATTCTACTACGCAGATAATACTCTGCTTCGTATACCATAGTTTACATTTCAGAAGGCTTACTTAACGCAGAATAACGTTTGTACGTTCACTTATAATATGTTACAAACATTAAATAACAAGGTAACACCATCTGGACTTGTTTGTGTGTTACTCAGAGCATTCGACTGTAGGAATCATTACCCTTTCTGAAAGAAACTCAACATTATTTGGAGCTAAAGGAATTGTCAACTAGTGTGTCATCTCTCACTTAATGTACGAGGGTAAGCCTATTATTATCCACAATTTAGTTACGTTTTTGTTTATTTTGGTAGTACTGTCGTTTTACTTTGATGACGCATGCTTTGTTTACTTGTTGTTATATCTTTGCAATTTTCAAGCTGCTAGGTTAGCTTCGTTATCGCTGCCGTGCTGTTAATCATGGCTGCTCAGCGGCTATTTGCACCAAAGAAGAGCAACGTCCAGTGATCCGTTTTTTTGTGGTCGGAAGGCGTATCAGGGGCCTAAATTCAGCGAAGACTTTCGGTACAGTACGGGAACAGTGTTTTGCCACAACGGAGTGTCTACGAATGGATTGATAAATTTTGAAATCGTCGCACAAGTGTTAGGTACCATGAAGGAGCTGGACGAGCGTTTGTCACCACAAATGAAGACACCATTGGGCGATCACGTTAAATGATTCTCTTAGACGATTAACTGTTGACAAAGTGGCACATAGTCTGCAAATTAGTCACAGTTCTGCCTACGAAATCATCCACAGCAGATTTGGGTTTCATAAAGTTTGTGCAAGATAGGTCCCAAAACAACTCACACAGTTTACATAAACAAACGCGCTTGGACATCTGCAAAAAACATTTGGATCGCTTTGGCAACGAAGGGGACAACTTCTTAGACAGGATCAGTACTGGTGAAAAAACATGGATCCAAATTCGCCGTGGAAGAAAATGTTCAAGACCCAAACGTCCGCAGGAAAACTGATGCTTACGGTTTTATGGGGCGCACAAAGTCCATTACTGGAGCATTATGGGGAAAGGGGCACAACAATAAACAGTGTACATTAAGTGTGATGCTTACTGACAGGCTAAAGACTGCAATTCGAAGCAAACGCCGAGGATTGCTGTCAAAAGGTTTTGTTTGTTGAACGACAATGTCCGTCCGCATACTGCTGCCCAAACTGCTGAAACGATCCACGAACTCAAATTTGAAGTACTGGAGCATCCTCCATATAGTCTCTATCTTGCCCCTTCTGACTATCACTTGTTTGGTCCACTCATACAGGCATTAAGGGGCTGTCGGTTTGTCTCGGCCAAAGCAGTGAAGGAAGCGGTGCATTCCTGGCTCGCAGCTCAACCGAGAACCTTCTTCCATGAGGGCATCAGGAAGCTTGTACAACGATGGACCAAGTGCGTTGAAACGCAAGGAGACTATGCCGAAAAATGATGTTCTTGTAAGTTTCCTATTTGATTACAATAAAATTTTATAGCTACTTTGCGGATAATAACTGACTTCCCCTCGTAAAAGATGCAGTAGGTCATGCTATATAAACCAACAAATGAAGGCGCAAAAAAAAAAAATCGTAGAAAGAAACAAATCTTTCAGGGAACTACGCAGCCCTGAAATTATCTCCGCAACTGAAAATTATGTAAGTAACTGATTTTTCATTTAAACTGTAATGACAATTAACCCTTATTCAATAAGTCGCGAGTGTTACAGATAATAATTTGGGCAGAAATGGCAAGCAATCGCTATTTTATTAGTTCTGTGCCTTTAATTAACAGCCTGCCTTATCTCGACAGCTCGGTTGTGGAGACATAAATTATTTCCTAATAAGAAGTCGCGGCTGTTAGCCATCTCTGCCCTAGTCTTCCTATTTTTACACCAGAGGCGTGAGGTCCAAGAACGATGGCAACGTGGAAGATGGACTTACAGTTTTAATTGCCTTGTGGTAATGGAGTAAATGGTAGACACTCATTTTAAATTCTTTATTAGATGTTTGCTCGCTGATGATCTCTCGTTTAATTTTTAAAAGGCACAGTGTATTTAGTTCGTAGAGAAATGGCTATAACATAAACGAAGGCTGATGTGTTCATGTTTAGTTTATACTTCAACATTTTTCAGATATATTCCTGATTATAATTAATCTGTCGAGCGGAAAAAACGCATTCTGTAACTTCTTACACATTTTTGCTTATTAAATTTTCAACTTCATATATTATTTACCAAATAATATTCTAAGGTAACTCCTGCGAGAAAATTAAGTTTCCATTGTACGAGAGCGTGTTATATGACATATTGCAATGTTTCCTTATGATTTTGTAAACATGTCTTAAAATGATTAGTTATTTTAACTACAGGGTGAGGAAAAAGTCTGCATACACCCCTATAAAAGCCGAACGGTCTGAGGAATCATAATGATGTCTGGTATGGCGGTCTGCAGGTGGGGGTGCAAGTTAACGGAGCTATGGCGACAGCTGCGGTCATCTTGAAATCCGCCATATTGGGTTTGGCTTATGTGTTTCAAATGGCAAGGGGCTACGTAGCACATCGTTTTGAAATGCCTCTTTCTCAGGAATGCATATGTCGAATCTGAATAAGAAATCTTTATTTATGCCTTGTTAAAGTCTGAAATTGCAAGGAGGTGATTAGTTCTGTTGCGGGTGATCCACAATGGCACTTATACAGGAGGTACACATTGACATTGTATTAATGAGAGGTGGACGAAGTACCAGAGTGATTTCTGCTGACATCAATGCCCGTTATCTTGAGAGAAATGACATTTCACATACGACAGTATCCAGGTTATGGGACGAATTTCGTGCAGCGGGGTCTGTGGCGGACAAGCCACGCAATGGACGTCCAATAACAGCCACCGACGAGGAGACTGCAACAGTAGTTATGGCATCGTTTGTGAAAAGTTCGCATCGCAGTACGCCCACGTTATCAGCAGTATCCGCTGATAGTGTTCAATGCTCCGTGTGTTGCACACACACCAATGGCACCCATGCAAGCCACAGTTGCAACATCATCTCTCGCAGGATAACCCAGATCGGCGGGTGCAGTCTGCAGAATGGGCTCTGGATCAGTGTAACGGGAATCTGAAATTCATATGACAGGTGTTGTTCAGTGACGAAGCTAATTTTTTTCGAGGAAGGTGAAGTAAACAAACATAATCATCATTACTGGCCACGTGCAAACCCCTCGTGCTTTCAAGCGCCGCATCAATTTGAGCAGTAAACCTATCAACCACACGTTTATCGTACGTTGCCACCAGGTCAACAAAAACTACCGATGTTTTTAGTTTATTTTGGACTCCATCCTCTGTGCATGATGTTAAAGCCCTGAATCCATGAGTGCTCGCAGAAGCTTCGCTTTCTCCTGGACCCAGCCTGAAATGTTCGAGTTCCTTTGTCTACTAGGTCTCGAATCCTATTCAGAATCAGGCTTTCAAATATTTGGAAGCTGACAGGCAGTCGGGCGATAGATACAAGCACCTTCCAGAGGCTTCCCTGGTTCAAAGACTGCCAACGTGTGCGCGATTTTTAATTGAGGTGGAATTTTTCCGTTGTTCGACACATCTGTATAAATCTCTTTCAAACAAGTCTTCCCTGTTTCCCTAGGTGTTTTATAAATTCTGAGAATATTCATTCCACTTCTGCTGCTTCTCTGGTTTGTAGAGTTTTTATGGCTCCTTTAATCTCCGGTTTATTGAAGAGATCTGACAGGGTGCTTTGGTCTTGCAGGTTATTTTCGATTTCGTTTACGACTTGGTTTACCTGTATTCCGGTATTGCAGTCCAAGAGGATTTTTACAAAGCATGTTTTAATGTATAATGCTATTTATGCTGACGTTATCATCAGCTTCGAATTACAGTTGTAAGTTGATGTCCCCAGTTCTCTTAGGAGTGTCATAGTATTTCTACACGAATTAGTAAAGTTCAGTAGGGAAGGTAAACACTTCGCAGTTCTGTTTTTGGGCTTCGTTCTGTTCTTATAGCACCTGTTCACCGATCTTGGCGTAGCCGGTTCTTGCTATTCTGTGTAGAGGATTTGGGTAGATTCGTCCCAGTTTCACAGATAATAAATTCTTACTCCCTTTGAATATTCATTTAAGTCCGCATAAAATAATTACAACTAATATTTTGCAATTTTCGGGCTTTGGCGGTATTTAACCCAGGGTGCTCTCCGTTTTCTGGATATATTTTGTCCCGTTACCTTCCTCAGCCTTCAGTCTGGGTTTATTGATGGTTTTGTAAATGGTATTTGAACACGAGTTTTGATTTTTGTGAGGTTGTGTTGGCTTCTTGGATAACATTTTACTACTTTCTTTCAGTAATTTCTTTGTAGATTTTTCTTATTGGTGGAGAATATTGAAAGGTGGCTACACTGAGTCACAGCGCCAGAGATTGCGCCAAAGAGTTTTATTCTGCCGCCTCCACTGGCAGTGCTTGTTCAGAAGTTGCTGTGGGAAGTTGTAGTTCTGAGGTAGCCGTAGTTAGAGGACTAGTTGTGAGCATGTTGTGTGCAGTTGTTCTGTTGGGCAAGACATCAGATGTTGTTGGATTGGGGATGTTGAAATGATCAGAGTGTATTTTTCGTCAATATATATGAAGGTAAAGAAAATTTTTTATTTCAAATGTCTTAAATAATAATGCCTCTTGGTCAAAGGTTCAGTCAAGAAAGCATCTGGCTCGTGTTCTTGTATTAGACTGTAATTCTGGTTTTTATATGCAATTATAGTATTTCTGGTTTTTTTAATTACTTCAGTGTAAATGTTGTTTAAAGCATCTTGTCGTATTGAGGAAGAACCGTGGAAGATGTGTACGTTGAATCACACTTCCACACACAGAACAGTTACACTTGTGCTTTGTTGTTCCGTGGCTTTTATAGTTGCTGGGGACTTAATTAATTAATTGTGTTAACGCAAATTTCCTTCCATTCTTTGTTGTTATTCTATGCAGTCAGATTGCGTACTAATACTAGTCAGGGCCAATCGGTTAAAAGACTTCGTAACCGGACAAACAGTGACTAAAATTAAAAATATTTGCATTATATTTAATTAAGACCCCATGCACGTGGCGACCCTGCCAGGATCGTCCCTTGGAATTCTTTTGATAGTAAAAATAGCAGACAGTAGTATTGTTGTAGTAATTTGTAGTTTAGTAATTGTAGTCTATATTGCATGTGTACATTTGGTAATTGAATATTTGTAGTTGTCTTGTCATTCTTCTGATTGTATTTTTGCAGAATTTAATTTTTGATGTCTTGTATACGGGTTTGACAATTTTGGGCAATTGTGAAGGTTTTAATTGTTCATTAGGCGTGTTTGTCGGGAAGCATTTCGTGTGAATAGTATTGTTGGTGATAAAGTGTCATATTTTGTGTAATTTTCGTATAGCAACGAGTTTTGTATGTTTCGTAAGTGATTACGCGATTGATGAAATAGGCAAAAGTGATGGATAGTCAGAATGACGAAATTGTTAACATGGCGAACTCGCCAACACAGGAGAACAGTATGATGAATACTGAAGTAGAAAATAATTTAATAAGCAGGGAAAATAGTCCGGAACCAGTTCAAAACTTTTCACAATCAAAAAATTTTCAGAATACGAGTTTAACGACAGAAGATTCTGGAATAGTATTGAACACAGATAGCTTTACAGCTTTGACGGAAGAAGTTGGTTTTGCGGGAAATGTTAGGAGCGAAAAGAATTTCGAAGCAGTTAATATGGAGCAGTTGTTGAGTGCAATATTAAAATTGGGATCTGAATTAAAAACAGATATGGGAACATTGGCAACACGGTCAGAAACAGAGATGGAAACAACGGAAACACGTTTAGACTCACGAATAGGAACATGTTTCAAAAATATGAAAGATGAATTAAAGAAAGAAATTAGAGAAGAAGTACAACCGATTTTGAATGCTCACAATAATAGATTAATTTCAATAGAAATTAGACAAAAGGAACAGGATAGAGAACAAGGAGAAAGAGACCGCGTGATAGTACAAAAATTTTCAGAGTTAAATTTACAACGTGCACATGATAAGGAAGAACTATTTGAGAGAATCGAGGAATCCGTACCAAATGACACAATAAATAACCTAACACAACAATATGAACAGTTAACTACTAAATGTGTCAATACTGAAACCCGAGTCACGACACTTACGGAAGACGTAAATAAACAGAAAGAAAAATAGGTGACTTATCGGAAAGAGTTGAGGAGATTTCAGATAAATTTACAAATCTTAGTTTACATGGGGACAGAGATTCAGATGATACAGCTCCATTGCCATTTGCAGAAACCGAAGAGTACCAAAACATAAATAAACATGTTGAAAATCAAAGAAAATTTAATGAACGCGTTAAAAGGGAATTTGAGGCGTTACAGAAGCAAGTTAAACAAATTGAAAGCGAAATCGTAGGAAAAGACAGTAGAGGAAATTTAGAATCACAGATAGCAGAGGGCTTTGAAGAAAATAATTTATTTCATTTACGAGATGCAACAAGAGAGCGCCAGGCGCGCGAACTTGACAATAATCGACATTGGGACTGGGACAGACGCGGTAGGTCTTTGTCGCCACGAGGCGAAAACTTTGACTATAAACACTTTTTAACTGTTCGGAAATTTAAGATCTTTCGCAATTCAGAGAATGACATACACTCATGTTCATGGTTAGATCAATTTATGTACGCACTTCCACCAAATTGGCCACTAAGTCACAAACTGGAATTTGTGTGCGGCTATTTAAGTCCTCAGGGATTCGCTACTCTAGGTGAATATGTGCCGTAGCGTGCACAGGGCCCCGAGCTGTAGTGGTGCTATTTCCCTTTTAGTTTTCTGCACCGCTGCCTACTCTTTTACTATTCTTTGTATCTATCAAAACAACTCTGTAACTATCAATCTATCTAGAGAGTCGGTAAAGAATAACCGGATATGACTATTTTACCCAAAAGCAACTTCGGAAATTACCGTTTGGACTTAATGTAACTTCAGCAGCATTCATTCGTGGTTTAAACGAAATTTTACCTGTTTATCTTCGTGACAATATTACTTCATATGTGGATGATATTTTTATTGCTAAACGTTCTTGGAGTGAGCACAACAAAATTTTGGATTCATTATTACATATTTTTGCCAGAGTTAGCAGTACAGTGAACTTGGAAAAATCTGAATTTGGTCGTTCTCAGGTGAAATTTCTTGGTCATATTATTTCTACAGAAGGTATTCTTCCTGATCCAGAGAAGCTAGACGCTATTCGTAATTATGCTGTTCCTACTACAAAATTTGTTAGAGTGGATAATTTGGCCACACCTCGTTTATGTGAACTATCTGGAAAGAATTCTAATTGGTGTTGGGATGAGGAAGCTCAGTCAGAATTTGAACAACTTCGTGATGCTTTAGTTGCTGCTCCACTTCTTTCACATCCGGATTTATCTAAAGATTTTTGTTTGGCGACGGACTCATCATACAAAGGCCTAGGTGCACTTTTATTTCAAGAGATAGAAGAGAACGGCGTTGTAGTACAGAAGGCTACTGCATTTGGAAGTCGTGTTCTCTCTAAATCAGAAAAGAATTATTCGATTACGGAACTTGAAGCCTTGGCTGTTGTATGGGCTTTCACAAAATTTCGCATATTTTTGTATGGCAGACATACTAAGGTTTACACCGATCATCGAGCTCTGGAATTTCTTATGTCAACAAAATTAACACATGGAAGATTGTCACGATGGGCGCTGTATCTACAGGAATTTGATTTTAGTATTGTTTACATACAGGGTTCTTCAAATATTATTGGTGATGCTTTATCACGTGCACCTATGGGTTTGAAACAAAGTGCTGAGGAGGACTGCAAAGAAAACAATTATTGTTTGATGTATATTCAAGGTGTTGCGTTTGAAAATTTTATTTCGTCTTCGCTCCAGGACATCGCTAAGGAGCAAACTAGGATCCAATCTGGAAGGACATTCAGGAGAAGTAGAGGAGAAAGGAAAGCGTAGCGATTAGACAGTATTATTTAGTTCGCAATGATATTCTTTTTAAACGAAAATCGGTCGACAACTCTGTTTGGTTAGTTTGCATTCATGAGTTGGTTAATATATTGATTTGGTATACACATTTCAGTTATGCACACTTTGGTCACAGAAAATTCTTTCATAAATTACGAGAAAATTGCTACTTCAGTAATATGGAAAAACGTATTCGATCAGTTCTTGCCAAATGCAAATTATGTCAAAAGGCTAAGCCGCCAACTATTTCTCACAGAGCACCGTTGTTTCCTATCATTCCAGCGAAATTAAAGGAGATGGCTGCAGTCGATTTGTTCGGTCCAGTGGTTCGTTCTACTAATGGTTTTGCGTACATTTTGGTAGCAGTGGAATTGACATCAAAATATGTGTGTTTTACACCTCGTACAGTATCTAACGCTTTCATCAAACATTTTCTTAAAGAAGTGGGTCATGTTGATAAGGTTATATCAGATAATGGATCACAGTTTCGCTCTGAAATTTGGCTTCGTACTCTACGGCGTCGTAAGATTAAACCAATTTTCATTTCACTTTTTCACCCTCAATCTAACGCTTCAGAGAGATGGATGAAGGAAATCAATAAATTGTGTCGACTTTATTTTCATCAGAATCACAGAACATGGGATCAGTATCTTCATATTTTTCAAAACATCCTGAATGAACTCCCTAATGATTCAACTTCTTTACCGCCAATATTGATATTAAAAAATAAAGCACTGACAAATCGCATTTCTGAAATCGTTCCTTTTCCGCCCTCACGGAAACTGCGGCATTCTGAAGTTGTCAACCTGGTTCTACAAAATATTGCATCTGCAGCTGGTAGACGAGAGAAATCAGCTAAGCGTCCTGGTCGTTTAAAAAACTTGACAGTTGGTCAAAAGGTGTTAATTAAGTCTCACCGTTTGCCTCACAAAGGAAAGAGCTTGTGTCGCAAATTTTTTCTGCTTTATAACGGTCCATATAGAGTTCGCAAAATTATTCATGATGACACTGTGGAAGTAGAAACTCTTAAATCTCGGCGCTCTAAGGGAATACATCATATATCGAATGTTAAAATTTTTGTGGAATGACGTACTTTTGAGGAACGAACAGTTATACGTAAACACGCAGGGAATATAAGGATACCGCGCCGTGTTCTGACAGCGGCACATACTCAAAGCAACAGTCAAGTCTACGCGCCGCACAAGGCAGTCGTTGACCGCAAACAATTACTTCCTACGTCACGCGTACCTACTGCTGATCGAGCACTCAGTGCGAATGCACTGACAGCCGTAAACAAATACACAGTCTAACTTCTCTGATTAAATTCAGTATAAAGCTATCTATAGTGACTTGATAAATTATGTTATTAACGTTCAGTATTTTTCAGGATACGGTTGTATAAAATATTTAAGACCTTCAGTTAAATTCTGTGTGTGTCCGACGTTAAGAGGACTTGCTATCGAGAAATTTTCAGGAATAATGTAATTTCGAAGAAGAAACTAATAAAATAAAAAGGTAACTATTAATTGAGTTTATTTTTCAGGTAACATATTTCCACTTAGGTACGTACTTTGCACGTAATTTGCTGCTCGCGATTACGTGATTCATACTTTGTGCTAAATTTCATGTTCTATGAATTTACATGTGAAGCGACGTGCTTGCGTACATTTGCTGATTTTGACAATGATTGATTAATGAACAGGGTTGTTACTTGTGTATATTATGCTTTGCTTGGCTGCTATGCTTTTTCACAGATGTCACTTTTTTTTATTATGTGCCTGCTGTGCTTATTTATTTAAATTATAATTGTCACCTGATTAATTGTGCTGACTTGTGGTTATGTTTATTTATTAAGATTACATATGAACATTTATTTCCTTCTGCTGATATGATGCTAATGACCTGTTTATTGTGTAAGATATATATTTGCTGCCTTGCGTATGGATTGCATATTTACACATTCCTGTTTGTTGTCATAACTACTCTTTAATTTGGTATATAGAAATGCTGATATACGGTGTACAAACATGGAGTTTAGGTCACACTATGGTATTAATTATAGATTGTTCGCTTGGCAGAGCCTCGTTAGAGGAATTGTGCTGCATCCACTTGTTGACATTCTGTTCTCTACTGGTATATTTACTCGCTGTTGCATGTTTTGCTTACGATTAGTTCCTTATATTTTAAGATAAGAAAATGAACTGCTATAATTCTATGAACGACATTGGTACCAGAAACTTCATTGAAGTCACATGAGCTGGAGGTTTTATGGAAGCTGTATAAATTTATGTTAATAGGAAGGAAGCTAACGACTTGACATACCAACACTAGGTTTAGACCATTGACAGTTATTACACTGTATTCTTCGTGAGCAATTGAAATAGCAAGTGACACTTGACACAAGAAATACTCCACATGTTTGCTTCTGTTTTGCCATAATTCTTGAAGTGGTGTACATACTGTGAAATATTACAATAATTCACACTTCGTACTCGTACTTACTTACTGAGAGTTATTCAAACTAAAGGCTCTTAGAGGTCATGTATGCATTTCTTTTATTTAATGATGGACAAGGTAACCAAAATGTATTTTATAATTCATAATGAGTAGAAGATTTGGGTCAGGTAGATTACACAGAGGTTGCGTGTGGACATTATGTCTTCGGATTGTTTGGGATGATGAATTGAAGTTTGCACTAGAATTTTATCTGTACTTGTTCGAGGAGACTGACTAGAGGGAAGAGTTGTTATGGAAGTGAAATGATATTGGCGATAAGGTTTATATGTATCGACGTATTGAAGAGGTATTATTGAGGTATTGAGATTGTGTGAAGTTGATCATTATTGGAGTTTTGGTGGACAAGAGGTAAGGTAAATGATATTGATGATAAGGTTTATATGTATAGACGTAAGAGGTATTATTGAAGTATTAAGATTATGTGATGCTGATGATTATTGGAGTTTTGGTGGATAAGAGGTAAAGTAAGTGGGGAGCATATTTTTTTGTTGGTTTATATGGAACAAGGAGGATGAAGATGGCAGACTAGAACACTCAAGTAAAGGAAGATTTCTACGCACACACTTTGTTAAATCACTAAGCAGTATATACTTTTTTTTGGAGAGAGGAAGTATTTGCATATCTTGGCTCACTGACAGTTGTTCAGCAACCGTACATTTGATTTGGCTTGGCAAACATTGGTCTTGACATGATGACTATGACGTTCACTATTATCGACATTGCTGCCACTACTAGTTGATACACATGTCGAACATCAAATCATTGACAGATTGCATTTACACAGTTAACACTATTCAATTACACAGTAGTACTTAATGTGGATGAAAGATGAGTGAGTGTGTTTTGTGTGTTTTCCTTTCCTAATCCCAAATAACTGGTACCGACCTACCTCCTAAATATTATTTTGCTTCTTTGTTGTGGCTTGCACTGACACCCATACATATTATAGGTTTACTGTTATTTGTGTATTGTAATAGTTAATATGACAATTATCTGATATCATTTGTGTGTTTGTTATAATTTGTATGTTTAGTGTAAGAGCATTAATAATAATTTTGTAAAAGCAATTGTGTGTGCCTTCAAACTGTTGTTCGTGCTTGCACCTGTTCAACATTGCTGGGTGCCACTTAGAAATGTTTAATTTATGCTAATGAACTGTGATGAACTGTCTGATTAGTGATAGTGAATGTTATGGACTGTTACCTGCAATTGTTCAACATGATGGGTGCCACTAGGAGATGTTTAATTTCTGCTGATGAACTCTGATGAACTGTCTGATTAGTGATAGTGAATATTATGGACTGTTCCCTGCACTTGTTCAACATGATGGGCGCCACTTGGAAATGTTTAATTACTGCTGATGAACTGTCTAATTAGTGATAGTGAATATTATGGACTGTTACCTGCACTTGCTCAACATTGCTGGGTGCCACTGGTGGAACTGCTTCTACTGAAATAATGTCACTTGTTGCTGTCTGCACCTGCTCAACACTGCTGGGTGCCACTGATGGAACTGCTTCTACTGAAATAATGTCACTTATTGGTGTCTGCATCTGATCAGCATTGCTGGGTGCCACTTATGGAACTGCTTCTACTGACATAATGTCACTTGTTGGTGTCTGCACCTGTTCAACATTGCTGGGTGCCACTGATGGAACTGCTTCTACTGACATAATGTCACTTTTTGCTGTCAGCACCTGATCAACATTGCTGGGTGTCACTAATGGAACTGCTTCTATTGAAATGATGTCACTTGTTGGTGTCTGCACCTGTTCAACATTACTGGGTGCCACTAATGGAACTGCTTCTACTGAAATGATGTCACTTGTTGGTGTCTGCGCCTGCTCGCCATTTCTGGGTGCCACTGTTGGAGCTGTTTAAATACTGCTGATGAAGTGTTATGAGACTGCTATTTGCAGCTGTTGACCATTGCTGGGTGCTACTGCTGGAACTGTCAACTACTCTGAGGAGTGCTACTTGTTTATTGAATTATTGACAAGATTTTATGTGAATATTTGTATAAACTGATTTTTTGTGTATTTACTGTTAATGAAATGTTATGAGACTCTTACCTGCACATATTCGTCATTGCTGACGCTATTGATTGAATTGTTTAACCACATGATACTTGTGTAAACCACTATGTACAATCACATGTATGCAAGCATTTGTATTCCTTACTGTATTTTATATATTAGGTTATTGAAGGGTCAGTGCAAAGCCAAAATTTATCTAGTTATGTGATATTTACTTATTAATATTATCATTTATTTTTGTCTGTATTTTTTTTGGACGAATTTAGTGCTATTTTCACCACCAATGCTAGCAAAAATACCATCAAATTCTAGCCCGTGGAGGAGGGGCATATGAAAGGTGGCTACACTGAGTCACAGCGCCAGAGATTGCGCCAAAGAGTTTTATTCCGCCGCCTCCACTGGCAGTGCTTGTTCAGAAGTTGCTGTGGGAAGTTGTAGTTCTGAGGTAGCCGTAGTTAGAGGACTAGTTGTGAGCATGTTGTGTGCAGTTGTTCTGTTGGGCAAGACATCAGATGTTGTTGGATTGGGGATGTTGAAATGATCAGAGTGTATTTTTCGTCAATATATATGAAGGTAAAGAAAATTTTTTATTTCAAATGTCTTAAATAATAATGCCTCTTGGTCAAAGGTTCAGTCAAGAAAGCATCTGGCTCGTGTTCTTGTATTAGACTGTAATTCTGGTTTTTATATGCAATTATAGTATTTCTGGTTTTTTTAATTACTTCAGTGTAAATGTTGTTTAAAGCATCTTGTCGTATTGAGGAAGAACCGTGGCAGATGTGTACGTTGGATCACACTTCCACACACAGAACAGTTACACTTGTGCTTTGTTGTTCCGTGGCTTTTATAGTTGCTGGGGACTTAATTAATTAATTGTGTTAACGCAAATTTCCTTCCATTCTTTGTTGTTATTCTATGCAGTCAGATTGCGCACTAATACTAGTCAGGGCCAATCGGTTAAAAGACTTCGTAACCGGACAAACAGTGACTAAAATTAAAAATATTTGCATTATATTTAATTAAGCCCCCATGCAATATATAGGTTAATCTCTGTATCGGGTTGCCATCTGCTTGATCGAAATGTTTTCAGTTGCTTAGCATCGCGACTTAGATACAGTTCTCGTGTATCGATACATCTGGACAGTATTTCTCCATATTCGTCTCTATTTACATCCCCAGGTTGTATTTCGGGTGTTGGAATCTCCCAGATAAGTGATGGCTTAGGTTTTTTTTTTTAATTTCGTACAGGATGAATTTTTCCTTCCAACGGCCATTTATTTTTCGATTTCTCTGCATTTTTCCTGCAGCAATTTCGCTTTAGTTTCCCTGCATTTCCTGTTTATTTCATTCCTGCGTGACTTAAATAGCTGTATTTCTGTCTTTTTTAACACTTTTGTACTTATTTCTTTCGTCGAGCAATCCACTTTAATCCAAGATTTCGTAGCAATTACCTTCCATGTACTCGTATTTGTCTTTCCCACTTCTATGACTCCTCATATAGGATCTCCATTCCTTTTCATCTGAACCGCCTGCTGCTAATTAACGTAGAATTAGGCTCAAAAGCGAGAGAGTTGCGCTATGGTTACATATTGGTTAACTTGGGCTGATATAAAATTTATGACAAGGCAAGGAGAAAGAAACTGAATATATGTGTTGTTGCTCCTTGATTCAACTTTTTTGCGATTCTTCGTTTCATTTCATCCACGTTGTTGTTGTGGTCTTCAGTCCTGAGACTGGTTTGATGCAGCTCTCCATGCTACTCTATCCTGTGCAATCTTCTTCATCTCCCAGTACCTACTGCAGCCTACATCCACAGGCTATAAAAATTACGCACTGTGTGTCTCGTTTTGTTTAAGCAACGAGAAAAGATGATGTGTTATTCGAAAGCAATAGGCACTGGACGTCAATTTATTACCTGGTAAGAGAGCTAATTTTGTGCCATATTCACATTTCATTCTGAAGGATGGGAGGATGTACGTTGACACAAGAATTAGATCCACTGAGCTAGTCCCATCTTTCCACAAATATTCTGTTTAAGGGCTGGAATTAAACTATAGCTAAAGTACCAAAAATTCTACGTGTTTCATACGTGTGGAAATGGAAAAGGGTGCCACTTACGGCAAACTCGAAGCGGTCGTGTGGAGATCAAAGTAAACCGTGCTAAGAAAATCAGTGGTGACTAAATATTTTCATCACCCAAAAAATAAGAAAAGTAAAATGAAAGAATAAGTGCTTGACTGAAAAATGGAGGAATCTTGCCGACTAGCGACAAAAAATGTTCATGCTGCCTTTAACCGGTTTCTCCCGCTGTTAATCGTATACGTAACTCCGCTTTCGCTGCAAAGAGACATGTTCCGATAGCACATTATGCCTCTGAAACTTACCGGACTTGCATGTACAATTTAATTGTAGAAAATGCCTGAAACGTTCGGTTTCTCAGACTCTTCTGGTTACTGTAGGCCTGTACTGTTTTCAATACAGGTGATTACTGATCATCTGATTTAGTTACGAAGAAGCAAGATGTTTTCTGAGGGAATTTCTTCTTTAGGAAATGCTCCAGTTATTTGTAGGCGCTAGAAAATCGTTAATTACATTTTTTAATTCCCTACCCAAAACTAAGTATATTGCCTGCCGTGGAATTTATATTTCAGTGGTGTCTCAGTATTCTGATAGAATTTCAGTTAACCTGAGTTTGACTAAAATACTTTGAGGTGGCATAATCAGTTGGAAAAAATGGGCAGTCAAATATTACTGCACAATGTTGCACGACTCGGGCACCGTAATATACTATATTGCCCAAAAGTTAAGACGAAGAAGAAGCTGGTTTTCAACATTCACAAATGTAACAATAAACATTTTAACACGTATTGGCAAAGATATGGGTTTATTTGCACTCCGATATATCACAACACCTTTCTTCGGCACAAGGTGTTGCATCATTGGCGTCAAGGTGTAAAACCATTGTAAAATTCCGTTGCAGTCGTAAGCGACAACCTGCAGCGACATTCATTCACCAAGTGCAGCAGCTTCTAAAAACTAGGAAATGGCGAAGACCCTAAAGTAAGCGTACGTGTTTACATAACCAATAACATACGATAACAAAGTTACTGTTCTCTCCACTACAACTCCTTGTTTCACCTCCTTCAATAAATCGGAAATTTCGGAACATTATTTTCTGATGAAATCGTTTACAGACGGTTCCATATTAAACTTCAAGGTGAAACTGGTTACATCATAAACTGTCAACCGGAATGCGTCAATAGCATCTAAGAACCTGATCATGGTTCTGCCTGGTACCATTTCAAGTAACTTGTACAGGCGAAGGATATACGTTGACGTCATCAACGCGGAAATGTTTCGACTTCCCGGATAGTAATTTTCTGTTCGGGAAGAAGGTAAAAACGTTACTGACGCACTATTCTCAACTTTCGGGTCGCAACGATCATTACTTCGGCACTGCAAAGAAACCACTGTAAAACTCCGCTGGCGTCAGAAATTCTGAGAATGCCTCTGGAGGTGCAGGCCAACTCGTGAATGCAGCGTGGAACTCAAGAAAGGATCCGCGAACGGTCCGCTAAAGCCGTGCGAAGCCGAACCAAGTGTGAAGAGCAAATGAAACAGCGAAAATTGATAGTATTATCGAAGAAAAAATCCTTAGCGGTACTTAGACTCTGATGCTTGAATACCAACAACCAATATGACAGCTATCTAACAAGCTACAGTCGCAGCTTAAAACTTAATCCCTGTTTCTGTGGAGCAGTGATAAATCACGACAAACACAACTCGCCCGTTTGTCCATACGGTTCAGATGGCTACCATCTACATCTACATCTACATCCATACTCCGCAAGCCACCTGACGGTGTGTGGCGGAGGGTACCCTGAGTACCTCTATCGGTTCTCCCTTTTATTCCAGTCTCGTATTGTTCGTGGAAAGAAGGATTGTCGGTATGCTTCTGTGTGGGCTATAATCTCTATGATTTTATCCTCATGGTCTCTTCGCGAGATATACGTGGGAGGGAGCAATATACTGCTTGACTCTTCGGTGAAGGTATGTTCTCGAAACTTTAACAAAAGCCCGTACCGAGCTACTGAGCGTCTCTCCTGCAGAGTCTTCCACTGGAGTTTATCTATCATCTCCGTAACGCTTTCGCGATTGCTGAATGATCCTGTAACGAAGCGCGCTGCTCTCCGTTGGATCTTCTCTATCTCTTCTATCAACCCTATCTGGTACGGATCCCACACTGGTGAGCAGTATTCAAGCAGTGGGCGAACAAGTGTACTGTAACCTACTTCCTTTGTTTTCGGATTGAATTTCCTTAGGATTCTTCCAATGAATCTCAATCTGGCATCTGCTTTCAAAATGGTTCAAATGGCTCTGAGCACTATGCGACTTAACTTCTGAGGTCATCAGTCGCCTAGAACTTAGAACTAATTAAACCTAACTAACCTAAGGACATCACACACATCCATGCCCGAGGCAGGATTCGAACCTGCGACCGTAGCGGTCACGCGGTTCCAGACTGAAGCGCCTTTAACCGCACGGCCACACCGGCCGGCTGGCATCTGCTTTATCGACGACCAACTTTATATGATCATTCCATTTTAAATCTCTCCTAATGCCTACTCCCAGATAATTTATGGAATTAACTGCTTCCAGTTGCTGACCTGCTATTTTGTAGCTAAATGATAAGGAATCTATCTTTCTATGTATTCGCAGCACATTGCACTTGTCTACATTGAGATTCAATTGCCATTCCCTGCACCATGCGTCAATTCCCTGCAGATCCTCCTGCATTTCAGTACAATTTTCCATTGTTACAACCTCTCTATACACCACAGCATCATCTGCAAAAAGCCTCAGTGAACTTCCGATGTCATCCACCAGGTCATTTATGTATATTGTGAATAGCAACGGTCGTATGACACTCCCCTGCGGCACACCTGAAATCACTCACACTTCTGAAGACTTCTCTCCGTTGAGAATGACATGCTGCGTTCTGTTATCTAGGAACTCCTCAATCCAATCACACAATTGGTCTGATAGTCCATATGCTCTCACTTTGTTCATTAAACGACTGTGGGGAACTGTATCGAACGCATTGCGGAAGTCAAGAAACACGGCATCTACCTGTGAACCCGTGTCAATGGCCCTCTGAGTCTCGTGTACGAATAGCGCGAGCTGGGTTTCACACGACCGTCTCTTTCGAAACCCATGCTGATTCCTACAGAGTAGATTTCTAGTCTCCAGAAAAGTTATTATACTCGAACATAATACGTGTTCCAAAATTCTACAACTGATCGACGTTAGAGATATAGGTCTATAGTTCTGCACATCTGTTCGACGTCCCTCCTTGGAAACGGGGATGACCTGTGCCCTTTTCCAATCCTTTGGAACGCTACGCTCTTCTAGAGACCTACGGTACACCGCTGCAAGAAGGGGGGGCAAGTTCCTTCACGTACTCTGTGTAAAATCGAACTGGCATCCCATCAGGTCCAGCGGCCTTTCCTCTTTTGAGCGATTTTAATTGTTTGTCTATCCTTCTGTCGTCTATTTCGATATCTACCATTTTGTCATCTGTGCGACAATCTAGAGAAGGAACTACAGTGCAGTCTTCCTCTGTGAAACACCTTTGGAAAAAGACATTTAGCATTTCGGCCTTTAGTCTGTCATCCTCTGTTTCAGTACCATTTTGGTCACAGAATGTCCGGACATTTTGTTTTGTTCCACCTACCGCTTTGACATCAAAATTTCTTAGGATTTTCATCCACGTCAGTACATAGAAATTTACTTTCGAATTCATTGAACGCCTCTCGCATAGCCCTCCTCACACTACATTTCGCTTCGCGTAGTTTTTGTTTGTCTGCAAGGCTTTGGCTATGTTTATGTTTGCTGTGAAGTTCCCTTTGCTTCCGCAGCAGTTTTCTAACTCGGTTGTTGTACCACGGTGGCTCTTTTCCATCTCTTACGATCTTGCTTGGCACATACTCATCTAACGCATATTGTACGATGGTTTTGAACTTTGTCCACTGATCCTCAACACTATCTGTACTTGAGACAAAACTTTTGTGTTGAGCCGTACTCTGTAATCTGCTTTTTGTCACTTTTACTAAACAGAAAAATCTTCCTACCTTTTTTAATATTTCTATTTACGGCTGAAATCATCGATGCAGTAACTGCTTTATGATCGCTGATTCCCTGTTCTGCGTTAACTGTTTCATATAGTTCGGGTATGTTTGTCACCAGAAGGTCTAATATGTTATCGCCACGATCTAAACCATAGTGTCAAGGTTGATATGACATTCGTCAGCTTTCGGCAGGCTTTAGATACATATTCGCTCTGTCACCTGTTATTACAAACCACAAGCTCACATCAACTTTCGGCAGGCTTTAGATACATATTCGCACTGTCACCTATTATTACAAACCACTAGCTCACGTTATGTCGGATCAGCTTTGTGACTTAAGTTTGCTAGTCATCGGAAGGAACTGACAAACCAACAGGCTGTATTTAGATGTTTGGATAACTTGGTGTGGTTAAACAGCGATCGCTATAAATTAACTCAATATTAAGAAAACAGTCTTAATCGCGATTGTTTTTATTTAGTGCCGACCGGTTTCAGCCCATTGCAGGGGCCATCTTCAGGGCGAACATATGGTCGACTGCTGGTGGCGTCACGTCTACCGAGGTGTGGCGATGGGCTGAAACCGGTCGGCACTAAATAAAAAAAATTGCGATTAAGACTGTTTCCTTAATACTAGGCTGTATTTACCCTGACAGATGATACACTAGAATTAATAAATCAGAAATTGTTACTACTGCGAAAATTTTGTTACTCGTGCCGTGTCTTTTGATTGCATGAACCACGGTATCCTTACGCGGAATTTTAAATATTGCGGTATACTAAACACAGAATGTTAAAGTATTTTAGCTTATATGTGGGACAGAAAGCAGAGCCTATCAGTTACCTGTCGATCGCTTAACAGTAGGAGGTCAGAAATTGTAACAATGAGATTTGGTGTACCATGGCGCTTCAGTGCATGTCCGCTGTTGATCGTACTACATATAAATCATTTTCCACTGGGATTGTCAAAAGATGCTAATTTTTGTCCTTTTTGCAGTATAGGAATCAGAAGTGTAGATCTGTTACTGAAAATGGATCTATCATAATATTTGAAAACATCGAAAGATGGCTCAGGGAAAACGGATTATCATTAGACTTAGTCAGGGTTCAGAACTTACAGTTTATTACTGCTTATTGGCTTCCAAAAGCTAGGAAAGTAGTCTACTCAAATAATGAAACACCAGAACGTCTATTTTTTAAGTTTGTGTTGGTACACAAGGACCGACGGCAATAATAAATATCTTACTTCAGCTACATTTGCAAGTGCACGAGTGCTGTTATAGCTGGTATAAATATGAACAAGTTTATTCTGCGTAATTCCATTCATTAATGAGCTGCGGAAACTACGTTTAGAAAACAGAAACGTATATTGGAGCCTCTTTTAAAAACTAGGTATTGAGTGTAGTAGTTAACAAAATGGTTCAAATGGCTCTGAGCACTATGGGACTTAACATCTGTGGTCATCAGTTCCCTAGAACTTAGAATTACTTCAACCTAACTAACCTAAGGACATCACACACATCCATGCCCGAGGCAGGATTCGTACCTGCGACCGTAGCAGTCGCGCGGTTCCGGACTGCGCGCCTAGAACCGCTAGACCACCGCGGCCGGCAGTAGTTAACACTGGCGAAGAAACAAGGCAGATAAATGGATACACACGTACTTAATAACTTCCCGAGCATATTAAATATGTAGGTAATGTCGTGTGGCTGAATTTAAGACTGACTTAAAGGGTTTCGAACTAAACAACTCTTTTTTGCTCCATTCAATGGTATCTCCACAGAACTCTCAAAATCACTGTTTTCAGTTTTTTTATACTGTACACTAGTAATACTAGGTATGTCCACAAAGTAGGTTCGGTTTGGTTATATAAAACAAACGTGTACAGATACAGAAAAAATATTTTTTGACAAAAATCTATAACTGTTAAACATAGCCTCCGAAATTTTGTAGCCACTTGTCATAGCGTGGCACAAGTTTTTGTATGCCTTCTTCATAGAAGGTTGCTGCCTGTGTATTCGACCATGTGATAACGTGTTTTTTCAGCTCGTCAACATCGTTGAAGTGTTGACCACCAAGGACAGATTTTAGGTGTAAGAAGATATGAAAGTCGCTAGGAGCGAGGTCCGGGCTGTACGGAGAACGATCAAACGCGTCCCAGTGAAATTCCCGTAAGAGTTGTTTGGTCACATTCGCCGTATGAAGTCGGGCATTACCGTGGAAAAAAACAACACCTTTTGAAAGTAATCCTTGGCGCTTGTTCTGTATTGCGCGGCGCAATTTCTTAATGGTCTCACAGTAACCATGTTCATTAATTGTTTGGCCTCGTGTAGGAAATCAATCAGCAAAATGCCTTTTCAGTCCAACAAAACGGTGCACATGACTTTTCGAGGTGTCAAGATTTTCTGAGGCTTAACCTTCGTTGGGGATGAAGTGTGCCTCCATTACATTGATTGCCGTTTTGTTTCAGGAGTGTCGTACGATACCCATGTTTCATTCCCCGTGACTATCCGAGAAACAAAACCATCGCCTTCTTCATTGTAGCGTGTCAAAAACTGAAGTGCACTGCCCATCCGTTGATTTTGTGTTCTTCAGTAAGAATTTTGGGTACCCAATGTGAGCAAAGTTTTAGAAATTTCAGTTTTTCAGTACCAATTTCATGAATTAGTGATCGTGAGATATGCGGAACTTCCATATCAAGGGCAATAAGTGTAAACTGTAACGATTGTGCTTAATCTTCTCTTCAATTGTGTGAACCAGTTCATCAATAACCACAGACGGGCGTCCACTTCGTTCTTCATCGTGCTCCTGATCACGTCCTTCATTGAACAATCTGACCCATCTTCTAACCACTAAATCACTCATAGTATTTTGTCCGCAAACCTCGCAGATTTGTCGATGAATTATCTTTGGTTTAACTTTCTTTGCGTTTAGAAAACGAATCACAGATCTGATTTCACACGCGGCGGCATTTTCAGTTACGTACGGCTGACTTTATAAAGAAGCACTATTAAGCATACGTCAGCAGCAGCGATCTGAAAATGGTGTACGTGTTTTCTGCTTGAGTCAGAGTAACTGCCGAGCATGCTCGGAACTGCGATCGTAGCGCTGCCGCGGATGGAAATAGAAACGGAACTTACTTTGTGGACGACCGTGGGATAATACAATAATATTATAAGGGGTGATCAAAAAGTTTCCGCTTCAGGGCATTGTTGTAGCGTATATGCAACGTAGCGTGTCTCCGAGGCGCCTGTGTAAGCACCAACGTGTAGGTAAGAGTATGGTGTGGCATTCGTGCCTTTCCGACGTGCGTCCAGATAATGCAGAAACGTAAGTGACCTATAACGATATTAATACCAAATGCATCCAAACAGACCATCTTGCTGTTATTCTTTTCTTGGCAGCCGAAGGACAAACTCCGATAAACATCCATCGGCGAATGAAGAGTGTGTATGGCGCTGCACATATGTCGAAAACCACTCTTTTGTTGCTTCTTCAGAATAACGCACGTCCCCACATCGCAAATGTTGCAACCAAGAAGTCACACCAGCTCAAGCGGGAGACACTCTAGCAGCCGCCCTATAGGACCTTTGGTCCTATAAAATAAACCTTAAAGAGTCGACGATTCCTATCGGACGAGGATGTGCAGTAGGCAGTTACGGACTTCACATCTTGGATATTCGGGAATCCAGCCGGATATTCGCGTCGTTCTCGCAAGGACTTCCTCACGCAGCATTAGGCCGTATCTTCACTGCCTCACTGCTCACGGGCGTGTTTGCCTGATTGACATACGGATTGAAGGAGTGTACGGCGTTCGAATGGTACTTCTTGATCGCCCATTATACATTATCTAAAATTAAACGGGTCGATCAAAGAGACTGACGCACGTCTAATGGAATGTTACTTAATATGATACGACCGTATCACAATCTAGGTGGCACCTGCGGTGAAAAGACAGCCCTCTTGCACCTGTTTCGTGGCTCAAGTGAGTGCCTGGAGCGCCTTCAGACGATGTAAGTTCATCGCTGTCAGATTGCGGATTCCCAAGGTCTGGTACACTGGAAGGTCGTGCAGTCTCTGGACCTTTCCCAAGCTAACCGCGGAATTGGTGTATCATGACTACCTCTTACGCGAAAATCACCTCAGGTCGAAGTCACCTGGAGCGGTCAACAACTTGTTAACAGTGGAAGCCGTCGACTACAGCAGAATGTAGAACGGATGGGCAGCCCATGGTACACTCACCTTGTGACGGTCCTCTTATAGTGCGGCCGTCCCGATTTTTCGTTGATGACTTAATCATGTGGACTAACGCCCTGATTTGTTACGAATGTGAAGAAATGCCGAGGGAACGACGGCTGACGGCATGACGGGGAAGGGGTGCTTTCATTTGCTTGTTAATAAGAACAAGTGTTACAGGAAAGCTAATTTACCGGAATGGGAAATGAGCGTTTGGCGTCATTGGCCGGGAGGCCCCTTGCGGGGCAGGTCCGGCCGCCTTGGTGCAGGTCTTATTACATTTGACGCCACATTGGGCGACTTGCGCGCCGGATGGGGATGAAATGATGATGAAGACAGAACAACACCCGGTCCCTGAGCGGAGGAAATCCCTGACACAGCCGGGAATCGAAACCGGGCCCGTAGGACGGCAATCCGTCACGCTGACCACTCAGCTATCGGGCGGACATTTACCGGAATGAATCGAAGCTACTGGTGTGTCTGGTGCACTTAGGAGCCGCTCGACGCAGCGTTACGCCCTCCACCTTGCTGGGAGAGCCTCCTGTGCTCGCATGGCACCACTCTACCGGTCGACGTCGCAGTGAAGGTCTTGATGCATCAGCAACCCTCCCATCAGCCACGTACTGATTCCCGCGGAGTGCGTCCTTCATTGGGTCAAACAGATGAAAATCGGTATGTGTGACACCCGGGCTGTGGGATGGATGAGGAAGAACAGTCCATTGAAGCTATGTGAGCTTCTCTCGGGTATACAGACTTGTGTGAGGCCTTGCGTTGTCGTGGGAGAAGGAGAATTTCGTTTGCATTTTTGTGGTGAGAACACGGTGCAGTCGTTTTTTCAATTTACTGACGCTAGCACAGCAGACTTCACACCGTGAGGGAGGACATCATGGCCGAGCTCAAGGCGCTTCGGTCCGGAACCGCGCTGCTCCTACGGTCGCAGGTTCGAATCCTGCCTCTGGCATGGATGTGTGTGATGTCTTTTAGGTTAGTTACTTTTAAGTAGTTCTAAGTCCAGGGGACTGATGACCTCAGATGTTAAGTCCCATAGCGCTTAGAGCCATTTGAACCTTTTTTTTTTTCTTTTTGGAGGACGTCAAACAGAATAACCCTTTCAGAGTTTTAGAAGACCTACGAAATGGCGTTATCGACTACGGGAGTGGCTCTGAACGTATCCTTCAATGGAGAGGTAGTGTGGCGCCACTCCATGGATTGCCATCTTGATTCGAATTGATGCAACCATGTTTCATCGCTTGTAACGATGTGTGACAAAAAACTTTCATGATCAGTCTCGTAACGTGCAAGAAATTCCGCAGAGATAGTCCTGTGTCGCTCTTTATGATCACCCGTTAGGCGGCGAGGAAACTACCGGGTACACACCATTGAGTACTCCAACAGGTGGACGAGATTGTCACCACTACCAACAGAGACGTCCAGTTGTGCACTTAGATGTTTGATTCTGGTCTGTCGATCATCTCGAATTAGAGTGACCGCACGTTCCAGTATTGCAAGGGCCACAGTGTTTGCGGCCAGCTGGCATGCGGAAGATTGGACGGGTTTGCGCGACCTTGTTGCGATGGTGACAGACGCCTCGTCCAATGACTCACCGTGCTTTTGTTCATTGCCAGATGTTCGTAGACATTCAACAAGCGCCTACAAATATCTGCGATGCCCTGATTTTCTGCCAAAAGACACTTAATGATAGCTCCATGCTCGGGATGGACCTCCGTAACAGAAGCAATTTTGAAGGTTACTTGCCGCGTCGCTACCTCTCGGATCTTGATGATTTTGCAGGGACTGAAGCGAGAATATTCCACAATGTCCCACAACAAATTACTCATTTCTGCAATCGAGATGGCCGAGGAATAAAATGTGTTGCATTACTTACTGAACGACCCTCGCATAATGCGGCGGGAGGCTAAGAATATCACGTTGGTGCCGGTTGTAACTTGAATACCAAAATATAATACTGAATGTTCACTTTCATGTAAAAGTTTTGATCCGTATGTTATGTTTTAAAGAGACATCCACCGAGACTGTTGTGAATTACGATGACGCTAATGGATTGTTGTTGATGTATGATTGTATGATTGTAAATGCTAGTCAGAAAATTTAAACGGCGCTTCGCTGTAAAGAATTACAGAATATATAGTGGTGTAGATGTAGATGCAGGGATTAGATTTAGCTTTTTGTGCTTCTTGAATGTAGTGGAACCTTGGTGATATACTAATGGCTGAATTTGGTGATTTACGCGCCCACTTGTTTTCGGGTCGAGAAGGACAACTTTGATAGTTTAGAGAAGGTTTTACGAAAGTGACAAAATGGTTCAAGTGGCTCTGAGCACTATGGGACTTAACATCTGAGGTAATCAGTCCCCTAGAACTTAGAACTACTTAAACCTAACTAACCAAAGGACATCACACACATCCATGCCCGAGGTAGGATTCGAACCTGCAACCGTAGCAGTCGCGCGGTTCCAGACTGAAGCACCTAGAACCGATCGGCCACCACGGCCGGCTCGAAAGTGACATTCTATTCTTTATTTCACTAAAAGTTTCTCTGAGAGTTTGTTCATTTTTGCTGGAGATAGAAGTAGTCCTGCTTTGCTTTAGATATTCCTCTGAGCAGACCGAGACATTTAAAATATTCAGGGCTTAGCAGTGATTACCAAATCGTCATTAAAGGGTGAATTTTAGCCAGACCCCAGTATTTAAGGTGCCGACCCAGGGACGATGACACCAACTAAGCGCTCGCAGGTTGCCTGGGCCACTTGGTAGATCAGATACCAGAAGCCAAGTATAGTCAACGGCCACAGAGATACGAGAACTGCTACAACCTCTGGACAGTTCAGTGCTGTTCTACAGTCACCATCCTCGCTGTTGGAATCCTGAAGTATCAAAAATCGTTTCCTTTCCAGATGAGTCAAATGGTTCGAATGGCTCTGAGCACTATGGGACTTAACATCTGAGCTCATTAGTCCCCTAGAACTTAGAACTACTTAAACCTAACTAACCTAAGGACATCACACACAT